>NC_069118.1:17498538-18098538 GCF_025612915.1 Magallana angulata
GTAAAGATTTTCACTGTGTTATTCCAACATTATATTTTCATGTTATATATATTTTTTTATTTGGATATAAAGTTTCAATTGAAAATATATACTATTTCAAAGAAAAATGAATTTAAAATTTAATATACTCTCATTTGAATAAATATTTTGTTTCAAATTTTGTGCAATAAAAGCAGCTTTTTGAAATATTTTTGTGGCCATGAAAATGGCCGTTTATGGTTCTTGTGATCTTGACTGTGGCCTTCTGTTCTGATTGGATAACTCCAGCAAAAAGTCATCACATGATCACACTGGATCACATTTGTCTGTAGCTATAATTATTTCACTATACTCCAGTTACAATTACAATCAATACATGTATAAAGAAATCTAAGATAAAAAATTCCAGTTTATAAACTTTCTGTTTGTCTCTTGCATGTACTGTATATGAATCCCAAATTCAACATTACAAAGAATTCCAAGATTGGAGTTGTTGTACATATAAAATAGGCCATCTTCTCCAATATGAATAAGAATACTCAAGAGGAATGTTCACATATGCATATTCATATTCATGTAGCATCGTTTTTTAAATAATATTTATTGATTTTACATGTAAATGCTCTCTTTTATACAATGAAACTGCATGAGGATTTTTTATCATGACATTGTGCAGATATTACTGATAGAATAAAAAAATATGAATAATAGATTTTTCAGCAATAAAAATTGTTTGTTCTGGAGACTACAATTAAATCTTTATCGACACTGTCTCTTTCCATTACCCTTTCTTTTCTTTTTTTTTCTCTTTCCTCATAAACACTCAATTCATAAACACTTTCTTCATTTTCTGTCCCTATCTCTTCTTTTTTCAAAGCTATTAAAGAGGGTTCAACGGTCGTGGCCCTTTTTGGACTGCATTGGACTTATTTAAAAGAAGATCTCAATAGGAAATCCCAAACTTTAAATATATGGTTTTTTTTATTCATTTAAAATAATAGTTTATACTTTAGCTAAGCAAATCATATCTTAAAATTTTAGGTAGATCTGATGGTTAATTTCTTGACCATCCAGCCTCCTAAAAGTCTTAACTGACAAACAATCACACAAAAACTGAAAACATCAACTTTTTTCATACATCAACAAAATTTTTTCACCCATTAACCAATCAAATTGGACTCCTAAAATCTCACAGAGGATTGACACATTATACCTTTAAACTGAACTGCTATCAACAAAATATGTTACCTGAGATATTTTTAGCCACTCCCTCATGTTACAGTTAACTCAAGAGCTGTCAACACCAAATTCTTTTGATAAATTGATTGTAGCAGCGTTTTGCAACAAAGTAATTGACCAATTTAAATTTACATGTAAATAAAATTGATTGATTGCAAAGGTTGCTTCCTGTTTTAAGTGTAAAAAAGTGTTGCATGTGTAAAGATTTGTACTGTATGTATTGATAAGTGCTATATTTGATACAATAATGCAAAAAGTGCATTAATGAATAATATAAAATAATAATTTAAGTACGCATTTTATTAATGTACATTAATAAATGTTGAAGTTGCGGACTATGGTACATGTGTATGTGTAATATATGCAGTTACATGTAAGTTTAAAACTTATTAAATATATCATGTGTTCCTGATCTTGTTGTACAATATGTTGTGCTTTCCATTGTTTTCATGAAGATTTGTGGTTATATAACCATTGAAAAATACACAATGTTCATGTTAAAAGATGATACCAGTTTTACAAAAAAGTATCTTGTTTCTGGTATCATCACTATTACATCACTCATATTCCATTTTCACGATGGTAATTGTACTTAGAATTTTTTAAAGTTAAAATTTCTATTCTTAGAATTTCTCATGAATGTATCCATTGTAAAACTCCAGATCATTTCTGAATCAAAAGCTGACAATTGAGCAGTTAATGAACAAGATATTGTTTAATTGGAAAAACAATGCGTCACAAAATGGAGGTATTCCATACCTCCTTTTATGCATCTTTAATAACACAAGAAACAAGAATATTTTTAAGGGTAAAGGCTGTTACTATCAATTCCTTCGAGTTATGGCCCATTTATCAATTCGGTCATCATGACACAAGGGATGGAATACAAAAAATGTTAGGTACAGAGTTTTCAACCGTTTACGAGATGCAGGATTTTTTTTTATTCCAGTTTGAAGATTATCAAACGAATACCACACAATATGTATTGCAGGAAATCATTAAGACAAGTATTTCTAGTTCCCTGTAACCCAAGTTCTGTATGTTCAAAAACGGTTCATTAGGAAGTGAAAAGGAAAAGACAGAATTCTTAATAGCAGAGTTTCTAAAAAAAGGAAATCGACAAACAAACAAAACAAATAATGTGTACGTTTATTAATAAAAAAAATTCAGTTTTCATCCTGTATAATCAGATACAAGTTAGATTATAATTTTCATCGTAGAATAGTTATTAACCCAACTCCTTGCCTTTAAATCATATCAAGCACAAAGACAAGGCTCATGGGTCACATCACTCACTTTTCGCTCAAAGTATTCTGTTAAGTACATGTATTTTTAACAAGGAATAATATATCAAACTAAAATTATATAAAATTAAGGAATGTCTCGTGTGTCCTTAATTTTTCTTTTTTTTATCCCCAAGCTGCAAATTTTCGCTTATTTGACATTTACAGTTTCTTTATTATTATATCTTTCATAATCAAATAAATTACTGTTAATTTAAGGGACTTTTTCGAGGTGTGTTATAAAAATAATATTTAAAAATCCATTCTCCTTTTTATATCAATTGCACAAAAACGCTGGGACGCTGGACAATGAATGATCATGATCGGAAAAGCTCATGAAATTTTACAGCTCATGTGATATTTAAAGTCGTTATTAAGGTAAATTTATTAAATCGTAATAAAATCGTGTTTAATGTAATGTAATATTGTAAAACCATACAAAATTGATTTTGAGAAGAGAATCTTGAAAAAAAATCCAGCCAGTTTTTTAATAATCAGAGAATATTAGACATTGATTGGAAAGAATAATGAAAGTTGAGCACAATATACAAAAGTTTTCATTCATTAACGAACCGAAGGACTCGGTAACAAGCAAGTTGTCATGTTTCTCAAAAGAGAAGCAAATAGATAATAACTCTATGCTGGTATCTGATGCAGAGACAATATTACGTCAGCTGATGTAGCTACTGTGTATTGGGTTACTTTGGATTTTTCTCATTATCATAATATGTCTATTAAAAGATCACCGACGTTTTTGATTCAGAGACTAATAAATGTCCATCTCTGTGATTAATACGTATTTTTTCATCTTTCAATTGGTAATTCTATTCATTTTTTTTTAAATTGTCAGCCACTACACACTAATTGTCAATCATATAATGTGACTTTATCTCATGTGATCCTAAATTTGTTGCAGATGGAGCCAATCAATTCTACTCATTCCAGCACCAGTTATGTATTTCCTCTTTACTTCAGGTATAAATCAATTTAAAAAGGCATGGTCACGATTTTGGTCAAATTTGATTTTTCTGTTTTTATTATTAACAATGCTTTAGAGATGCATTCCTAATGATTTCATGAAATTCGGGTGCCAGTCGATGAGTTTTAAGCAAGATACAGGGCTCACAATTATTCGTCATGTAAACAAGGCTCGTGCCCTGTTTTTGTTTACATAGGTTCAATATACCAGTAAAAATTCTTTTTCAAGCTGATTTGTATCTTTTCTTATTCATTTTAACCATAAATAAACAGTTCCTAACGATTAAAACATTGACTGTAGGTCTAAAACGGGAATTTTCACTTCAACATTCAAAATGTAAACAAAAGCTTTGTTTACATAGCGAAGAATTGCAAGCTCTGTAACTCGCTCATAACACAACAAATGACACTCAAATTTTGGTTGCCTATTGAAAATGCCTTTCTGAAGAATCGTACACATTAAAATCGGAAAAATAACTTTCGACCAAAATCGTGACCATGCCCCTATAAGTGAATTTTGTTAGTCCAACAGTTTTTTCAATTTTTACAAATTTCCATTTGTTCTCGTATCAAAAATGTTCATAGATTCAAGCAAATCAAATTAGGTCACTGTTGATTGTCTTTGGTTGAAATGTAGCCATCGAGACAGTAACTTTTGGTGGAAGTTTACTGAACTTATTGTTTTGGGGCCTTTCTTCGTAAATTCAGGTATTTTAGTGGGCCCTATGGTTTCTTTAATTTGTACCCATTTTCGTCTGTCTTCGTTTCAAAAGATTTCAAAGATCCAAACATGTCGAAAATTTGGTCACTGTCGATTTTCTTTGGATGAAATGTAGTCATCGAGACAGTAACTTTGGGTGGAAGTTTACTGAACTCGGTTTCGTGGTCTGTAGTCCATGATAGAAGACACAACATTGGATTCTTCTAATTCCCTAAAAGCCGATAAGCTTTCCTCAATTGACGTTTTTATCTTTTTTATTTCATTCAAGTGCTCCACAAGAACGTCCCGATGTTTCACTTTAAATCCGTCTATTTTGTCCTTCATTCTACTGACAACTTTGTCAATTTCTTTGTGCCATTCTTTCTGTTTTTTAGACACTTCTGTTGTAAGTTTCTCATACTCTTTTTCTAGGTTAGCAATCTGGTTTTTTAAGATCTTTGCAGCGTCTACGTATGTTGGAGAGATAACTTCTTCTAATTCATTAATATCCTTTTTAATGTCAATTTTCTTTGCCTTACATAAATCGTCAAGAACTACAAAATCATGGCCTTTAACTCGGTCTGATGCAGAACATATTGTACAAATAAATTCATTATTCTGCTTACTTTGCAGTTCACACGTTTTGCTTGGATGAGTTTTGTATTTTGGATAGATCAAGGTTGATCGACGTTGCTTGAATGGTACTATTTTATGTTTGTCATATCCATCTGCGATGTGTTTTCCTATACATCGCCTACAGAGGTTTGTATAACAGAAGTCACATAACTCTGTACATAGGCCTCACAAATGTCACATCGGATGATGTCCTGGATAGTGGTGTGGGTTTGATCCATCTGTAGTATAATAAACAAAGATTCAAATGTATCGAATTTTTAAATTGATTTATTTTTATGTCGTCAGACGACTTATTTACCTAGTTGCTTGAAATGTCGGATCCTTGTCACTCGGACTACCTTGCCACCTAATAAGATAAAATCATCATAACAATCTGTCATAAAACACAACACAAAGTGTTTTATCACAATTTTGCCCAAAAGTTTAGACAGAAAGTAAAAAAAAAGAACTAAAGTCTACCTGTGCTCCAGACTTCAGTTATAGTAACCTGGAAACACCCGCATATCTTGTTAAACCCACTTTCGTTTTGAAATAGTGGAGTGACAATATCACCAAAAAATGTGATTTTAATGTACCATCCTACCTCACGGTTAATTTGTACTTTTTTTGAGAAAATAGTAATATCAAGTAAGAATTTTTAGCAGGACGTAGAAATTTCTATAATTAAACTTTCAGATAATTAAAGGTCAAAGATCCTTTACTGAAACTAGTATATATAACAAAACAAAAAACTTATAAACTTTAAAAATGCCAAAACTTGCAGGTTAATTATTTCTCAATTTCAAACATTTTAATCGGATTTTTTGTTTTTGACATTTGTATATATTGATATGAATCAACTTAATTTTTTTCCAACTGAATATACTAGATGATGTTATATTACAAGTTTACAAAAGCACAATTTCTAACTATATTCAGTTTTGAAAATGTTAACAAATGATAGGGAAAAAAATGAAGTCTTAAGTTTTGGTGGTATCGAACCCACAACCTAAAAACTCTAGCTTCATAGTCTGGTGCTCTAACCACTGAGCCATTTCAGTCACAACATACGTTATTGTTAAATGCTATGTGAAACTTCAACCACGAATTTACGGACTTGTAGTATTTCTTTAAAACGTTCAATTGTTGGAATACAAAATGACATTCTTAAAGTATAGTGGGTCATCTCTCCAATTTTTTTGTTGATTGAAATCGGTTTGATTTCCTTTAAACCTTATAAAGACTATGAAAAAATATGGAGCCCAGACCCACTAAAAGAAGAAAAGGCATTGAAGATCTAAAAGTTGGCACTATTTGGAACTTTTGACAAGCATACGCCAGTTTAACTCAACCTATTCCAAATATTTAACATATTTAGAGGTTATAAATCGATGTTATGGTACATATACATTGTTTTCAATAATTAAGAAAGAAATTATGAGATTTGTTCATATTTTAATTTTAAGTATTTTATCTGTCATCATATGGGCAGTTTACATGCCTTATTCATGCACCCAACTCTATATGATTGTTTATTTCTAAACAATTACACACATATTAGAAATATTCATAATTTAATCAGGGACCATAAAACTCGTAAAGTCTATTACAAATAACGTACAAGAAATCATATTGACGCAAGCGTCAAAAGGGCCGCAAAAAATATAATTGTTGTATGAATCATTGGTTGTTTACATAAACACACACCACAAAGAAGAAAATAAAAGTTGGTTGTACTAATTTTAATGGTAAATTTTAATATACTTTCAGCAACTAGTTTTGAAGTTTAACATTTTACTATTATCATAAAGAATCGAGTTCGTTACTGTTTATATGATTTCAAGGGACCACGTGATAAAATAGAAATGTATTAGTTCAAATTTTCTAGTCAATTCAAATTTTCATTTCTGTCATATTTTTGCGTAACTAGTTGATATGGATGTCATTTCATGATATTTCTACCACATTTTACATGGAAATATAATATATATACACAACAAGTCATTTTACTTGACACGGCACATAGAAATTCAAATATATTATTTATATAAAATTTAATGACATTCAGGTCTTTAGTATTTCAGGTCGTTAGTATGTCCCGCATACCGATCCCAATGCATTGTTTTGAAAAGAATGATGAACTCCGAAATTTTCCGAATAGATTATAGTCTCGATAAAAACGCGCCAAACACGACAATTCACAAAGTATGACCTATTTTTCATCTACGAGTAAAACACAAAATGTGTATGATTTTTTTTAAAAATGCATAACACATTTTTCTACATGCAAATTTACTTTTAATTCCTAAAAAATAAGCATAATATTAATTCTATTAAAAAAGAACTATCCCGCAGTAACGCAGTAACAATATCTAAATGTATATCAAATAACGGACCGCCTTCCGGCGGCCCGTAATTAAGTTATGACGTATTTAGCGATTTTTCAGGGGGCTGGCTGAGATTTGATCTGTAAAAAATAACCTGGTTGAGCATAGTTGAAGATTTTGGCAATGTGACGTATGACTTTCTCTTGTTTTTCTTCCTTAAATATATCGAAAGATAATTAATATTTAAAGTAGTACTAAAATAAATATAGGATACAATAAAATTTGCTCACTATTTAATGAGGGGCTTTACTTCACCTACCACCATCATATGGAAAATGTTGATCTTACTCCTTCTTTTCAATTAAGACAAGAATAAGCTAATAAAGGTATATAGTATAGATTATAGCATTACAATCAGCTTAAATATGAGACGGATAGACAGCTTCCGTTTCTTTTGACATGTCTATATTGTTTATGATGTATATGGCACGCCAAATTAAAAAAAATGAGCTAATTAACATACACAATTTCACAGTTGATAAACCAGATTTATTGGCTGTTAACTATAGTTAACAAACCGTAAATCGATTCGTTAACTATAGTTTTCATCTGTAAAACCATATTTAACGATTCTAAACTATAGTTTATGAATGCTAAGTTAAGTTTTTCTGTTAAAAACGTTAACCATAATTATATTTTGCTCGTAACCTACGAAGTATAATTTACATTCGTTAACTATAACTTAGTGTTAATTTGTCAATCATAGTTTCACAATTGTGAAACAATATTTACCAGATACACTGTTTTGCAATCGCAAATGGTTGTTTTCAGTGTAGATTATTTTTTTAACTTCTGAAACAGATGATGGAATTAATTATGGTTATTATCGGATTTGAAAAATAGATTATCGTCGTTAACTATAGTTTTCTGTCCGTAAACTATAGTTTACAACCGTTAAATCTAGTTAAGTATCGATTGTGAAAAGATAGTACACTGTATGTAGTTTAATAGCTCAAAACCACATGGTTTATAGGCATTGTATAAATACAGTCATGTAAATACATAATCATTGTGAACAATTTTTTTGCAGTACACAGACACATATGCCACTATGAGATATTACCTCAAATGTACAATGTAATAATTATATTTTTAAAAAACCCAGAAAAATGTATATATATATATATATATATATATATGGTTTTTATAACACATGTACTAAAATTATCACATTAGGACGATAATTTACATATTAACTAAAGCAAATTATTTCTATTCTCTGGATTTCTTAAGAAAAATACATAGTTTAATTGTTTCTTTTTCTCGAACTCAGCAAGATTGAAACAAGGCTTTGACCAGTAATAATTTTTTTATATTAATACACTGTAAATGATTGTACTTTGTACATTCTAGAATGAAGTGATATTAATTTTCAATCCTATTAAGAGTACAATCTACAAATGAGACACGAGCTTACAGTTTGATTATACCGACCTTGTTCTATTGCTAATGTATGTTCAGGCAATCTTAATTTTGTCAGATAGTGAACAATATTTTCTGATATGCAGTTTTTAAGATAATACTGGAGACCAAAAGGGTCGTACAAATATTTGTATTCGTAACATTTAGAGGAACATGCAAAGAAAGCGTCTCTTTCCTGGATAAAGACATCACATAGTCTTTGCTTAATATCTAAAATCAGTTTTCTTTGGAACATTTTTTGCATACCAAACAATGCTTAAACCAGCCTAGCCCAGTTAATCTTTTACAATAAATACCTATCCAAGAATTTTCACATTGGGTGGAATACATATCCTCATATATATTTTTTAATATACAATTATGCGTATTTAAAATTTTCATCCAATATTTCATTATTTTTTACTTTCTGAAAATAATTAAGAGCAAACGATCCAGTTCCGTATATGTCATAGAATGGGCGTGGAATCACCCCTGGGAATGTTATTGTCATTTAGATTTTAGACCACGTGGTTTTATTCGACCCTTTCAAAACCGTGCCCCGTGTTTATAGTCTATTTCATAGAATCTGGGTACTTGTAGTCAAAATGAAACCTAGAGGTTTATTGATTTTAAACTTTATTTTCATTAACTGATGGATAAACTGTGTTCTAGAAATAAATGTGACAATACAAAAAATAGGTTTTTTTCTGCTGTTGCAACAATAAACATGATTTAAATCCCCTAAGGGTTTATTTTCGATCCGCGCCTGATCTAGTAATAGCATCAATAGCGAAACAGACTGTACTATTTTATGCAGAATGTTCCTTGAAAATGTCTCGATATACTAAGTTTTTATGAAAACAGACACCCATTATTTTTTTTAAACATGGTATTGCACACAACATGCATCAAACATGGCTATGATTTTATTAAGCAACCCAATGTTTATATTTTTAACCACTTTACTCGTGGTTGAACACGAAAGATAACTCCGTTCTGAATATCATCGTTTAATTTGAATAACCGCTAGGTAGTGAAATAAAACATACATCCTAGACGATTTTAATGTTTTAACATAAATCAAAGCAGGATATGATATGAAAAAGGACCAGTACTTACGTACTTTAAGACTATTATCCGAACACATAAATTATACCTCCGCTCGAAATTTTACAGGAACTGAACAATTCTCGGTGAAGTCTCGTAAACTTTCATTCGAGCACCTCTGGAATTATTATATACTTAGCAACGATAAAGAAAACATTCCTAACACATTCACAGGGGTGTTAATATTAGTTTACAAAATCGAGTATGGACACGTTCAACATCCTTTCCTGTATGAAAACCCCACACCTCGGCACCGTAATTAAGGACACTGGCGACATATGTATCAAACACTTTTAGTTTTGATTCAATATTCAAAAGATTTTCCTTACATGTTTTAAGTATACCAAACATGCATTTGCTACCTTGTTGAGCCAGTATCTTCTGTGTTAGATTAAACTTACCATTAAAACTCAAGGTCATGCCTTAATAATTGAAGCTTTTTACAAGCTCGACCGGTTGCTCATTATAAAACCATCTATAACTTTTAGGTAGTTTTGATCCTTTTTGTTTAAGTCACATTTACATCAATACTCCGACTTTCACAGTAAACATGCAAATTATCTAAGATATTTTGAAGACCCTCCTCAGACTCAGACAGTAATACCATGTTGTCTCCGTTAATCAAAAGAAACTATGAGATGCCTTTAGAGTTGAGTAGGTTCACATACACTCTCAAAGAGATCAAATTCGAAGTCGTTAATAAGGATAGAGAAAGTGTATGACCCTGCATTACTCCCTTTGTCGAAGAAAAGAACTCGGAGAAATCTGATTTAAACTTCACACGTGATTTAACATCACTGTAGAGTTTACGAATAACACTAAGGATTTTCCCCGTGATTCCGCTTCTAGCAAGTTTATGAAACATTTTGTTTCTATCGACACTGTCAAAAGCTTTTGTTATAATCTATAAAGTACAAATATAACTTTTTAACCTTATCAATGTGATGTGAAATCATTCCGTGTAGTGCTAATATGGCATCTACAGTACCAAACCCTGGTTTAAATCCAAACTGTGCATTAGATTTAATATCATTAGCAGAGGACCAATCTAGCAGCCTATTATTTAAGACAGATGTAAAATTCTTAGCCAAGTTTCTCACTAGGGTAACTCCTCTGTAGTATTTAGTGTCATTAGTACCCCCTTTTTGTGCAATGGTACAATAGTTCGCCATGACTAAATCTAGGAAAAGCAGATGAGTCTAAGATACAATTGAATAGGCGTACCAACAATGGCTGGTTGATATCCTTAATTTTTACAAAGTACTCATTCAATAAATTATCAAGTCCCGTGGCTTTGCCAGTCATTTTAAACTATTTAAAACACGTGCAACTTCGTCATCTTTTTTCATTCAATCTTTATTTAAGTCACAGTACATAAAGAAAATCAGTCAATCGTACAAAAATAGTTAATAATGATGAAGACAACTTATATACATATATAATAAGGAAAATATTTTACACACATCTTTACAATACTGATAGAAATCGTCGGTAGCTAGCTGGGACCTAGTACACCTCCCTGGGGTTATTGTCAGGTAGATAATCAAGTCTGACGCTCTCATGTTTCATATACCGTCTCCTGGTTTTTACTACCATTACTTTATATTCTTTTGTGCTTTGATTAAAAGTTCCCCACTGTACGTATTCCTATCTTTATTTTATGCTCGTAGAAAATTACGATAGTATATATGTAAGTATCTACATTTTTCGTCAAACCATACTTTGTTTTTAATTTTAGAAGGTTTGTTGCTGCTGTTATTAATAGTTTTATAGCAAAGGCTATCGAATGCATCATTGATTGTGTAAATCTGTCAACACAACTATCAATACCCAAGTTTGAGTTTTCAAAAGATTCAATACATTGGTAAAGGTCAGAGAGGCGTTGTTCAAGAGCACTTCTCATGTCCGTAGACTTATCATCATTCCACTTATAAAAGGTATGAGTACTATAAGATACACTATTGTCTAAATCAATGGAGCGTATAGAGTTACACAAACTTCGTAGGTTGAATTCAATGGGGGCGTGATCTGACCACATGTTACAATCTAAGACTTTAAAAAATGACACAAAATCATAATAATCCTTGGACGTAATCAATATCGCTTGACCCAAGGTGATTGAAAAAAGTAACCATACCACTCTTATCCAGCATCTACCGTTGCACATTCTCAGACCTGATGCTTTACACAAGTCAAACAATTTTCTACCAACATTTTTTCAGGTTTTATCCTTTGAATTTTAACTGGGCAACGCAAAGTCGTTTGAGTAGGCAAAAATGTTGTGAAACTCTGTTTATATCTCATTTATGTTAATTTTGGATGTCGGAAAGCGGAAATTATTTTCTTTAGATATGTTTGTCAAACATTTGAATGATTTTTTAATGAACGTTACAGCATACCTTAATGTTAAATGTCAGACGAGAACGAATATTACAAATGGAATAATGCAAAATTGCTTATTGCATTTCCCCCAGTATTGTGTCAAATGAAAGAAAATGCCGGAAATTATGATAGTTGAAATGTAGAAAAATCTACAAATACTGGGCATTTGTATTTGCGACAAAACGATAATTAAAATAGCAAAAAAAAACAACAACAAAAAAAAACATGGAATTTGCACATTGACAATTATCGAAGTCAATTCCTAGTGACAAGACGTCATATGGATCTTCTTATCTGTAAGTTTAAATCGATCAATTGAAGATCAATGTGCACATAGATCCAACTGACGCTAACGCATTCGGTAAAATATAGATTTCAATTATCTCCACTCATATAAAACATCATGCCATTATTTATTTCCTTTGTTATTCGATTAGATGAAAAACAGATTATGGCGGTTTTAAACCAAGTGAGGTACGCTTATTGGAAGACTGCCCCTTGTGGTTTATGGATGTAAGACAGTCACATTAAAACCTTGCAAAATATGAATAAGGTATTTGCCTTTCGGTAGAGGTTATGTCCTATCTATTTATAATATGATGATATTTTTGCATAGTTGCCGGGGATAGGGGGATGAGGCTAAAACTTTGAAGATTGGCAAAAATGGTTTTCCTTTTTTTTTTTGGGGGGGGGGGGTCAAGATTTTAGATATGTCTAGGCCCTACCACTTTCGATTTGCTCCGGACGCCTTTGATATTAACCATTGTTTACACTTATAGCCTAAATCATATTATAATTAGAGATCCCCGTGAGCTAAGTGTACAAATTGGGTGGGAAATGTTATAAAAGTGTGTGTAACAGTTAATTAATCTTTGTTCGCATTAATAATAACCCAATTTGCCTACTTGATCTGTTATATTGCGTTTTCAAAACCCATCAAATTTTCCCGGATGTCTATACTTTGAGTACTTCGATTAGTTAAGATCACATTTGAAATTCAGGTATAATGTTTACAATTCTAAGGAATTCAGTCAAAACTGAATTATAACCGTACAGACAATAAATTTGCAGGGTATCATCTATTCAAAATATTTGATTACTTTCACGTTTCCAGTAGTGTACTCGGTAACAAACAACATGTCATATCTATCAATACACAATCCGTATGAATCAATCACATCATCAATATAAAATAAAAACTGCCCATCCTTGTCTAAGATGTGGATACAATGATTGTTATGATCTGCTGTTAGGATCTGACCCAGACTATTTGTTGTGATACCGAATGGTTTGAAAGGGTTTCTTTTGGCCTCAGAGGGATGACCTGTGTAACGGAATCGTAATTTCCCAGATTGATTTACAACCACTACTGACTTTGCTCTACTGTCAGCAACACAAATATCTAGGTTTCTGTTCTCATTGATAAAGGACTAAGTGCGGTTTTATGCAATTTTTGCCCCCCAAAATCAAAGTTTTAGAAAGAGCTTTAAAATAAGATGAAAGATAGTTAAAATCATATTGGAAAAAAAGGTGTAAAAGGTTATCACCACAGTGACGTCATAACGTAGAAATGACGTCATGAATATTGCATTATTTTGATAAATTGATGTTTTGTAGCAAAATATGGGTGCTTTCCGATGGTTTTTCGACTGGGAAACATCGAGCGCAGGCTTGCTCAAGTACCATTTTTTAGTATAATATGTATAACTATCTGAAGAAAAACATATGTTAAAATTGCACTTGAGCAGACCTGCGCTCTATACTTCCGAATGCAAAATAAAGAGCAAAAATGAGAATATCTTCATTTGTTTGCAAATTTGCGGGAATTAGGTCATTTAGGTGACGTCATAGATAAATAGCGAGTGAGCAATGATGACTAAAATCAAGATTAAAGTTGTAGGCATCCTCTTTACAATGATTTGTGAAGATTTCATTTTTATACGATACTATTTAAAAAATGGTTGAAATCGGGGGCAGATATTTGACCATACCGCACATAGTCCTTTAATTTTTGTATTTCCCGAATACAAAGGTTTATCTTCTTCATCGTACTGAATCGTTTGGCATTCCTTACCGTTTGAGTATCGAACAACCTTAGATTGACTGTTGTCATTTGAACGCATAACGACGAGGAGATCATCATAAGCCGTAGCAAACAGGTTGGTAGGTGTCCATCCTTGTAACGTGATAAATACTTCTATTTGATTATTTATCAATTTATTAACAGTGCATAATTTCCAGTCACTATAAATTAATGCTCCATTATTTGTTACGGTTATATCACTCGGCCGCTCTCCAGATAAAGTTTGAAAAGTCTTTGTAGAATTGGCAACCCTATTAAAGGATCTTATTTCATAATCTTCACCGCTTGTCCAAATTTCCTGTTTGCTGTGCACAAAAACACAGCGGAGTAAATTATGTCTCGAGCTGAACGTGTTGAATATCTCGGGTGAATCTAAGGGCTTCCAGTTGCAAATACCACAGGATGAATGACCATCTTTAAGTTCTCCTTAAAGATAGCTTAAAGATGCTTAAAGGTAGCTTAAAGACGATCTTTAAGCCACCTTTAAGCTACCTTTAAGCTATATGTGTTGCTTAAAGATGGCTTAAAGAAAGCGTAAAGATGGCTTAAAGGCAGCTTAAAGACTATCTTTAAGCCACCTTTAAGCCACCTTTAAGGACAACTTATAGGTCCTTAATGTCCAAACTTCTTTAAGCCACCTTTAAGCCACCTTTAAGCTACCTTTAAGCCACCTTTAAGCCATTAAAAAAATTTTAATTCAATATTGTGCTTAATTTCCAACAAAATGTATTAACTTTATGAAAGAAAAGGTATTAAAACGGTTTTTGTTCTAGAAAGAAAAATGAAAAAAAAAACACAAAAGAAAAACCGGCCACGGCGAGAATTGAACCCGGGACCCTTAGTTTACTAGCATCACCACACTTCCTCTGCGCCACGGCAACTTACATATATATGAGCGTTTTTATATCCTATATATCAGTGGATATTGAATCACTGTATTGAATGTATTTACTTGAAAAGATTTTGACAAACCATTCAGTTTGTAACAATCAATTATATCTAATTTATAAATTACATGCATGCGTGTATTTAGAATGAAATACGGAACTTGGTCTTCAGTGAACAAAAATATATTATACCTAAATGGAAACCGTTAGGTTCACAATAGTAGGCTTTCTTAGTTAATAAATTTAAACCGAGTAGATATACGTTCATCTAATTTATAGCTAAAAAAAATGTAAGAAAGAAAATGAAATCATTTCTTTTATTAAATGCATTGATACTATTAGGGTATTTGTTCAATTTCTCGCAATTTCCCGGTTTTCATGATCACGGCGCCGATCCAATATGTTTAAATATTTACATGTAATTGTATGTACATGATTTTTAAACTATCAATTCTATAACAAACAAAATTACCAATTACCGGTGACGTATTTACTGCATGTGGCAATTGCAAATGACTTGTACATACAATTGTATGATGTGCCAGGCCGGGCATATTTGACATATTTACCCTTATACATATATTTAAATAATCAACCCCTATTTATGATCACCGGTATATTAATTAATTAGCCTCAAGATTTTACTCTTACACACATGTATCGTTAATTTGTAGACGTAACATCTTTGAAACCCAGAGCTAGGAAATAATACTTTGAAAATGAATTACAAATGTAAATTAACTTTTATTCACTAGACTTATCGTATACTCGTACATACTAAGATTCAACGCCTTTAGAAACCCTGACATGCACCTGGGCACACGACACACCTGTTGTGTATATCGTGTATATTCTGTGTTAGTTCCAGGGGTTTTCTTAAGTTGGACAAACAATAGACTTTAATTAGATATACACAAACATGCACCTGGGCACACGACACAACTGTTGTGTATATCTTGTATATTCTGTGTTAGTTCCAGGGGTTTTCTTAAGTTGGACAAACAATAGACTCTAATTAGATATACACAAACGAACAAAACTATGTCTAGACAAACAAAGCAGTAATATCCTGCCTGATATAACAAAGGCAGTTGAGAGTATTTTCATCTTTAACATGTATCTAGCAAATCTAGAGTTAGAAATACTGAAAATTGAAGAAAAAAAATACAAACCTTAAACCGATTATCAAATTAAATCATGCATTTTTGGTTCATTATCTTTATTTTGTTTAATAACCGGATGAACAGAGAGAGAGAGAGAGAGAGAGAGAGAGAGAGAGAGAGAGAGAGAGAGAGAGAGAGAGAGAGAGAGAGAGAGAGAGAGAGAGAGAGAGAGAGAGAGAGATTTTTCACCAATTAATTTATAATAGGAAACAAACATACTTTAATTAGTTTTATGCACATATTAAGATACAGAGACTGCACTCATCCCTACAATAATTTTGAAACCCCCAAACAATTATAAAGAATTTTATAACGGCAATCTGTGTCCATCGGAGCGGTGCTGATGATAGCGATCTGTGTTTAATGGAGCGACGATTAAAACCGCCTGGAACACCCCCCCCTTCCTTGGAAATTATATTATCACACGGATGACCCCCTCCCATCTCTATAAAAGAGCTTTTGCATTTAATATATGTTTTTATTGTTCAGCTTGATCAATATTGACTTAAAGGCCACTTAAAGACAGTGTAAAGGCAGTGTAAAGTGAGCGTAAATGCCACTTAAAGATGCTTAAAGGTGGCTTAAAGGTGGCTTAAAGAAGTTTGGACATTAAGGACCTATAAGCACTTGCTTAAAGGTGACTTAAAGGCGGCTTAAAGGTTGTATAGCCTTTAAGCTCCTTTAAGTCACCTTTAAGCCACCTTTAAGGACTTGCTTAAAGATGGTTTTTCGCCCTGTGTACTTCCAAACATGTCGTTAACTAGATCCGAGTCGATTGGCTTAGGATTAAATGACGGCAGCCAACATTGAAATTTTTCAGGCATTGTAGTATATTTGTTGTTTTCTGATTTGTATTCCAAGACAGTTGTTACATTATTTGAATCCTCTAGTTTCTCTATGGTAGAAAGAGTGTCTTTCATCAAAGATTTGATCTGTTTGATCTTAATCAAATGTTGATCTAAGTCATGTTGCTGATTTGTTTTCATCTTTGATACACCATTATGCATTTTATTGACAATGGTATCAATTTCTGTGTGCCATTCCACTCCTTTTTTAGATATTTCTGTTTTCAGCCTCTCATATCCTTCACCCAGGATTGCTCTTTTCCTTTTCAATTCTTTCCTCAATTCTTTATTATTGGGAATGAGTACATTTCGTAAGTCTTCTGTATCTTTCTTAAAATCCTGCTTCATAGATTTATAAATATCTTCAAGAACAATAAAAGCATGGTCTTTGTGATTTCCAGACGCCAAACAGTATGTACAAATGTACATGTTACATTGTTGGCATTTTAATTCACACGTTTTGTTGCAATGTGTCGTGCATTCTGGATAAATCAAAGTTGTTTTGCGTTGATCGAAAGGGACTATCTTATGTCTGTCATATTCATCACCAATATGCTTTCCTATGCAGTCATTACATAGGTTGACTTGGCAAAATTCACAATAGCTATCTTCTTTGCAGGTCTCACATAAGGCATTTTCGGTATTGTGTTTGGAATCCATACACTTCCAAGTAAATAATGTTAAAATATTAATTTCCAATGAAAATCATATTTTCTTTCAACTGCTTAATCTTTGACACATAATTTTAAGAATTAGATATTTACCTGCATGGATTAAAAAGAAGCTCTCTATCACCGATGTAACCTCTAAAAATCAATTAAGGTTAATGATCTGGAAAACCCAGTAGAGTTAAACACCTTGTTTCGTTTTGTGACATTGATAACTTAATATCAAGAGCGATAAATAATTACATTGAGCATATAAATTATGGAGAAGGGTAGCACATTTGTCTGTCATTGGATTCTCTCTCATTTTCAATCCAATGCAACACTTTAATATCGAAATTTGAAAAAAAAATTGTTGTAATATGACAGCAACTACCTTTATTTTTTAGCTACAATTTGAAATCCTGTATATTTCTGTATCGGGAATTTATTTGTTACCATAAATGGTTTCATTAATTTTGTCAAATATTTGTTACCTTTTTTGTATCTTACCACTGAGCAACAATAAAACAAGTTACTACTAAGGCGCTGAAATAACAGTTTAATGTGCGTGTTAAGGTAAGGAATATATGCTCCATCTTGTTATTTATCGCTCTTGATATGTTATCAATGTCACCAAACGAAACAAAGCGTTTTACTTTACTGGGTTTTCCAGATCATTAACCTGAAACGGTATAGAAATGTATTTTAAGAAATATTGTATAGTCATAATAAAAATATCAAATGTATACTATTTACGCTTTTTACAATTATCGTATATCATTTAATAAGGCTTTTGATTGGTTAATATACCACAAAGATATATTATACAGATATTACACGGTTTAGAGGGCGACATTATGTATAAGGTGCATGTTTAGGAGGGTAACAGTTAAAATTGACACCCCAAGAAAGACCACTGTCAATCGACGCGAAGCGGAGGTTAACAATAATGTTTTTCGAGGAGGTCAATTTCAACTGCTGTCCTCCGGTATTACATATATATTATTGCATAAACTATAGACTAGAGAGAACATTAACTAAAGGTTTTCTTATGCAGCAATTACAGAGGTAAATATGACTGAAGTCACGGTCGCTGTTTAATGAGTGGTTCTAACAAAGTCTTGTGATTTAAGGTGGTATGGGAATCTGTTTATATCAATGTGACCTATTATTAAAATTATTAAAAATGTAAATTAAATAGATCGTAATAAAATCGTGTTTAATGTAATGTAATATTGTAAAACCATACAAAATTGATTTTGAGATGAGAATCTTGAAAAAAAAGATCCAGCCAGTATTTTAATAATCAGAGAATATTAGACATTGAATGGAAAGAATGATGAAAGTTGAGCACAATATACAAAAGTTTTCATTCAATAACGAACCGAAGGACTCGGTAACAAGCAAGTTGTCATGTTTCTCAAAAGAGAAGAAAATAGATGATAACTCTATGCTGGTATCTGATGCAGAGACAATATTACGTCAATTAATGTAGCTGCTGTGTATTGGATTACCTTGGATTTTTCTCATTATCATAATATGTCTATTAAAAGATCACCGAAGATTTTAATTCAGAGACTAACAAATGTCCATCCTTGTGATTAATAAGTGTTTATTTTTTTCATCTTTCCATTGGTAATTCTATTCATTTTTTTTTAAATTGTCAGCCACTATACACTAATTGTCAATCATGTAATATAACTTTATCTCATGTGAGCCTAAATTTGTTTCAGATGGAGCCAATCTATTCTACTCATTCCAGCACCAGTTATGGATTTCCTGTTTACTTCAGGTATAAATCAATTTAAGTGAATTTTGTTAATCCAACAGTTTCTTAAATTTTTACCAATTTTCATTTATTCTCGTATCAAAAATGTTCACAGCTTCAAGCATATTGAAATAGGTCACTGTTGATTGTCTTTCGTTAAAATGTAGATCGAGACATGCAGTAAGTTTTGGTGGAAGTTTACTGAACTTTTTGTTTTTGGGCCTTTCTTCGTAAATTTGGGTATTTTAATGAGCCCTATGGTTTCTTTAATTTGTACCCATTTTCGTCTGTTTTCGTTTTATAGGGTTTCAAAGATCCAAACATGTCGAAAATTTTGTCACTGTTGATTGTCTTTGGATGAAATGTAGTCATCGAGACTGTAACTTTGGGTGGAAGTTTACTGAACTCGTTGTTTCGTGTTCTGTAGTCCATGATAGATGACACAACATTGGATTCCTCTAATTCCCTAAAAGCCGATAAGCTTTCCTCAATTGACGTTTTTATCTTTTTGATCTCATTCAAGTGCTTCACAAGAACGTCCCGATGTTTCACTTTAAATCCGTCTATTTTGTCCTTCATTCTGCTGACAACTTTGTCAATTTCTTTGTGCCATTCTTCCTGTTTTTTAGACAATTCTGTTGTAAGTTTCTCATACTCTTTTTCTAGGTTAGCAATCTGGTTTTCCAGGTTGTTTGCAGCGTCTACGTATGTTGGAGAGATAACCTCTTCTAATTCTTTAATATCCTTTTTAATGTCAAATTTCTTTGTTTTACACAGATCGTCAAGAACTACAAAATCATGGCCTTTAACTTGGTCTGATGCAGAGCATATTGTACAAATAAATTCATTATTCTGCTTACTTTGCAATTCACACGTTTTGTTTGGATGTGTTTTGCATTTTGGATAAATCAAGGTGGATCGGCGTAGGTGGAAGGAGACAATTTTATGTTTGTCGTATCCATCAGAGATATGTTCACCTATACAGGGCTTACAGAGGTTGAAATTACAGTAGTCACAGTAACTCTGTACAATGTTGTCCTTACAAAGATCACATCGGATGACGTCCTGGATAGTGGACCGGCCTTGATCCATCTATAGTATAATAAAGATTAAAATGAATCGAACTTTTAAATTGATTTATTTTTATGTCGTCAGACGACTTATTTACCTGGTAGCTTGAAATGTTGGATCCTTATCACTCCGACTACCTTGTCACCTAATAAGATAAAATTATAATTACAATCTGTCATAAAACACAGCACAAATTTTTTAATCACAATTTTGCTCAATAGTGTAGACAGAAAGTAAAAAAAATGTCTACCTGAGCTCCAGTCTGCAGTTTGTAACCTGGAAAAACCCACTTATCTTGTTAAACCCACTTTCGTTTTGTAACAGTGGAGTGACAATATCACCAAAAATGTGATTTTAATCTACCATACTACCTCACGGTTAATTTGTACTCTTTTTTTGTTTGTGTGGAGGGGGGGGGGGGTAATAATATTAAGTAAAAAATTTTGGGGAAAATAATATCAAGTAAAAATTTTAACAGGACGTAGAAATTTCTATAATCAAACTTTCAGATAATTAAAGGTGGTCAAGGATCAATAATTATTACTGAAATGTCCATAGCAAAAAAGTATAAACTTGAGGAAACCCCCCCCAAAACTTGCAAGTTAATTATTTCTCAATTTCAAACATGTTTATGGCATGCCAAATTCACAAAAATGGGCTACACACGGTTTCACATTTGATAAATTAGGTTTATCGACTGGTTACTATATATAACTTCCGAACCGCAAACTATAGTTTACGAACCACAAACTATGGTTAACGATTCGTTAACTATAGTGTTCATCTGTAAAACTAATTAACGGTTGTAAACTATAGTTAACGAATGCTAATCTTTAAACTTAAGGTTTATCTGTCTGCAAATAATGTTAACGATAGATTTTGCTGATAAATATGGATTCACATCCGTAAACTATAATTTACATTCTTTAACTATAGTTTAGAGTTGGTAATCATAGTTCCACAATCGGTAAACCACATTTATCAGATAATTCATGTTTTGCAATCGCAAATGGTTGTTTTCAATGTTAATTATAGTTTTACTCTTCTGAAACATAGATGATCGCAGAAACTATAGTTTACAGATGTGGAATATAGATTAACGGCGTCAAATAAAGTTTAACAGATGATTAACTAGGTTAATCGACTGTTAACTATTGTTTACGGACGCTAAACTATAGCTAGCAATAGTTTATTGTTTACCATAGTTTACAGTTCGTAAACCATGGTTAACGGTTCGTAAACTGTAATAAACGATCCGTTTACTATAGATTTCATCTGTAAAATTAAATTTAGCGGTTGTAAGCTATAGTTAACGAATTCAATGATTATCGAAGCTTATCTGGCTGTAAGTAATGTTTATGATAGATTTTACTGAAAAATATAGATTTACATTTGTAAACTATAATTTTCATTCGTTAACTATAGTTTAGAGTTGTTAATCTTAGTTTCACAATCGTAAAACTATATTTATCAGATAATTCATGTTTTGCAATCGGAAATGGTTGTTTTCAGTGTTAATTATAGTTTTACATTTTCAATTTTTTTTACAGTTGTATATATTGATATGAAACAAAAATATTTTAATAGATTTTTTTCAGATTTTAAAATTTTTACTTCAGAAAATTATACTTCAGATTGTTGAAATATTTTGTCTTTAATTAGGAACCAAAAGACTCGTAAAGTCTATTACAAATAACTTATTAAGTTATGACGTGTTTAGCGATTTTCGGGGAAATGAATTTTTTTTAGCATAGTTGAAGATTTTTGACCTTTTCTTGTTTTTTCCCCTTAAATATATCGAAAGATAAATAATATTTAAAGTAATACTAAAACGATTATAGGATACAATAAAGATTTGTTCACTATTGTATGAGGGGCTTTTACTTCACCTATTAATATCCTATGAAAAATGTTAATCTTACTTCTTCTTTTCAGTTATGACAAGAATAAGCTAATAAAGAAGCACACTCATTTAAAGACACTGCGGCGTTGCAATGTTTACAGAATCTTTGAATTGAAAAGCTGAAAATGCACCAATTAACTAGGAATTTAGGTATACATGTACTGTAAATTCCTTATATTACGCGAGTACTTAATTCCGCGATCCCGTTGGTGTGTATCAAATCGCGAGAATATAAAATCGCTAACGTTGAACTTTTTTCCTAATTACTTATAGTTTTCAACTCTCAGAAAATAACGGCGAGATTTTAAAAATTCGCGAAGGATGCTTCTTGCGATTTTACGCGGATATTAATTCCTCGCGTTTAATTAGGAATTTACAGTACACCAATCAACTTAGATATGATACATATAGACAGCTTCCGTTTCTTTTGACATGTTCACATTGACCGTGATGTCTATGGCACGCTAAATTCACAAAAATGAGCTAAGCATACACAGTTTCAAATTTAATAAACCAGATTTATCGACTGTTAATTATAGTTTAAAAACCGTAAACTATAGCTATCGAGAGTTTTCATAGGTAAAACCACATTTAACGGCTCTTAAATATAGTTCAAGAAGTTTTTCTGTTTATAAACGTTAATCATATATATTAATAGCACGCCAATTACACTCACAAAATGAGCTAATCATAATTTCACAGTCGGTAACCTTGGTTTAACGGTTGCAAACTACTCGTATAGTTTACGGACAGAAAACTGTAATTAACGCCACTAATCTATTCTCAACATCTGTGAACCATAGTTAACACAATCATCTATGTTTCAGAAGTGTAAAACTATAGTTAACACTGAAAAAAAACGATTCATTTTGCAATTGCAAAACATAGTTTATCTGATAAATATAGTTTCAAGAGCAGTAGATTTAAATATGGTTTTGCAGATGAAAACTATAGTAAACGAATTGATAACTATAGTTTTCGGTTCGTAAACTATAGTGAACAATAGACTATTGTTAACTATATCGTTGACGTTAATTGCAGAGAGAAAACTTAAGATTATCATTCGTAAACTATTTTTGACAACCGTTAAATATAGTTTTACAGATGATAACTACAGCTAACGAATTGTTAACTATGGTTTGCGGTACGTTAACTATAGTTACCAGCCGATAAACCTTATTTATCCAACGTGAAACTGTGTTCAGCTCATTTTTGTGAATTTGGCGTGTCATATATATTTTGCTGATTACCTGAAAGTATAATTCACATTCGTTAGCTATAATCAAGAGTTAAATTGTTAATCATAGTTTCACAATGGAGAAACTACACTTACCAGATAAACTGTTTTGCAATCGCGAATGGGTTTTTTCCGGTGTAAATTAGTTTTTAAACTTCTAAAACAGATGATTGAGCTACATGTAATTATGGTTATTATCGGATGTAAAATATAGATTATCGTCTTTAACTATAGTTTTCTGCTCGTAAAATATAGTTTACAACCGTTAAATCTAGTTTATCGATTGTGAAACTCTGTTTAATTCATATATGTAACTTTGGCGTGCCGTAGATGTCAGCATGCGAAAGCGAAAATTAATTTCTTTATATAGGTGTTTGACAAACTTTTGAATGATTTAAAAAAAAATTCGTAGATTTGTTCAATGAACGTTACAGCATACCTTTATGTTAAATGTCAGACGAGAACAAACATACAAATGGAATAATGCAAAATTGCATATTGCATTTTTTCCAGTATTGTGTCAAATGAAAGAAAATGCCGGAAATTATGATAGTTGAAATGTAAAAAAAATCTATAAACAGTGGATATTTATATTTGCGACAAAATGATAGTTAAAATAGGAAAAACCTTGAACTTGCACATTGACTATTATCAAAGGCAATTCCTAGTCACAAGACGTCTATTGAATCTTCTTATCTGTACGTTTAACTCGATCACTTGAAGATCAATGTGCTCAGAGATCCAACTGACGCTAACACATTCGGTAAAATCTAGATTTGAATTATCGCCACTCACATTATACATCATGCCATTATTTATTACCTTTGTTATTCGATAAGATGAAAAACGGATTATGGTGTTTTAAACCAAGTGAGGCACGCATATTGGAAGACTGCCTCTTGTGGTTTATAAATGTAAGACAGTCACACTGAAACCTTGCAAATAAATAAACATTTATATGTTTAAGGTGGTTGCCCTCCAGGAGAAGTTATGTCCTATCTATTTATAATATGATGATAATTTTTCATAGGTGTCGGAGGTGGGGGATTCCATGGGCTAAATTTTTGAGGAATGGCGAACATGGTTTTCCTTTTTTGGGGGTCAAGATTTCGGATATGTCTGGCCCCTACCACTTTCGATTTGCTCCCGACGCCTATGATGTTAAGCCGGGCTCATTGCCTAAGCGATGGCGAGACTAAAGCTTTGCCGGATGACGATCGAACAATTATTGATGAAATCGTTCTTCGCACAAAATTGCCGTTCAATCTTAAAAGGGAACGTACAGAGATGTAAGTTAACATCTGATATGTTTAATACAATCCATTGTAATGTAGATCTG
Organism: Magallana angulata; assembly: GCF_025612915.1. NCBI lineage: Eukaryota > Metazoa > Mollusca > Bivalvia > Ostreida > Ostreidae > Magallana > Magallana angulata. The sequence goes on from NC_069118.1 coordinate 17,523,553, forward strand.
TGAAGCACTCTGAATACTTTGAATTTGCAATGGTGTTGCTGAGCGGCGGTACACATTGTTTACACCTTATATAGCTTAAATCATATTATAATTAGAGATCCCCGTTAGCTTAGTGTACATATTGGATAGGAATTATTCTAAGAGTGTATATAAACAACAGTTAATCTATGTTCGGATTAATAATAACCACATCAAATTATCGCGGATGTCTATACTTTGAGTACTTTAAATTAAGATCACATTTGAACTTCTGTTATAATATCAATTTTAATGTTTACAATTCCAAGGAATTCAGTCAAAACTGAATAATAACTGTACAGACAATGAATTTGAATAATCAGGATATCATCTATTCAAAATATTTGATTTCTTTCACGTTCCCAGTAGTGTACTCGGTAACAAACAGCATGTCATATCTATCAATGCACAATCCGTATGGATCAATCACATCATCACTGTCCATCCTTGTCTAAGATGTGGATACAATGATTGTTATGATCTGATGTTAGGATCTGGCCCTGACTATTTGTTGTGATACCGAATGGTTTGAAAGGATTCCTTCTGGCCTCAGAGGGATGACCTGTGTAACGGAATCGTAGTTTTCCAAGTTGATCTACAACCACTACTGAATTTGCTCTACTGTCAGCAACACAAATATCTAGGTTTCTGTTCTCATTGATAAATTTAATTTTTGTATTTCCCGAATACAAAGGCATACCTTCTTCATCATATTGAATCTTTTGGCATTCTTTATCGTTTGAATATCGAACAACCTTAGATTGACTGTTGTCATTTGAACGCATAACAACTAGAAGATCACCATAAGCCGTGGCAAACAGATTTGTAGGTGTCCATCCATGTAACCTGATAAATACCTCCGTTTCGTTATTCAGTATTTTATTTACAGTACATAATTTCCAGTCACAATAAATTAACTCTCCATTATTTGTTACTGTTATTTCGCTTGGTCACTCTCCTGATAAAGTTTGAATTGTCCTTGTAGGCTTGGCAACTCTATTAAAGGATCTTATTTCATAATATTCACCACTTGTCCAAATTTCTTGTTCGTTGTGCACAAAAACACAGCGGAGTAGATTATGTCTTGAGCTGAAGGTGTCGATGACCTTGGGTGAATCTGAGAGTTTCCAGTTGCAAACAGTTCCAAACATGTTGTGAACTAGATTCGAGTTGATTGGCTTAGGATAAAATGAAGGCAGCCAACATTGGAATTTATCAGGCAGTGAAGTATATTTATTGTTTTCTGGTGTATATTCTAAAACAGTTGTTACATTATTTGAATCCTCTAGTTTCATTAAGGCCTTCAGAGTGTCTTTTATCAAAGATTCGATCTGTTGGATCTCAACCAAATGTTGTTGTAAGGCATGTCGGTGATTAACTTCTATCTCTGATAGATCATTATGCATTTTATTGACAATGCTATCAATTTTTCTGTGCCATTTCTCTCCTTGTTTAGATATTTCTGTCGTCAGCCTCTTATATCCTTCACTCAGGTTTGAAATTTCCTTTTCCAATTCGCTCCTCAATTCTTCGTACTTGGGAAAGAGTACTTTTTGTTAGTCTTCTGTATCTTTTTTAATGTCCTGCTTCATAGATTTATAAATATCTTCAAGAACAATAAATGCATGATCTTTATGATCTTCAGACGCAAAACAGAACGTACAAATATACTTGTTACATTGTTGACATTTCAATTCACAAGTTTTGTTGCAATGTGTCTCACATTCTGGATAAATCAAAGTTGTTTTGCGTTCATGGAAGGAAACTATCTTATGTCTGTCATATACATCTCCAATATGTTCTCCTATGCAGAATTTGCAAAGGTTGACTTGGCAAAATTCACAGTAGCTTTTTACTGTGTTGCTCTTACAAATGTTACAGTTGATATTGTCTTTGGAATCCATATACTTCAAGAACATAATCATTTATGTTATAATATTATTTTGCAATGAAATCTATCATGATTATGTTTCTTTCATCTTTTTATCTGTTTAAACAAAACACAATTTTAAGATTTACACATTTACCTGTAGTGATTGAAAGAAAGTTCCTTATATCATCAAAACTACAGTGTTACCTCTAAAAACCAATTCAGGTTAATGATCTGGATAACCCAATATACCTTGACACTGAGTTTCGATTTGTAATATTGATATTGAAATAGGTTAACAAGAGCGACAAATGCGTACATATAGCACATAAAATTTGGAGAGGGGTTGCACGCTTGTCTGCCGCTTAATCCTCTTTCTTTTAACACTGAAATGATCTTTCAAAAAACATATTGTGAGGAATATGAAAGCAATTCCATTTGCATTTTGACCTAATTTTAAATTCTTTAAATAAGAGATTTTAAATGATGATATATATTTGAGCTATTTTAAAACTCAATGTTGATTGAATATTGGTTAAAATCTAAAAAAAAAAATAATCAATTAGAAAAAAATGTAGGTTAATGTAAAAACAAATATGAAAAAAGACAGAAAAACTGACCACAGAATGTAAATAATGAATACCACTTTAGATATAACAATAATTGCGATGTTACTTACAAAGGAAATTTATTTGTTACCGTTAATGTTTAAATTTTGTTAAATATTTGTTACCGTTCTTTTTTCATATCTTACAAGTGAACAACAATAAAACAATAACTAGTAAGGCATTGAAATGACATAGATAAACGTTTAAATGGGCGCGTTAAATTAAGGAAAATGGTTTTACTGTCAAGAAATGTAATTTAGAAATAAGTCTTTAATGTGCATTAACTAAGGATCATTCTCTATATGCATAACGGAAATTGATTGTAAATTACAACTGTATAGAAACTTGCAAGACTGTGATGGCCTGCATTTTGTCTATAAAATTTAGACATTGTAGTCTTCATATTTTAGTAACATTTACATATGTATCAACATTTGTGCAATTAGGCAAGTTAAGTGTTTCTGTTGTTTGTTTTAAAACTAAAAAAAAATGTGTTCTCACGCTTGAATTCGGTATGCTGACCATTAGTTCATTAGTCGTGTCTGTTGTTTACGTTAAAGTAGAATTTTGCTGCGCTTTGTTTACTTATGTAGGTTAAAGCCTGCATGTATTTTTATATTTATCTTAATAATGTAACCTTGTTGTTTCCTGTGTGAATCTGACCATTTTATCGGTATTTTACGTATAAAAATTCATCCCTGTAAAAGTCTCTTAACTGTCCAGACGTTATTTAACCCAGAGAAAGTTTTGATAGTACATTGTACTGTTTTAAAGCTGTATGTTAAGTTCTGAAATATGCTTCTAACTGATTTTTATTGTTTTGTATTTATTTAATAGTATTTTTATATTAATTGATTGTAGGCTTTTACCACACACACCCAACTACCCCCCCCCCCCCCCATACACACACATCATTTCACCACTCAAGTAACCTAGCGTGCATAACAGGAGTTGCGCTTTTCTCTGTGTACTTAGATGTCGCGGATAACAAAATGAAACTGGTTAACTAAATGTAATCTGTTGTTGTTAAGCTATTTAGAAATTTAACACGGAAGGCAGTAAAATGATAACAGCACGATCCAGTTATATCCAGTTTATCAATCAGTAAAAAACCTTAAGCAACTTAAGAAAAAACACGGACTGCACGAAAAAATCATAATGATGTCACACTCAAACTCCCATATAAAACGACTTGGCAATTTTTTTTATCTAACGAACTGATGTACATTAACAAAATATTTTTCTGCGATATCGTTACCTTCATATCCTGCATGAATCAACGAAGAAAGCATTTAATTGATTAATTATGCAGTGCATTGTTTGAAAAATGTACTTTTTATGTAATGATACCATTAATGTTTTGCAATTCAGTAAAGTTAAAAATAACCAATATATTATGTAAATCTTGATTTTATTGTAATTAAAACCATTATTCAAATACTGAGTATTGTTAATGGAGTTAGGCATTAAGAATTTAAAGGGTACCTGCAGTGCCGGTCAATTTTTGATATAATGGAGATCTATGTGTAAAAACATCATCCTGAAAATTTTACATCGATCGCATAAGTAGTTTTCGAGATATTTGGGGAAACCCCGATTTCACACCTGAACGAGTTTTGAATCAAGCCGTTTTGGCGCGAGATGAACTGTGACGTCACGGGGTCAACGCCGCTGTATGAGAAACAGGAATATCGTATGAAAACTGTTCGTTTTCTTGCATTGTTTAATCGATATATGAATATTTTTTTCTTTTATTTTGTTTCCATATCAACCCTGGATGACTAATTATACTGTCGTTTGAGTTTAACCCGTATTTTATCGAACAAAAATGCCGAATTTGGACAATTGTTTGCTTCATGAATTTCGTCAAATGTGTAACACATTTTACATATAAATGCACACCATATGTAGCAAAATGACAATTAATCAAAGCATTATTGTTATACGAAACATATTTTGTTAATATTGTCATTCTTTCGAATGATTTCTCAGTGACATTATTAACTGATTATAATAATAATATTGATGATACATAATGATATTTCGTAAAAGGTAACTCGGGGTCTATTCCTCGTATAAGGCATAACATTACAAATGATGTCGCCCGATTATTCAATAATATTGATATCGGACCAATAACAATCAAAATAGTATGCATTCTTTAACAAACAAACACGGGATTATAAACGGAACAAGGCGAAAGTCCAAGATGGCTGCATGCATGATTATGTCTGTCTCGTATTCTTTTAAAAATACGATAATGGAATTTAATTTTACATTTATTTACATCCTTTGTCAAAATGTTCCAGTTTATTTAGATTTCATAATGATTTGTTGTCAGTATTACAATTTAAGCTATACGGAGTTATAAAGCGTTTAATTGCTGACCATAGCGCTCGAAAAAAAGTTGCACTTTATTAAATAACAAATTATAAATCCGAAATAATTACTTGATCACATAAAAAAGGTTTCAATTGCAGAATTGTAAATTTTTGTCATTATTTAAGTGATAAGAAAAGTAACAATAAAGGCATTTACTTTGAACATTAGTTTTACTATTCAATAGTATCATGCATGCTTCTTTAATCACTGATTGTCGGACTATACACATGTTTTAGCTGACGAATGCTTGATTTTACACAGTCTAATTTATTTTTCTGTTTTATCTTTTAACAATTGAGTAGCTAATTATACACAAATCAATTTACCAGTCTAGAGGTGTGAAACCCTCTCTTTGTTCACCAGACTCGTGTACCTTGTGTATACATACCCCAGATACACGTGTGTCTGGAGCAGTGGCTTCGTTAGTTTACCTGTTTACCTGTGTCATTATCTCGGATCACTCGTGTGTGAAAGGATATTATGTAATCAATAAAATGAATAATGAACATAAATTTGCCCATGTAAGCGTATTAAGATATCGTATTCATCGGTAAAAAAGGCGACGAGAATAACAAATTTTAAAATCGTTTAAAAAGAAATCAGATTGTAATAAAATAATAACGGATACAAATTTCTAGATCTACAATACTTAAATTAACAAAATACGTCAAAACATCAGACCTATATCAATCATTTTGGCTGAAAAATCGAATTTAATTTGTATAGCTTTGTAAGGAAATTTCCGTCGTGTTGACCTCGTGACGTCACTTCCGCTGAAGCCTCGTTATCGCCTAATTCTGTTTTTTCTTGATTAGATTTCCCAAAGCAGGTAAAAATAGCCACTTTGAAGGGGCGTAACTTCATTATTTTTGCACCGATTTCGATGCGGTTTTTTGCATTAAATTTTGGTAAATAAACTCTTTAACATATGTTTCACATCGGATGGGCTGCAGGTACCCTTTAAAGTAAAAATATTACAATTATCATATGTTATTTAATAAGGTATTTGATCAGTTATGCTTTTAAGGTATATTATACATATATCACATGGTTTCGAGGGCGATATAACATAATATTTGCCCCGAAGTGACAGGTAAGCAAACCCTGGCGAGTTATGTCGCACGATGCCGCAATAACACAAATCGAGAGGTCCATTTGTCATATCACTAAACTAAACAAAAGTTCTTGTATCTCTTACTTAATATTCTAATGTGTAACTCGTTTTCAATATTATTGTTAAACTCGTCATAAATGCTTATATACCACAATATTTGGAAATGCATAACACCATTTTATTCTAAGTTGTTGTATTGATTAACAGATTAATCTGATAAACTTCAGCCTTAAGGTTGTAGATAGCAAACTTGGAAAAAGAATAATGATAAAAAGTGAAAAGTAGGTTACTGTATTTATTTTTTAGTAAAGATATTATATAGTTTCAAAAAATACCTAAATTTGCAAATTATGGTATGTGATATTAAATTAAATAATATATATATATAAATAAATATATAATATAATAGTTTGTCAGTCACAGAAATATCAAAAGTTCAAATAATCGGACACCTTTTGATCTGTTGTTTTTATTATCATACAATATTGTCTACAGAAAACCCAAAGATTGAAAGTACATTGATTTGTGCCCACTTCATCACTGTTATTAATTAATTTCTATCACATGTAACTTCAGTATCACTTAGAAACTGTTCTGTCTTTTATTACGATAATATTCATATTTAGGAGAGTTCTATATATTAAGTTCTCTAAAAGTTTTTTATGTTGAACACGTTGAATGTCTCAGGTTAATTTGGCCATTAGTTAATCCTCTGATTCCTTTATTGCGTAGCCAGTTTTGTCTGTTCTTACATCAAAAGGTTTGAGAGAGCCAAACATTTTATATATCTGTTCACTTGTGATTGCTCCAGGATGAAATGTCGGCAATGACACCAACAGTTTGCTGGGAAGTTTGATAAACTCTTCGTTTTTTGGTTTGTAGTCTAGGATAGCAGACACAACATTTGATTTCTCTAGTTCCTTAAAAGCAGACAAGCTTTCTTGAATTGATTTTTCTATCTCTTTGATCTCATTCAAATGTGTCTGCAAAACGTCCCGGTGTCTCAGTTTTAAATCATTAATTTCACTCTTCACTTTTTTAACGACACTGTCTATTTCTTTACGCCATGTCTCCTCTTGGTTTGACAATATATTTGTGAGTTTGTCATACTCATCATCTATGTTTGCAATCTGGTTTTGTATGTCGTTTGCAATATCCACATATGTTGGAGATATAATTTTTTCTAATTCTCTGATATCCTTTTTAATACAAATTTTCTTCGAATTACAAAGGTCTTCAAGGACTTTGAAACCATGCCCTTTATTCTCATCGGATGCACAACATCTAGTACAAATATACTTATTAGTTTCTGTACATAGTAGATCACATGTTTTATTGGGATGTGTTGAGCATTTTGGGTAAAAAAAAGGTAGAACGGCGCAGTCGAAAGGGAACAATTTTATGCTTATCGTATCCATCTGAGATGTGTTCTCCTATACAGGGCTTGCAGAGGTTGACGAGACAAAAGTCACAGTAACTCTGCACTGTGTTACTATCGCAAAGATCACATCGAATGATGTCCACGATGCTACTGTTGGAATCCATCTAATTCAATCAAAATTTTAATATATAAGTATTCAAGTGATGAGATGTATGCAGTATAATTGTTTTATTAATACTGTAGAAGCAGAAATATTCGTTGTGGATTTAATTTCGTTATTTTCGTTAGCAGTAGAAATCAACGAAATTAAATCCATGACGAATTTTTAACCTAAGTAATAATGAATACAAAGATATTAATATGTCACGAAATTAAATCCCAACGAATTTTAATTTGGTTCAAAAACAACGAAATTTTGACCCAACGAATATATGTGCTTCTACAGTATGCTTTTAATGGACGTTGGCTGGATTAGGGAACTCTCTAACATTAAAATTACGTAAATTAATCAATAACGAACTAATTAGTATATCATATTATAAGTTAATGAACTATGAACATTTGATTTCGAATTTCAACTCATTAATATCAATAAAGAATATTGGTATTCAACGAATATTGATATAACCACAATATATATTTTGCGTTTTTCATTGATTTTAATGCCTTTGTGAACAGTGATGCATTTACTCAAAATATAACAATAAAATTGCCATGAAGTCAATATTTACCTTTTTTGATTTAACAGTAAAATGTCAGCACTAATCGCTCAGACAGACGACTGACATGTCACCTACTTAGATAAACACTTGAATTTTTGCCAAAAATCTACAAGCGAATACAATAAATTATTAAGGTGACCTAAGAAAATGAGATAAAAAGTATACCTGTACTAATACTAAGATAGATCACACTGGAAAGCAGTTATACATTTGATGAGTTTTACGAAACTGATAAATATCATCTTAATATCACCTTTCGATATTTAGTTATACAGTTTAAACATATTTCAAAATTGCAAAAAGATGTATCAGTATTCATACCTTTTAGTTACGCCATTTAGTTTTGTCTCATTTTAAAACATGCTCTTACTCTTGTTATGCAGAAAATTCGATCAGTGAAATTTGTACATGATATATTACTGGTCAATTTCATATCCCTTTTTTGGGCTGTTATCTGTGTTTTTAATTTTTCACACGTTTGTTAATTTGTTTGTTTTTGTATGCTTAAAAAGTTGTAAATATGTGGCGCCTTCTGTTTTTTAAAGAATTGTTTTAATTATATCCATTTAAAGGTATTGACCATATACAATTTCAGGATATATTCCCTAACAGTTTAATTACCTCATTTCTAAAGAGTGTAATAGAATTATAAAGAGGTATTTTTTTACCTTCTCCTCGCAATCAATATAACATGAAGCATGCAGCTTGCAAGTAAATTATCACTTTATAGAAACCAGAAAAAAATAAAACAAAACTATATAATCAGCTGACGTTCATGTAGTTTATGTTTCTTAACATAGTACGAAGGAATGGAGGCATCTGAGGATCTCTTGGTTCTCACCAAAGCCTGTGCAATACTCCAGTACTATGAGATTAAGGATATGTAATGCTGCAAAATTTTCCTAATGAATGACATGTTGAGATAACAGTGTTTAAAGCTGAACATCGCTCTTAAAAAGGCACTGTCCGCCATATTTCTCTTTCAGCAACGCTCTCTCTAAAACCTCTATATAAGCCACACACCTCATAAAAGTTCACAGTATTTCGCTGTAGAGGTCTCACCTCTTGCATTGCCGTGTTACTCGGTCGCGATAAATTATCAAGTTTCACACACTTTTTTTAACCAGGAGAGTACTATCATAAAATAAACTGGTCAATGCATTATATACAAACATAATATGCATATAGAAAAAGAATTTAATGTATAAAATCCAAAAACAACGAAAGGAATACTACACGTCGGCCACGAGTTTCAGAAGTGCAATTGCGTGTACTGAAATCGAAGGGTTTATATACCAGGTATCTGTGTGACGAAGCCTTTTTACGAACGGTGTTCAGCTTTAAAATCAAAAGTCAAAAGGAAAAATACAAAATAGGAGCAGAGCAAACACGGACCTCTAAAAGGTAGAGGTTGGATCAGGAAGAGTGAACACCGTGTGCTGACCGGTTGGATCAGCAGATTATGTAGATCTAGCTTGTTTTTTGTCACGAATACTGGTTTTTATACCTTGCTTTGTTTGTCGGTGCGTGTTTGCTGTCATTCAGTTGGAGATGAAAAATAGGTTTAAATTAATATAAAGTACATAATTAATGTATCAAGCATGGTTGACAAACATTTATCAGATTTTAAATGGTTTTTAAGATTTGGAGTCTTTGTAGTTTGCATCGGTATAAATAATCATTGATCCCATATACAAGCTTTATTATATAATGGGTATATATAAAAATAAGTTTACAAAGCATGATAATTGAAATGCATCGTTCACTACTTCTGGAATCATTTACAAACAATAAGCATATTTCCCTGGATTGTTAATTATTCATAAGTTTACAAGCATTCATGCGTTTATTATCGTTCAGGATAACTACTATTGCGACCCCCCCCCCCCCCAATTTTTTGTCTTTCTAAAGTTTAAAGATATTATTACTTATTCGGTTTGTTACCGACTGTATACAGAAATTTTTGGGGTCGGTAAAGTCCATAGAAGGCCGGGCGGAGCTGAGCCTTCTATGGACTTTACCGACCTTACAAATTTCTCTTGGCATATCTCTGCCCCTATACATGGTATAACCTTCGTACAGTTATTTTTTTAATTACGTATATTTTTTATGCAGTGAAGGGAAATTGAGAGAAAGAGAGAGAAAGAAAGAGAGAGAAAGAAAGAGAGAGAGATTGTTAACGTTAACATGGAGATTGCAATCGATTGCAGAATTGGTAATCAATTAATCTTTTTCAACCAAATATCCAATTACTCGTATCAAAATACACAAGTGTATCTCATAATATTCTTTTTCCAAATAGATGTAAAAATTACCCTCTATATTTAACCGATTTCTTTCACACTGTCGATGTGCCGGTACATGAGGTATATATACATAATTATATAATTGAACAAGACTGGACAGCGACAACGACACATGTATTTCCTATGACGTATCAAAGTACTGAAAGTACTGATAGTCAGAGGCATCATTTTGGAGGAGATTAATCTAATCAAAATATTGAAGTACTGAAGGGAGCTGATTTTATCGATTACTATTCATCTTAAAATCAACGACATATAATTTCGCATGACAAGTATTTTCTTATTCTTTTTTTAATTACGCACATGTTTATTATAAGAATTTTCGGGCTTTTCCGACAATTTTAAGAATTCCTAGAAAAACACCACCTGAACCATTTTGTGCAATATTTAAAGCTGAACACCGCTCGTAAATAGGCACTGTCACACAGATACCTGGTATATTAACCCTTCGATTTCGTTACACCCGATTTCACACCTGAAACTCGTGGCCGACGTGTAGTATTCCTTTTGTGGTCTTTGGAATTTATGAATTTTATTCTTATTTTATGTGCATATTCTGTTTGTAAATTATATTTTGACCAGTTTAATTGATATTAGTATTCTTCTGGCTTGAAAAAAGTGCCTAAAATTTGATAATTTCATCGCGGGTTTTAGGGATAACGGTAGTGATAGAGAAATGTGGCGGACAGTGCCTATTTACGAGCGGTGTTCAGCTTTAAAGACTGAATTAATGCCATCAAAGTATGTATCAGTAATGGAAATATTTCTGGAAAACTGGATGGATCCAAGCAATATTTAATTCAGTTAGTCTCGTTTAAACAAACACTCGATTGTCTCAGTTAATCTTCGACTACATGTAGCAAGAGAGACTCTCTGCTCATCAGAGATTTACGGAGACAGCCAAGCGTCTGGTTGAACGAGACTATATTGAACTCTGGCCTATTAACACATATGACTACAACATTTATCTAAATTGTTCGTACCATTTAAATCTGACTATTTTCAAAGTATTTATGAATAAGTTTCCTTGAAAAACAATGTTTCAGAATACATTACATCGAATTTATCTATTATTTTAGAAAATTAAGTCTTGTCAGCAGTGATGATTTGTGCTTAGGTCAAAACACAGTTTTATTTCCGGTTTGCCATGCAGAGTAACTGCATAATAAAATCTAACTCCCAAAAATATATGGTTTTTTTTTCAAATTATAAGATATAAAAAGTCTGGAGTCTTAATGATGAGTTTTCAATACTTAATACTAGAGGATAGAAACTACTTTCAAATTGCAAACATATTCGTGCTATTTTATGGAATATGCAAAAATAAACAGTTTACAAACCAGAAAAATATTTTGTTAGTTAAGATTATAATTAATGAATCACAATATATATTAAATTTATGATGAATAATCAATGAAAACTCTTGAACTTTTTTTAAAAGGAAAAATTCGCTCCTGCTTGAAAACCCCTAATGTTAGGTAAGACATGCATGATCTCAATCTCGCAAAGTTGTCGGTTTTTTTCTTTTGCAGAATGTATGATTCGATTGTAGAGAATGATCAAATACATTTCTTCATATAAGCGTTTCCAAAATTATGGAGTATTTATATTAAAGAGATGCCGCGGCTCATTTTGCACAAATTAGATGTAAGTTTTGTCATATGATAAATTTTGAATATACTGGGTGGGTGTAATAAAAATAAAAATTTACAACATGACAACAGTTGTCAGGTTGTGAATTTTGTATCTACATCCCCCAAGTAAATCTAAAACTTTTAACATGACAGTTTTCCCATAACTTACATGAATTTTAAAATAATGCTTTGTAAAATTTGAAAATTCTCAATTTACCGTTTTATTAATCATTTTAGACGGTCCAAACAGTACATACATATGTATAAAAGCGAATGTAATCAATTCACCGTGACTTTCTGCAAGGGGATGAACAGATTACGAATTTCTACAGATTTTACATGTGGTGTAAACGAAATTTTAAAATATGAATTTTGAATTCTGGAAAAAATCTATAACACGCAATCGCGAGCATATTATTGCAGTAAAAAGGATCAATCACTCGGTACATGCTTTTATATAACTGTGTTTAAAAATGGAAATACCCTAGTTGAGGAGAAAAAAGCTGTAATGTCTCTTTGAAGCTCATTTTAAAAATAATGATTTGAACATATTTTATTGTATACATATATATAAGATACATACAAAAATGGGTCGGACACAAGTTCTGACAAATTATTTAAAAATAATATACCGGTAGACCCTATAATGCCGTATTCCACTTTTAAAAGAAAACGTGTACATGTTCGTTCTGTCCGATGATTTTACACTTTTTTTTCAAGCGCAATACTCTTATCAGCTATAGTAAAAACATACTGACTTCCCAACTTGCTTTGAAATGGACTGTGCTGGCCAGACATGCAGGATTAATCAGGCCTTACCGCACATGGCCTGGGTACTCTACCTCTGCACCCACTGACTGTGTGTGTGTGTGTGGGGGGGGGTGCGTTAGAGGGTGAAATCTGGATTTTTAATTTATTTGTATAATTATCCTTATAGTAGGTTTAGTATGCAAACCAAACGCTTTACTGATTATAATCAAAATTAACGACAGTATTTGTAAAAATTAAGTAAAATAAAAGTAAGCGAAAATATGCCACATAACGATCACGATTCACAGTAATTAATTTGGGGATTAATCAAGCTTCACATAGCAGTGGTTCAACTTGTTAAATAATCATGTTAATTAGATCGATGCCGGTGGGGGGGGGGGGGGTACCTATACATAGAAAGATACGTCTCTGCAGGAGGTTAGTTGATAATCCGCAAGTAATATACGATACAGAAAAAGAACCACGCCATGTTTATACATTGAATCTCATCATTATTCAATATTTAGTTCAACACTAGATGGTTCTTGGGGAATCCTCATTATTTGACGTCACGGAAAGGGGGCTGTATAAAAAGTATAAATAGCCACTATACGATTATACACCATTCATTCTCAAACTCATGCATATTCATACTTACTAGGAATATGACGTATGGACCAAATTTTACGAGAGAAATTATGTTTGTTAATTGTCATATGTATAGTTCTATTTGTTGTATATTTTGTAATTGCAAATATCATATTTATTTTAATAATAATATTGAATATGAATCCTAAACGAATATTGTAAATTTTGCCGCTAGGTGGTGTCCGTCAAATCCATCAAATTCATTATCGACGTCACATGCAAGCTGACCGGTAGCAATAGAGGAGGCTCATATAGAGCCTCCGTCTAATAATCGTAAACGCCGATTTTTTTGAATCATAGTTTCATGTAGTTTACATATGTCCGGAAAATAAAAGCGAGATTTTAAAATTCGCGAGATATGCTTCTCGCGATTTTACGCGAAAATTAATTCCTCGCGTTTAATTATGATTTTACAGTAGCATTCATATTTTTTAACTATACATACGTTGATAAAAATTGATATGTAGGCTTTAGAAATAAAGAATCTGCGAGCAAGATCTATTTGAGTAGCTTAAGGTTGTATGTGACGTATGTCTATTTTAATGTGGATTAAAGTAAATTATTATTGAAATTCTTTAAACGGCATAGATTTTTTAAATGTCGAAAGTTTTTACCAAAGAAAAGTTTTCGAAATGTTTGGAAAGGTCAAAAGTTTAAAATCCTCAGTGGGATATCCAACTCATGACTTACAGACTAGTAGAGAAATCTTTTTTATCTTTTAGTGATATATACAATTTAAAAAAAAACAAACATCAGAATGAGTACCACAACATAATAGAGAAACCTCTTATTCTCTGCACAACACTGTTAGGTGACAATATAGGAAAAGAAACCATTAATGCCATGATATCACTTTATTTTAGTGTTTATTTCGAGTTATAGTACGTCACAACATGGAGATGTTCCATACAACCTTAAGTTACACTTTTTCCAAGAATGTAGTAATCGCCAATAAAGGTAAAAATAAAAACAATTTTTAAAAAAAGGTTGGACATTTTCAATATGAAGTTCTTTTGTTTTTGATGTATGACATTCTGCTATGACATACTCATAATATAATAAAAAAAAACACGACATGTTCAAGGATAGTATTACTTATATATTGCTGCATAAGCTATAAACTAGAGAGAACATTAACTATACGTGTTCTTATGCAGCAATTACAGAGATGAATATGACTGAAGCCACGGTCGCTGTTTAATGAGTGGTTATAACAAAGTCTTCTGATTTAAGGTGGTATGGGGATCTGTCAATATCAATGTAAACTATTATTACATTATAATTGAAATACTTTCAACGGTTTAAAATTTTCAAATTTTACAATATTTTACCAAAAAATAGTTTTTAAAAATGTTCAAAGAGGTAACAACTTTAAAACCCCCAGCGGGATTTTAACTCATGACTTACAGATTCGTACGAAACCCTCTAACCCACTGCGCTACGCTGTTAGATGACACAATTGGGCAAGAAACTACTTATATAATTACACTTCATTTTATTGTTTATTTCGATAAACACTACGTCACAACATGGAAGTTTCCCATATCACTTTAATTCCATCTAAATCATGTAAGCAGGTAAATTTACGATAAGATGTGTTGTACAGTCATTTTATTGCCTTTTTCTGTTATCTGGAGAAGATGAACAAAGATATAAAATAGCTGCTTATGGATACGACATGAAAATATTTTTATTATTTTGTGCTTTTATATTTGTACTTTTGATCTATTTTTTAGAATATTGGGTAACAGGAATATGAATAGGGTAATTTTCACGATAAATTTTAAAAGCAAAAAAAAAAAATAATAAAATCTAAAATTTCGTATCTTTAAACAATAACACGATGACAAACTTTATCATCTACTTCATATATTTGATCACCTTCACAATTCCGTATAGGAAGTCAGTAACAAACAAATGGTCAAATTTATCAACACACAGACCGCATGGATTGTTTACGTTTTCTATATAACGTAAATGTTGACCGTCTTGGTCTAGGATGTGGGCGCAGTGGTTGTGTCTATCAGATATCAGTATCTGACTCTGGCTGTTTGTTGCGATGCCGTAGGGATGAAACTGTTCTTTCTTTGGTTCTGAAGGATGACCTGTGTAATAGAATCGGAGCTCCCCAACCTGATTGACTACCACAACGGCACCAGCTATACTGTCAGCCACACATATATCTAAATTTCTATTCTCGGCAATAAATTTCATGTAACTGTTACCCGAATACAAAGAATGTCCCTCCTCGTTATTTTGAATAGTTTGTAGTTCAACAGATTCTGAGTATCGGACAATTTTGGATTGGGTTTTTTCATCATTATATATAACTATAAGATAGTCACCGGCAAATGTTTCAGCAATGTTTATAGGAGTCCACCCCTGAAATTCAACTATCTTCTTTCTTTGATTATATGTTATCTTATATACGGATCTACAGTCACAGTAAACCAAATTTCCACCACCTGTTATTACTATATCACGAGGCCATTCTCCGGAAATCGTTGCAGCTGACTTTTTAAATTTGCCTCTACTATCAAAGCATTTTATTTCATTGACTTCAACACTTGTCCATATTTCTTGTTCGCTGTAAGCAGATATACTGCGGAGGTATTTAAATCCGGTGATAAATGTGCTGATGACTTCTGGACAATCTAATAATTTTCTTAAGGGAGCCATTGGGATTTTAAGTTTGTAACCATACTTATTTTGTTTCGTGGTCAAAGGCTTGATGAATCCAAATAATTTTGAAATTCGTTCCTTGTCTACTGAATCATAACAAAATGTTGGCATTATAACTTGAACCTTTGGAGGAAATTTGCAAAATTCTTTATTTCTTGATTTGTACTTTATTGTCGCAGAAACGTTTTTTAATTCCCCAAGGTATGTTAAGGTAGATAGGTTTTCTCGAACTAATGATTCCAATTGTTTAATTTCATCTAAATGCTCTACTAAAATTTTTCGGTGTTTCGCTTTCATCTTGTTTATTTCATTCTTCAGATTACTGATAGCACTGTCGATTTCTCTGTGCCATTCTTCTCCGTGTTTTGTAACAGCCGCCATAAGTTTCATATATTCTCCATCCAGTTTGACAATTTTGTTTTCTAAGTCGTGTCTAATTTCTACATACGTAGGAATAAAAATGGTTTCTATTTCATTAATGTCTTTTTTAAAGTCGAATTCCTTTGTATTAAATGCATCTTCAAGGACAATGAAATCATGTCCTTTGTGGATGTCTGAGGCATAACATTTGGCACAAAGATATTCGCCGCATTGAATGCATTGCAATTCACATATTTTGTTAGAATGTGTTTGACATTTGGGGAATTTCAAAGTGACTCCACGTTGCTGAAATGATACAATTTTATGATTGTCATACCCATCAGAGATGTGTTCTCCTATACAAGATTTGCAGAGGCTGACATGACAAAAGTCACAGTAATGTTGAACAACGGAGGAAATACACACGTTGCATCGGTTGATATCTTGGGTATTACGGCTAGGATTCATCTAGATAATAATTAAAATATGTGTTTAATCGAATCTCAAATATGAAAGAATCATAAAATTGAAATTGATCCTGACTAAATGTAAGACACAAAGCAATGAATGGAGAATATGTGTGTATATGTATGTTTGTGTGACTGTGTATGGGTGTGGTTAGCTTTATCGAACTGCTATGCGATAATGTGTGTATCAACAGGGTATTACTTATCAGAGGCCATATCTAAACTCATTATCAAATAGTAAGGGACAGATATCATATGATTGTCATCACGGTTTAAAAACAAAGTAATGACGCCATAAAACAAGTAAAATTTGTTACACATCAACATATCACTTACATTTTTAACGTGATTCAATAATATATATCATTATAGGTATAAGTTAACTATATAAAAGGAAAAGAGCTATTTGAAATTAATTAATGTCAGATATAGCTCTTAAGTTTTCTAAATCTAAAGATGTGCATTACGTAAAACATACAATTCCTTTAAATATGTGTGCACAATGACTGACCAATTTTTATCCTTACGAAATAGTTACTTTCGCTTTGTTGTATACTACTTCAAATGGTTTCTTTTAACATTTTGACCTTTTTATATCTTACTAAAGTTTTTAAAAAAATTAGATTATTAAAAAATACCTTCTTGTATTCAAGGGTACAAGACTTACATTAAATTCAAATTCAAATCCCGAGGTGCAAACGTTTAGTACTTTCCATATCTGAATTAGATTAACTTATGGCTAAAAATATATTTGAGATAGGGATATTTGACGAAAGTAAGTCGTTCGTTACAACATATACAAATGAAATTTTTGTAAAAGAATTTTAAAAAATTGCTCTTTTAGTACGATTGTTAACAGTCGCAGAAATAGATTATGTCTCTAGAGTGTACTTTTCCTTTTCAAAATCTGATTTAAAAATTCTTATTTTTTTTTGTTTAATTGTATACAGGGTTATTTTCGCCTCGTGTAATTTTTGCCCTTCTTTAATTTCTATAAGTTCGCCAAGGCACAGTTCTTTTTAAAGAGAGATAGTTTTCGACTTTGGAATTGGCCGAGTCTGAAATTCGTCCGATGACAATGAGAGCGAAAGGGGTAAAAATAAAACGGGGCAAATATTTCCCTGTATACAGTATTCAAAGGATAAATAGATAATACATTTTTTGCCTCAATTATGTTACTTTTATTATCGAACGAAAATTGCACAACAGAATTGATTATTGTATATATTATAAGAATTAGAAAAAGTTACTTTTAAATTTTTTTTTTTCAAAAAGATAACTAAGCGATGTTTTGTATGTCTTTCCATGGCGTCTGCGGTTTATTGCCGTTCTTACTATTACCAGGACTACTACTATAACATTCACGACAGATATGCAAGTTAACATCTAGTTAATTAAGTCGATCAAACCAAGTAATTTGGTACAAGAGGAACACATACTCAGAATGAACATATAACTATACAAATCGTCAGAAGTATATAAATTGTGATACAGGAAAATGATTGTAGAAATGGACGTATAAAAATAATTTATATTAATTATAGACTTTGGTATAAATGACCAGATCAGGAATACGACTAATGCGAATCAGAAATTTGAAATTATGATTTAACATGAGTTTACTTTAAAGTTTAAAACATTTGGTATTTTGTAATATTTCTTTTTAGATATTTTTTCGTCATTTATTCTAAGGCCAAACGTTCTAAAATGTAATGAAATTCATAATCATTTAGTCCTTTGCTACAAAACATTTAGATGAATGCTCTAACATTAGCCTGAATCTACACGGAGGAAATGGTTTGATGTACGAAATTTATTTTTTTTTTAGTTTGACAGTAAGAATATTGAAATACTTCTTTAAGCCAAAGACAGGTTTTAAAATGTTATACACACGGATATACAAAAATAATTCATTTCATTATACCCTATATGGACACATTGGTAATTTTGTTTGTTATTTACAACAGCAGTTAACCATTTTATATTGACAAGTTTTTATTTGACTCAATATTCCTGTTTCGTTTCTCTGATGATAGGAGAGCTGAACCTGAACTCATAAGTGGTTGTATAATAATTTTATTATTGCAAACTGAATAATTTTTTCAATGGTAAATTAACATAATTCCACATTCAAATTTTCAGAAACAAAACTTACTATTATTGATTGAGACCAACTGTAACTAACACATTATTGATATTTTAAGCTTATAAAACCTTAGTTTAAAAAAATAGTATTTGTGTTACTAAATTATGATAATTTTATTTCCGACAAATTCAACACATTTATAAATAAAACTGTATAATGATACACAACTACATGTACTGCATGACTTAAGATAACTCTTTGCTGATACTATCTGTTTCAGTGTTGGTCCTTACGCTGATGCAGCTATTGCGGGATAGTGTTCCTTATCAAAATCGTTTTAGTAGTTGTGTCTGAGCAGCTAAAAATAGCCAAAAGGAACTACGTGGTCACGGTACCTGGGGACGGGACGATAGTGACCAATGTCAAGAATGTCAATGCAATACAGCATTCTTTTAAGTTATTTTGTAATTCCTCAAAAATATCCGTTAATTTAATTTTTTGTGAAGGGGGGGGGGTCAAAATGCATTTCTTAATTAGGGGCTCCTTTTATGCTTGGCTTTGTTAAACATGGTTAGTTAAATTATGCTGCATTTCTATCATACTTAACATAATATAATGACGTATATGATTAAAAAACCAAAAGGAATTAAATCCAAATGAATGTCTTTTAAATACATGTATTAGAACATAGCAATAACCATAGAACTTTTATTTCGGATTTAATAGTCTTAACACTTACTTATATTTAACACATCTTTTAATTTCAATTGAAATTCTATCGTTAAATGATATCATTATGAAATGATATTACCACTTTCGTATCAAAAACTTTACTCAATGATTGTAGCAGGTTGGTGTTAAGTAAGTAATACAACAATGGAATTTGTCTAACCAGACGTATGTAATGCTATACAGTTGTTGACTGGAGTCGAGGGCAACAGATCAACTGTTGCCCGAGACACAGTCAACAACTTTGTATGGGTACAAATGAGCAAATAAAATGAGACAGTAATATTTAAAACTGGGTTTGCGTCTCTTTACAACTCAGCCTGTATGATTAGGCTATGGAGCTCCCCCACTCCGAGGATATGGTCCTGGATTCAGACCAGCATACACCCAGTCCTATCAGTTCATATTTGAAGAGGGCAATCCTGTCTATCCCCCTAACCAGTATCCACCTCTAAAATTTATGATTACAGATCAGCGCATTCAACATTCGAATTTACGTATGGTACCACCTGAGGGAGACGTGTGATGCATTTTTTTCTATGAATACACGAAAGTGTTTAATGTATGCACTTTGTAGACACCACCTGGAAAACTTGTACTGAAAGACACCATCATAAATCTTCAGCAGAATTATTTTATCTATTTTATCTACTGGCGTGCTACCAGTTTTCGCCAGTTGTCAGTTATCTAATAGAGAAAGAAAGAAAAAAGAGAAAGACAGACAGATATCCAATCAAATTGTGTACACCATACCTGAAACAGTTATGTCGAGATATAATTATCATAACTGGGTATAACTGGGTATTTTTGGTTTATAGGCACTATAGTAGCTAATGTATATGCTAACTACAGTAACTCACAAACTTTTTCCATCATCCTGATTTCTATTTTTGATCTGTACAAATTTTACTGGATGTTTAAACAAATTAAAAAAGTAACAGAAATTTGATATTGAAATTATAAACATGTCGTAGATATGGTCTTTTTTTTTACTAAAAAATATAGACGGCTGTTTACTTTTTGTTAATTCAGAGAGCAAAGTCGTTGTCGCCACCTTGTTGGTGATGTATCAAATTCCATTGAGTTCCGTTTATCATTAGATATATTTTTGCATATAAGAATGATCAGAGAATTGTATCAATCAATTCTATTTTTTTTCATATTATTAGAATATTTTTTTCATTTGATTGGTTTTTCAAAACAGAACTTCTTTTTCCTTTAAGCATCATTTCGTACTCAAGGACAAACACTGTGTCGGATTGATGTGGCAATGCCACAGTGCCAAAATGTCACAATGCTAATTTTCGCTCCCGCAAAAAATGCAGTTTCTTAATTATTCATTTAAACCAAATGAAAGACCACCAACAAAATAATACATGACCACTTTTGTTTTTAGTGTGTCTCACCTGACAGCAATGTTACAGCTAGGATAGCTGCCAAACAACTTTAAATGAATATATGCAGTTTTATCATTATTACATAAAGACGATACGTTAAATACATGGAAATAACATGTAACCTCACAACTGGAATTCTTTGGTAGATGTGATCGTGCATATAACCAGCCAGAGAAAAAACTTTATTCTTCACCAAAAATTGGTGCTTTTTTATTCCCTTATGTCAGTATATTCTTTAAGTCGACTTTGAATTTTTCTCGCCATTAAAGTTTTTGTCAGTTAAAGCAATATGAGCTGCATTTTTCATGTTGAATTTTTTTTTAATAAAATGTTCTTTTCTACTAAAATGACAAAAATATCATGGTTTTTAAATTTCTGTAAGCCATATTTTTGTGAAAACGGCCGTTATTAAGCCTTATTTGAAGCAAAATTGAATTATTGTCGTCCTGTACAAAAATTGATTTGCTATATATTCCTTAGAAAAATATTTCCTTTGACCAAAATTAATGATTTTTTCAAACCTTATTTATCATAAAAGTTTAAGTAAGTTTAAGACTTATCAAACTAGCAGGTTTTTGCAGCAAAATAAAATTCAAAAAAAATACGGCTCATATTGCTTTAAACTTGTACATGTTTAGTTGTGATTTTTTTTTCTATTTTTGTTTAGTTTGTTTGCATTTGTTTATTCATTTACAGTGTTTAAATTCAATCAAGTATGATACGCTACGTTCCTTCTTTCGCAATTCGCTAAACTGAACTGAACTAAACTTTGAACTGAATTTTACAACGATTAATAAGCAAATTCTACAACCTATATTAATATCTCTCTTTGGCACGGATGTTAGCGCGAGGGGGTCATTGGTGTGGGAAGAAGCCGGAATACCCGGAGAGAACCCACGTGTCCAAGCGGGCGACCGCGATATCATATCACATACAACCACTGTCGATCACGGGGATCGAACTCGGGTCGCAGCGGTGAAAAGCAAGTGCATTGTCCACTACGCTCCTTGGACACCATATTTTGCAATTCGTTATCTAAAACGTAGAGAAATCGTAGTAATCTGTCGTGACAATCTTGTCAAGCGTATACTATTTTTTGACATTCAAAGTTTTTTTTTACGATCAACACGATTAGTTTTCGTTCGTAATTTTTCCTTATTGTATCAGATCGTTCTGTATCGTTTTTAAGCGCAGCACATCGCACTAAACCCGTTAATATCTTATCGTGTTGCTATGAATTAGTCTTGCTGAGGGCAAACACCACACCACCACTGCTTTTAGCTGCGATATGTCTCTATGGTCAGTTGAGCTTAATAGATATCTTGTAAGTTTAAATCGTAGCTCAAATCGTGATCTTTCATCTTGTACGTGAAAAGATTCGCCAAAATAATCATATCTCATCATAATAGAGCACATTCGTTCGTATCGTAACGTACACGAACGAATAAACAGGTAGGCGAGCGTACCAAACAATAATCAAAGTAATGAAGTACTGAAAGCCTGGCTCTTTTGGTGTGTCTTTATGCATATTGTGTAGTAAAGACCGAAAATCTCTCTCTCTCTCTCTCTCTCTCTCTCTCTCTCTCTCTCTCTCTCATGCTTTTAATGTCGGCAAAGCATCAGGGAGCGACCAAATTTTGTAAGCGGCTATAAACAAAAAATATGTCTGTCTAGTAGAAGTAAAAAAGTTCAACAGTTACTGCCTTGAATTTTGCAACAAGCATTATATATTCAATCCCCGTTTCTTCATCGCGCAGCAAAGTAGTTCATGGAAATTCATGCGCATTGTATGTGTCCAAAATGCAAAGTAATGTTTTAAAAACACGTTATTAATAAGAAAACTAAAAAGATAGACAATTCATTAGAAATTAAAAAAAAGAAACAAAATGCCAACACTTTTGACAAAACGTGGCTCTTTGTGTAGCTATTTGGTAAAGCGGAAGCTTTACCTTGACTCTGTTTGGTTTTTTGTTTATTTGTGCTATTTATAGTAACATTGGCGATTTGCCTGCCTATAGCCAGAACTCTGCTTTCAGCAGAGCCCGGCTAAAAAACCATAAACTTCAGATGTATATAAATATGGAACCTCATTATCATTGATGCAGTTGGTTGGAAAATGTGCTTGTGCATATACCCAGTGAGCAACCACTTAGTCCTTGACCAGAAATCGATGCAGGTCTTATTTGGCACTGCACATATCAATTATGTCAATATATTATGTAAGACAAATTTGAATATTTTTTTGCCATTTACAGCATTTGTTAGTTAAAACTTGTCGAATTATGAAATTTATTAATTAATTAAAAGTTGTATTGTAGTTGATGATTTGTTTAAAATGTTTCGCGGGTTAAAATTAATTTTGATGATAAACGTATACTCAGAGGGGATCCATCTTTAATCAGTCTCAAAAAAGATTAAGCCTTAGTAAGTTGACTCTACATTTTTATTACCATCAAATTCAAAAACATTTGCATGATCCTGAAACTTGTTGTTTCATACATTGCAAATCATCTACTTTTTTGCACCACGAAAGCATCCTTTCGTACTCAAAGACAAACACTGTGTCGGATTGATGTGGCAATGCCACAGTGCCAAAATGTCACAATGCTAATTTTCGTTCCCGCATAAAATGCAGTTTTTTAATTATTCATATAGACCAAATAAAAGAACACCAACAAAATAATACTTGACCACTTGTTTTAAGTGTGTCTCATCTGACAGCACTGTTATGAGCTAGGATAGCTGCCAAACAATTTTTAATGAATATATGCAGTTTTATCATTATTACATAAAGACGATACGTTAAATACATGGAAATAACATGTATCCTCACAACTGGAATTCTTTGGTAGATGTGATCGTGCATATAACCAGCCAGAGAAAAAACTTTATTCTTCACCAAAAATTGGTGCTTTTTTATTCTCTTATGTCAGTATATTCTTTAAGTCGACTTTGAATCTTTCTCGCCATTAAAGTTTTTGTCAGTTAAAGCAATATGAGCTGCATTTTTCATGTTGAATTTTTTTTGATAAAATGTTCTTTTCTACTAAAATGACAAAAATATCATGGTTTTTAAATTTCTGTTAGCCATATTTTTGTGAAAAGGGCCGTTATGAAGCCTTATTTGAAGCAAAATTGAATTATTGTCGTCCTGTACAAAAATTGATTTGCTATATATTCCTTAGAAAAATATTTCCTTTGACCAAAATTAATGATTTTTTCAAACCTTATTTATCATAAAAGTTTAAGTAAGTTTAAGACTTATCAAACTAGCAGGTTTTTGCAGCAAAATAAAATTCAAAAAAATACGGCTCATATTGCTTTAAACTTGTACATGTTTAGTTGTGATTTTTTTTCCCTATTTATGTTAAGTTTGTTTGCATTTGTTTATTCATTTACAGTGTTTAAATTCAATCAAGTATGATACGCTACGTTCCTTCTTTCGCAATTCGCTAAACTGAACTGAACTAAACTTTGAACTGAATTTTACAACGATTAATAAGCAAATTCTACAACCTATATTAATATCTCTCTTTGGCACGGATGTTAGCGCGAGGGGGTCATTGGTGTGGGAAGAAGCCGGAATACCCGGAGAGAACCCACGTGTCCAAGCGGGCGACCGCGATATCATATCACATACAACCACTATGGATCACGGGGATCGAACTCGGGTCGCAGCGGTGAAAAGCGAGTGCATTGTCCACTACGCTACTTGGACACCATATTTTGCAATTCGTTATCTAAAACGTAGAGAAATCGTAGTAATCTGTCGTGACAATCTTGTCAAGCGTATACTATTTTTTGACATTCAAAGTTTTTTTTTTACGATCAACACGATTAGTTTTCGTTCGTAATTTTTCCTTATTGTATCAGCTCGTTCTGTATCGTTTTTAAGCGCAGCACATCGCACTAAACCCGTTAATATCTTATCGTGTTGCTATGAATTAGTCTTGCTGAGGGCAAACACCACACCACCACTGCTTTTAGCTGCGATATGTCTCTATGGTCAGTTGAGCTTAATAGATATCTTGTAAGTTTAAATCGTAGCTCAAATCGTGATCTTTCATCTTGTACGTGAAAAGATTCGCCAAAATAATCATATCTCATCATAATAGAGCACATTCGTTCGTATCGTAACGTACACGAACGAATAAACAGGTAGGCGAGCGTACCAAACAATAATCAAAGTACTGAAGTACTGAAAGCCTGGCTCTTTTGGTGTGTCTTTATGCATATTGTGTAGTAAAGACCGAAAATCTCTCTCTCTCTCTCTCTCTCTCTCTCTCTCTCTCTCTCTCATGCTTTTAATGTCGGCAAAGCATCAGGGAGCGACCAAATTTTGTAAGCGGCTATAAACAAAAAATATGTCTGTCTAGTAGAAGTAAAAAAGTTCAACAGTTACTGCCTTGAATTTTGCAACAAGCATTATATATTCAATCCCCGTTTCTTCATCGCGCAGCAAAGTAGTTCATGGAAATTCATGCGCATTGTATGTGTCCAAAATGCAAAGTAATGTTTTAAAAACACGTTATTAATAAGAAAACTAAAAAAGATAGACAATTCATTAGAAATTAAAAAAAAGAAACAAAATGCCAACACTTTTGACAAAACGTGGCTCTTTGTGTAGCTATTTGGTAAAGCGGAAGCTTTACCTTGACTCTGTTTGGTTTTTTGTTTATTTGTGCTATTTATAGTAACATTGGCGATTTGCCTGCCTATAGCCAGAACTCTGCTTTCAGCAGAGCCCGGCTAAAAAACCATAAACTTCAGATGTATATAAATATGGAACCTCATTATCATTGATGCAGTTGGTTGGAAAATGTGCTTGTGCATATACCCAGTGAGCAACCACTTAGTCCTTGACCAGAAATCGATGCAGGTCTTATTTGGCACTGCACATATCAATTATGTCAATATATTATGTAAGACAAATTTGAATATTTTTTTGCCATTTACAGCATTTGTTAGTTAAAACTTGTCGAATTATGAAATTTATTAATTAATTAAAAGTTGTATTGTAGTTGATGATTTGTTGAAAGTGTTTCGCGGGTTAAAATTAATTTTGATGATAAACGTATACTCAGAGGGGAACCATCTTTAATCAGTCTCAAAAAAGATTAAGCCTTAGTAAGTTGACTCTACATTTTTATTACCATCAAATTCAAAAACATTTGCATGATACTGAAACTTGTTGTTTCATACATTGCAAATCATCTACTTTTTTGCACAAAAGACAGAGAGTATAAGGAAGTCAAAAATGGCTGCGTTGTTTACATTGTTAAACAGAGAGAGTGGTGATTTTTCTTTCATTCCAACAGAAAAAAGCTTTAAGTGCATATAACCTTATGTCACGTTACTTCAAGCATTAAATATTTCCCGAAAACCATCATAGAAAATAGGAATATTGACTACGACTATTAATTCGGTATTTTTTGTTATAAAAAAAAACCAACCTGTCACTGTTAAAAATGGATATATTCACTATGCTCTGTCCACGTAAATTCATATTTCAAAATATTAAAATCGATTGATATCTAAACTTTTTTCATTAAAGTAGCTCGATTCGATAATAGAGTAAACCTTATATCCGTTAATTTTCGGGATGATCTAATTTTTGCTTCTTTGCCACCTCTCCCAAATTGCAAAATGTTGAATTGCAAAAATTATATCTTGTATTATTTTCTATAAAAACCTTTTGAAATCGCATAAATTGACAGACGAAAATTAAAAATGCTGTATATTTTCCCCATTTTCGCAAACTTTGTGACACGCGAAAAAGTAGGATATAGAGTATTTTTGGACACTGTATAACAATAGTTTTATGTTGTATAAATTGTATATTGATAGGAAATACTTTAGCATTTTTATTATATGACATAAAATTGTCCAACTCTCGAAAGGGGTTTTGCCAATCAAAAATAAGTGTATTGGCAAATTACGGTTATACAATGAGGACGTTTGAATTAGTAATTGATGTACATAGGTTTTAGATTTTTCCAACTGGAACATTTTGGGGACAATACAAAGATATTAAGTACGTAAGTATTCCAGTGCATATAAGCCTGGTTTGTTTTCCTGAAAACATATACACAACAGTTCTTATTGCTTTAATTATATAAATTCAACACAAAAATGCCGAATCCATAGTTATAACTTGTTTAATACAGATGATACTCAAATAATATAATTACTATGGTATGGTATAGTGATTTCAATTCTTCACCTTAATTAGCAACCTACAATCCAAAGGTGTCGTCATTTCTCTACAAATCCTACTGCGCATGAACATTGTAGGTAACCAAGAACTGAGACGCACTTACATATGTAATAGGCGTACGACAACGTTATTATCTTAGGAAACTTTATGTGAATATCCCCCTAAACGTAAGTAAAAGACGTAATCGTAGACGCACGGTTGTTAGTAAATTGATACCATAAGTGTATCTTTTAGATACCAATATTTCTTACCACACTTTGGCTTTGATTTTCCATAATTATATCCCAAAAACCCAAGATGCTTTGAACGCTTGTTATTGACATTTTGTGTATAGAATAAGATTTGTAAGATTTACCTTATTATTGATAACTTATTCACAAGACTCATTAAAATGATGCCATATTTTATCGTTTTATTCATATTGATACATAATAAAACTCTGCTTACTAACATGTTACACAATATATCACACTTTTCAATCGCTCTTTATTATATGAACAACAGGAGGTGCAATGCATGTTTGCTTTAACTAATACAAATCAGCAAAGAAACGGTTGTGAAATTGAAATTTCATGCATATAATATAATATAACTAAACTAAGAGTCATCACTTAATGATTTTTCTATTGTTTTATGAAATCACAAACCAAGCCTATGAATAAAGTATATATTTAAAGACAGAGGTTAAGGGAAAAAAAATTAAAACTGATTGTCCTACCATAACGGTCATCAACAATGGTATAAAGCTTTGCACCTGGTTTTTTGTAGGAACCTAAATATTTAGATGAGCTCTAAGAAAAAGAACACATAGACAAGTCTACCATTCTAAAAAAGAGTCATGAAAAGTTATTGAAAAGTACGAATTAACCAAGACGGTTATCTATAGTTTGTAAAGGACTGAATAGATAAAACAAAACGCCCAAAATCTTGAAATAACGTCGCATGCATTTAGCGACTATACTTTTTTCATACTTTTCATAAAATGTTGTAATTCGAGGTAATTATTATATTTCTTTATTTATTTTTTATGTAAATTAAAAAAATTAGTTATTACTATTTATAATACAAAGTGCAACTTTTTTCTTTTACCGTCGCATTTAATGTATCTTGTTGCATCTATGACATTACTTTTTGACAATTTCTTGTATTTTATCTGTAATGAAATTGACCTCTCAATTTTAGTGGAAGAATAGTAATCAACATGAAATGAAAAAGCCTTATGTCATAAAAATACCAAAATACGTGATTGTACCTTAAAATTACCCTAAAATTTAAAATCCAGTACAAAATTTGAAATTATTTACATAAAGAAAAATAATTTGATAAACATTAATCAATTCAAAGAGCATTGGAACATACATGTAAAGAACTTATTAAAACATATGTAACAGGTCATTAAAATATCAACAATGGCTGAAAAACATATCAAATAAAGAGATAAAGATTAAGGATGGGCAAAATTTGAGTAATATAAAGTGTCAATAAGAATCTTATGACATTGGTTTTAAAGGTTGATTCACCTTATTTGTTAGATATTTTTAAAAAAATCTGAGTACTGCATGGGTGGTAGAAGTGGGAAAAAAAGAATTGTATGTACAGGCCATTTCATTACAAAATAAGTATGATAGTATCAATGTCATTTTCTTTATGATTAAATACAGTTATATTGAATAATGCAAAATTCTATATAAATAGAAGTGTAAATGCTTATAAGTTTCGCTAGTATTTGAAAGACAAATCGTACTTTTTGCAATCGATATTTCTGAGAATAGTCTGTCGTATATCGTTGCGATTCGGCTTTCCATTCTCCAGCAGTGGAAATTCTTTCAAACTGATGATAAAATGCGGGATATACATATATTCAAGCAACTGATTTTCTGCCGTGATTTTGAATTCATTTCGGAGGTAGTCTTGCATACTCTCCATGGAATCCTCACATTGTGGTCGATACATTATGGCAGCGGTTGGAACCAGGTCTCCGGTGTCCATATCCTTTATCGGCATTACAATGGCATCTATCACATTGCTCTTTGCTTTTATAACATTCTCAATCTCAGCAGGATATATGTTTCGCCCTAAAATTTGAACAACCTCTTGGGAACGCCCTTCTACAATCAAAGCATTATCCTCTGTCAGAAATCCACCGTCTTCTTGGCAAAACCATCCGTTTTTCATGAAAATATCCCTTATGCTAATTTCATGATTTAGATATCCAGAAAAATTCATTATTGAACGTACCCATATTTTGCCTCGCTGGCCAATCGGTTGGACGAATCCGTCATCATCAGTGATCTTGATCTCTATTCCTGAAACCGGTAGACAGCTAAGAACTTCGTGCTTTTTCTTTGACGCATCTTCTGCAGTGAACAATCCCATGGCAATGTATCCCAATTCAGTTGAACCATAGTCGACTTGATATTCTTCACACACTTTACCAATGCTTTCCAAAATTGAAGAATAAACAACTGTGCCTGACGTGATAATTCTTGGTACTTTCAATGGCATATTTTTTTTAATTATAAACTCTAGCATGGATGGAACAAAGAATGCTCGAGTTGGTTTTTCTCTTGCTATAATCTCACAGGCAATTACAGCTGCATCCGCCGTTGAAAGAAAGTGCAATGCATTTGTCTTTGTGACTCGAGTTCCGCCTCTACTGATTTCCCAAAATGGATATCCTCCACTCCAATAGAAAGGACTGGTATTGTATAGAATCTCTTTTTCGTTTTTTGATGGGTAGGTTTTGGAAGAGTGATACCCTATCACAACCAAAGCATTGTGCGAATGCTTTACTGCTTTTGGCAGACCTGATGAACCCGATGTCAGTTGAATAATTGACGCATCCTCTGGATCGATTCGAGGAAGATGTGCTACGATCTCACAGGTGCACAAATCTTGAACATTGTGTAGTGATGGGAAAGCCTCATGTGGGCTAAACAATATAATTTCTACTAATTGAGAAACTTTTCCGGGATCATTTTTTTCAGAGGTTAAGTTCTTATGAAGTATGTTTTTGATTATTTGAAAGTTCTGCCCGCTGTTACCAGGATCAATAATAAGTATTTTTATATTACCGATTTCGTGGAGCAAATCCACCATGATTTCTTCTTTTTGTTGGTAAGGCAAATTCAGTGAGCAACCGCCCGCCATCTGCACTCCTAAATCAGCAATTAACCATTCTGGAACATTTCTACCCTTAAGTCCAATGATGTCACCTTTTTCTACACCCATCTTGACCAGTGTTTTTGCAAATTTCGTTGCCTTTTTATATAAGTCTCCGAAAGTAAGTGTAGACCTTGCGCTATCATCGTCAATAAAAATACATAGTTCCACATCTGGTGACTCGCGTGCTTTTCGTTTCAGTAAATCTGGAAAAGTAGTGTATGGGATATCCAAAACAGTATTGCAATATAAGTAGCTATCAGACATTTTTCAAATCGACGTCAATAGGTCTATATAAGACGAAACAGTACTAGCAGGAGCAGTTGGAGCAAAGCTTTTGAAAGAATAACCAACTGAAACTTATATCAATAAACTTTTATAAAAAGTTATGGCATTGGTTAAAGAATATTTATGATCATGCGTTGGCCTGTTCACTAAACAAATCATATATTACGTAATCTGTAATCTTTTGATGTGAGATTAAATAGTTTTTATTTATTAGAGAACGTCGCAGACTCTTGCATTGCAAATATCTATTGACATGCCAATCAAAACCTTCCCTTATCTCTATTATGATGTAACGTCAAATTACGCGCCTAATATTATAACAATGACGTAAAATACTACTTTATTCACATCTGCCATGTGTTGTGTTTCCGTTCAAACAAGAATATACAACGTAAATAGTTATAAGGAATTTCAGCTTACCTATCAGCGTTTTGCAACTTGTTTAATATGTGTAAGAAAATAAATATATCGGAAGCCCCTTTCACAATTTGCGCACGAGCAGAAGCGACCAAATATTCGTGCGACCGAAAAAATTAGATATGAATCGTGAATTGTTGTCGAAATGATCGCATATGAAAAAAGTATTCGTACGAATTTCGCACGATCTAAGCGAGCGTTGTGTGATGTTAACACATTGAATCTTGCGATATATGTTGCGTCTGTATGCGACTGTTGCACAGTGAAAGCAACTGTTGAAAGATAATACGAGAGGAACGAGACTAGGTGATCGGACGATTGAACGTGCGCCAATGTAATTGGACGTGCGATTATGCGTTCCATGTTACGAATGATCGTGCGAGTCAGAGGGGGTATATACACCGCCCATATTCAGTAGACATAGTTGAAAACGAGAAAAGATGCCGCCCAAGAAGATACAGGTTACAGCAGCATTTATTATCATACCTCAATATGATTATTCTATTAAATCTGATTGGTATAGAAAGTCAAGAGACAGGGCGATGTCATAGGAATGAAAAAGCCGATATGAGCGTACGAAATAGACAAATATGATTAAATCAAAAATATTAAATCATTATGATATCTCAGAACAAACTAAACTATAATTTATGAAAGAAACGTTAGAAAGTTACATGGAAAATCAAATAATCCCGACGTTAATGTTGCGACTGGTAAAACATTACTAGAAATCAACTTATTTTGTGTAATCATATATTGCTTGGTATAATGAAAGGTTTATTGCATTAATGTTCAGGGAATATGAAGATTTATTCCCAAGATAAAACAAATTTCTCTTGGGCGAAGCCCTCAGGAAATATGATTTTTCTTGAGGAAATAAATCTTCATACATGTATATCTCTCACTATCATGCAAAAAATGTATATTTTAAATTTTGTTCTAAAGCAGAGATACTTATACAGGATATATATACCAGTTGCAAAGCATGGCATATTGAGGCTGATAAGTCGTGCAATGATAGTAAAACGTTGCAAAATTACATGAGAAACGCTGAGCAACAATCTCACGGTCGCAAAACAGACGCATAAACACCAGCATTTTATCTTACGATCTTTATCAATCGTGTATCACTCTTGCAAGTACACAAAACGTTGTAAAACGTTCGTACTAATGATCGTGCGTTGCACTGCAATAATTTGGATCGTGTTCGGTCGCGTCTGAATAGTGTGCATGTCCACTATTCAGAGGAGACTTGATGCGACCAGTAAAACATATGCAACTAATGCGAGAGCTCGTGCAACGTAAGCGAGGGCTCGTGCAACGTATGCGAGAGCTCGTGCGAAGCTCAAACATTTTGATTGCAAAGTGGTGTAAAGTGGTCGTGCGCCAATTGTGAAAGGGGCTTTAGGTAAGATTTAACATATATGAGGAACATGTAGTTCTACCTTATTCCCAAGTTGATATTATCTTAGTTTATGAAAGAATTTTATTTATTCATTGTATTAGGAAATCTCTTGCTTTTTTATTACCAAAACAATAAACTGAACTTGTTCACTAATATCCCTTAATATCTTATATTAATATTGAAATGGACAATTAAAAATAGTTTATGTTTTAACATGATCGTATAGAATTAAGTAGGCATGATAGTTTGTTTAAGTAAAAATATCAGAATTAAGAGTGTTGAAAATCTATTGCATATATTTATGGTATTGCTATTAGGCCCTAATGGGTTCCAATTAAAAAAAAAATTTAAACAATGTTAAAGTCAGTGAAGCAAGAAACAACAAGTTAACTTTTAAAGAATGAGATTGTCTTTTTAAGATGATGAAGTTTTATTGATGATCAAAGTGGTTTCTTATTCGCATCCATTTTTTACGATTAAATTGTCAAATCAATGTACTGAAATAATCCTGGTTTCAATAAATGAATTAAAACTGTCATACAGATAATGTTGAATTTCAAAATGTAAGGCATTATATATGTAATTTTAAAAACTGTAGATACGAAGAAAGTTGATAAAGTTTGACTTATAGAAGGCAAATTAGAGCAGTGTTAGTAAAAGAAAGACAAATACCTTTTTATATGCAGACCTAGTAAAAAGTGAATTGTAAATCAACTGAAAGAATTTCACGCACATTGTTATTCTAAAAACCAATGAACATCTTTAACAAATGACATTTCCAATGCCCAACACCACAAGAATAATTGTTGAATTGAAAGCACTATCAAGATTCTATGGATATTTCAACGAAGCATTTCAATGAAGAACACTCTTTCTAAAATCAAACCAATGCCAGTATCAATGGAACTGGATCAATACAACAGTGACCAGCTGGCAGAAACACAAAATTAATTGTTAAAGCTAATGAGTAAGCTCTTTTTTTGACTCCGTAGACATTTATATAAGTTGATGGATATAATATCAATTTGATTCCAACTAGGACATTTGGGGACTCGACTATAAAGATTAAATCTTTGTTCAATTTCCTGGCACATAGGCTGACTTTTGGAAAACATCAACAAAATCTTTTTATTCGCTTCAAAAATACCGGTATATCTTTTACACAAAAAGGTCAAAAATATGGTTTTAAATTGTTGATCTTCAAATCTGGAACAGTGTTTTGACTTTATCACTTTTATTAACAGCCAACAGTCCATGCACGCATCTTTAAAGCTGAACACCGCTTGTAAATAGGCACGGTCCGCCATATTTCTCTTTCATTACTGCTGTCCCTGCAACCCCTATAGAAGGCGAAGACCTTTAAACAGTTCAAAGTACTTTGCTGTAAAGGGCTCACCTGTGTGGACGTACATCTCGTATGCCTCGTCCTGTTGCTCGGTCGCGATGAAATTATCAAATTTTACGCACTTTTTTCAAGCCAGAAGAATACTAACATCAAATAAATTGGTCAATGCATTATTTACAAACAGATCATGCACATAGAATAAGAAATCAATGCTAAAATTCAAAGACTACGAAAAAATACTAAACGTCGGCCATGAGTTTCAGGTGTGCAAACGGGTGTAACGAAATCGAAGGGTCTATATATCAGATAACTGAGTGACGGTGCCTATTTAGGAGCGGTGTTCAACTTTAAGATACCGATAATTCTGTATGGGCGGTTAATTTCTATTTACCATATTAATGCACGATCAGCAAACCCATACTAAAGAGCAAATCAAGCACTCACAAGCATAGTACATCTAACATTTTTCAGTGACATATTGTGTGTATCAAAAGAATTATATGTGCCCCTTACAATTGGAAAGGAAACATTTCGTATCCTTTGTTTAGAGTGTTGATGACCACAAGTGTATCCAACAGTTCTTTTGATGCATTCCTTTGTTTCTCAAATATGTAGCCATTTTCATTTGTCGTGAATGTTAGAGGCTTGATGGACCTATTAATGTATATACTTTCTCTCTATCTATTGGTTTAAAACACAATGTAGGAAATGATGCGTCAACTTTTGAAATAGATTTTTTAAATTCGTTGTTTCTTGATTTGTTGTCCAAGGATTGCAGACACAACCATGGGTACCCACTTCTCAGGTCCATCAGAGTAGACATCTTTTCTTTTATTCATGCCTCTAATTGTTCGATTTCTTTTAAATGTTTTATCAAGATACCCCAGTGGTTTTCTTTGATCTCGTTCAGTTCAGTGATCATTTGGTTGATAATTAATTTCTTCATGGCATTCGTCTCCTTGTTTTGACAGTATTGCTGTACAATTTCTATACTCTCTATCTAGGCCGGGTGTATGGCTTTCTAACTCCTTCTAATTTTTTTCATAATCATGGAAAATATTTTTACCATTTCATCTGTATTTTTTCAATGCCTGTTTTCTTGCAGCTGTCTTTAGTGATTATAAAATAATGACCTTTATGTGCTTTGGATTTGGAACATATCACGCAAACAAATACGTCACTTGACTTGCATTGCAGTTTGCATGTTTCTTTGAGTGTGTTTTACAAATTGGAAAAATCAAGATTTATTTTGCGGCTGGAAAGGGATTATTGAGTGTTTATGATACCCGTCTGAGATGTGTCCTCCTATACATTGTTTACAGAGGGTAACAAAACAAACGTCAAAGAAGATTTGTACTTTGGTATCCTTACAAAGGTCACATTGGTTTATGTATTCGGCTCTATCACAGGGATCAATCTTTTTCACAGAATGTGTTATTCAACCATTATGATTTATTACATTTTAAGAAATTGACGCACTGTAAAATAAAACAGACTAGATGTGCAAACTTTGTACATTTTACATACCTTAGTTTAGGATGAAGAAAAAAAACATTTCAGAGGTAAAAAACATCTTACGAGTTTAATGGCATATGATTAGAAAACCTAAATCTAAAATACGTTGGGTTGTTGCAACCACTATTGAAATAAATTATTTCAATAGTGGTTGGGAATGTATTTCATTAAAAAAAATCACCTTGCAACCACTATTGAAATAAAACCACTATTGACATAATTTATTTCGATAGTGGTTGGGGACGTATTTCATTAGAAAAATCACTTTGCAACTACTATTGAAATACAACCACTATTGAAGTAATGATTTAATAGAGGTTGGGGATGTATTTTATGATAAGAACTGCTTTACAGACACCATTAAAGTTCAACTATTAAATTTATTTTTTTTTAATTGTAGATGGGAATGAATTACTTCTAATCATAACTATGCAATCACTATCATGTAACACATTTGGAAAGGAAGAAGTTGTTTATCATATTTGCAAACTATTTTGAAATGCAAGAAATCTAACGAATAATATCAAATACACAATTATGGTACAATTTTCACTGCTGTGTAGAAGTGAATAACCAATTCTCGCAGATAAACATGCGTATACATTTGTTTTTATTTAACAAACAATTCAAATACACGATTAAGGTACTAAAGATTTGCATATTTTATGGTAATAGTAATCAAGACTATGATGTAAATGTACTTATTTTAGGATTTTCACTGTTGTGCAGAAATAACAAATCCTCGCAGATTAACATATAGGATTGTTTTCATATTTTTCTTTACCTTTCTCTTTCTATAGATATATCATGTTTTATGGAAATTGTAAATTATTTGTACTAGAAGACAACGTTGTAATTTGCCAGAACTTCTATTCAAAACCCCTGCATATTAAAAAAAAATTTATAGCTTATATATCATTATAGATTTATGTAATAATGAATATCACTATTAAGATAAATAATTTCAATGATGGTGGGGGATGTACTCCATTAAGACCAATATTGAATGAAATAAATCATTTCAATAGTGGTTGGGTATGCGTTTCATTATAACCACTTTTGAAATAAATTATTTCAAAAGTGGTTAGGTATGCATTTCATTACAACCACTATTGAATATATTATATACGTCCCCAACCACTATTGAATTAATTTATTTCAACTGTGGTTAAGGATGCGGTTCATTACAACTATTATTGAAATAAAATATTTTAATAGTGGTAGGATGTTATTCTGATGCCTATTATTCCGACTGTGCATAATACTTTCGGTGCCAGATGACAGGTAGTATGGGAAAGATGACCATATAGAGGTAAATCAAAGAACATCATAATCAAAAAGGAATCATCATCGCATAAGACATACTTCTTTTCTTAAGAAACTCCCCTAGTCGAAAGGAAAGTGTTACAAACAGACATAATAATAGACATAAAACTGAAATGCATCATCAACCACTATTGAAATACTTTATTTCAATAGTGGTTAAAATGAAAGGTATCCCGAACCACTATTGAAATAAATTATTTCAATAGTGGTTGAAATGAATCGCATCCTTAACCACTATTGAAATATATAATATATCTCAATAGTGTTCGTAGTGAAGTAACCCCCAACCCCTATTGAAATAATTTATATTAATAGTGATATTTATAATAATATTCATCAATAAAAAATTATTCAATATACAGGGGGTTTGAATAGAAGTTCTAGCAATTTACAAGATGTTCACAATTGTGCAAATAATATACAATACCATAGGACATGATATGTTTGTAGAAAGAGAAATGTAAAGGAAAAAATGTAAATTTTCAAAGAAAAATTAATGAAGAAATTCATTCTTAGCTACGATTGAAAAAAATATTTTAATTGTAGTTGTACTTCAACAGTGTCTGTAAATTGATTTTCAAAATGGAATACATCCCGGAATACTATTTAAATATTTTATTTTAGTAGTGGTTGTATTTCAATAGTGGTTGTAAAGTGATTCTTCAGATGAAATACATTCCCAACCACTATTGAAATAATTTATTTCAATAGTGGTTTTATTTCAATAGTGGTTACAACATTGGGTTTCAACTTTCAAAATTCGCTGTGCGATTACAACCCAATCGGGATCCAAATTATAGAGAAATCGTAGTTATCTCATCAAATCACATTTTATCTTGAGGTTAACAATTGTGCAAGTAAGGACGTTGTTTACTCAGGGTTTGAGTTCTCAAATCAGGATTGTTAAAAAGTTCAATTTCATGAGAACAATTTGTTTTAAATACAAAAAGTATTTGTGAAATAAATCATTATTGACATAACAATCTATACTTTTGCTAAATTATGGAATTAAGCTCTGACAAAGTTTGACGTTTAGCAAAACAGAGGAAATGCGGACTTAATTTTTCAGATTTTGTTTTCCACTTAAATATTTTTGGTAGTACTGTAATATTTAAAGTTCAGATTTTATTTGTTAGTCAACATAATTTTGCATATTTTTTGTTGGTTTTATCTTGCTTTTTCGTTTAGATAATCGTATGGCACACACTACAAAAATATTGAAAAATGTCTAAAAATTATAAAATACACCATATCTCAAAATTTTGATTATTGACCTCATATAAATTTTATGCCAGCAGAGAAAGGTCAATATACTTCTTTTAATACTATAAATGTTTTAGCATTATCATCATTCAGTTTTTTGTTATATTGAATCAAAAATGGGTAGTAATTTGAAAAGTGATCGAGGAAATTCGGACGAGAATATCTATAAAAATTGTGAATGAAAACTTTATGCTTTGTATCTATTTAATGTCATTACCATTTATAAACTGTATTTCATTTGTTAAAGAGTTAAGAAATTTGTATTATTTTCACAATTAAGAAAATCTCAATCATAGTGTAAAATTTTTATGGATTTTTCTTAAATTTTCAAAAAATGTTAATTGGCTATTAACTCAAAAAGTAAGTCATTGACCTACTTTTTTGAAAGTGAAGAATAACACTACCATGTAAGGTGTATAACACACAATAGTTGGTTTTTCATTATCATCAGTGGAATTTTTTTTTTCATTCTGAGTAAACGTCATCCTTAAGCGTAAATTTTTTTGTTGACTTTAAT
This sequence comes from Magallana angulata, assembly GCF_025612915.1. NCBI lineage: Eukaryota > Metazoa > Mollusca > Bivalvia > Ostreida > Ostreidae > Magallana > Magallana angulata. Next base: position 17,562,162 of record NC_069118.1, read on the forward strand.
TATCTTTAATCAATACAATTAATTTTCAAAAGTAAGAATTCTTTGTAGTCGTATCAGATTGTGTTTTATCGTTTTTAAGCGCAGCAAATTGCATTAAAATGTACATCTCTTATCATGTTGATATGAATTTGTGTCGTAACGTACATGAACGAAGAAACAGGTGGGCGAGCGTACCAAATAATACAGAACGATCAGTTTCAATTGTAAAATAACACGTAACCTCATTAATGCAGTTGGTCGGAAAATGTGCTTATGCATATACCAAGTGAGCAAAAATTTAAACATTGACCAGAAATCGACGCTGGGTGTTTTTGCCACTGCACAAATCAATTATGTCATTATCTTCTGTGAAACAAACTTGAATCTTAGTCTTCATTGAAAGCATTTGTTGGTTAAAACTTGTCGATTTATGTAATTTATCAATTGATTAAAAGTTGAATTGTAGTTGTTAATTTATTATAAGTGTTTTGCAGTGTAAAAATTACTATGGGTGTTTGACGTACACTCAATTGTTAATTTAAACCTAGTAAGTAATAGGAATGAAAGACTTCATCGACTTTATAGAAAAAAATAGGTACATCATTTTTTTTAAAGATTGAGCCCTGCATTTTTATAATCGTCAAAATTTAAAAAGTGCATGTGAAAAAAATTTGCTGTTTCATACCATGCAAGAAACCTATCTTATTGCACAGACAAGCGTATCTCTAAGCATACTAAACGTACAGTTTAAAACAGCGCCAATAGTTTGGGTGAAAATTCTTATTCTTAAAAAATCCGTAACGTTCAACAAACGAACTTTATTATTTAAAACCGCCCCGACAGTGTAGCTAGAGACCTTCGCACAAAATACGAGCCATATAGTTTATCAACGAACCATAGTGTTTTCAACCTTACCAATTAGTGTCGTAAGAGTGCGCTGAAAAGTAGTGATGACCCGCCAAAAACGACTTAATATACGTTTCAAATCCTGCAAAAAATAGGACCCTTTACGCAGTACTATATTACAATACATTACTTTATTTTACAAAAATATAACTGAAGATAAATCGATATCTTAATGCATCAAATTCGTACTCCGACTATTTACACAATAATAATAATTTGGTTCAAAATTGATTCTTCTAGCATTTTATTTTAAAATAATAACAAATATCTAACTGAATCAAAGGCTACAGCAGCATAAATAATTTAAGTATAACAATTTAATTTATTAATTTAGGCATATAAATAAACAATTTAAGTTCAATTAAATACCTAATACCTAATTCAAAGCATGTGCATTATAAACTTTAAAATAGTATCGGAAATACTGATTTGCAATTAATCAACTGCTGTGGAATCATTAGGTTTCGTTGTGGCTCCGTTTTCGTGGAATTCGTGGGCACCTCTTATCCACCAATTAACATCCTTCACGAAATAATAAATTAAGGCAATAAAGTCATATTTCCTTCTGTAAGTATACGAGAATACACGAAATTGCGTCCCTACGAACCTGTAAAATTGAAACAATCAACGAAAATTGGCCACCACAAATTTTAATGATTTCACAGTATCCCTGCATCATCGATATTTTTATGAATTGTTACACTCTAAACAAAAAGCATGGAACTTCTTTATTAGTCCCAGAAGACGGAAATGTTCGGTGACCTTACGTTCGAAATTAAGAGGATTGCTAAATAATTTTCGCTTTTGTTTTCCAGACAAAAAATGTCATGTTGATATTATGATGTTGTGACCGTTATAGAAAAGTCCAAGTAGGTTTCGTTTTTACACAGTAAGAGAAGCAAAGAAAGGATGATTTTATTTTCATTCCAAGAGAAAAAATTGCCCCAGGCGCATAAAATTACTTAAATGCGAGGCATGTGCTCTCTTAATATAAAACAACAGATAACACTTTAAGTCATTTCACTGACTCTCATTTTAAGTATAGCATTTAATTTTATTACGGTTCTGCTGATTTGAATCAGTCAAATAAAAATTTGCAAATACCACCACGTGGATCGTTTTTAACTATGAAATTAGTCAATCTTCAGTCTAAAAAGATTCATTCTTAATCTAGATAAGTTAGTGTGTAACATTGATAATCTAAAAATTACACAACGAATTGAATAAATTTTATCCATTTGAAATAGATACTGGACAAATGTTGATTTAATATGATACTGCGCTCACGAGAAGTGCTATACATTGTGTAATGTTACGTTTTGTTTAACTTTTGTTAGAATTTGATAACTGTCATGAAGGGTTTTGCAATTTTTTAAGGTAATAAGCCGGCTTTCAATATGTGTCATTATGGAAAAAAAAACTAATTAAAAGATTCGGCTCAGACGGCTGCATGTTTTGATTAGATTAAGACGAACTTAATCTCCTGCTTGCTTCAATTTTTCAATTTAGACATCCTTCTTCTTCCCCGTTTGTTAAAAGTTTTTTTTTACCCCTACAACGGCTTAATCCAAGAATAATCAAGTTAATTGTTGATTTAAAATGTTTAATTTCGCGAGCTGGAAATGTCTGTTGACAGGTCGTACATAAAATTTCTATTTTACGCTTTGTAACTTTAACTATATATTTTAATAGATATTAAACAGAATCACTTTAAAATGAAAAGGGTTTGTCCTTTTGAACATGCTTATTAAATGTACGAAATTTGATAAACATGCATGCAAGGTTTTTTTAAGCCTGCTTAAAAGGCTGAAATGGACACTCATACAAACACACACGCATAGCATCGATGCTATATCCCCTACCCAACAAGTTATTCCTTGTTTAATAACATTTTAAATTACAGTGGGATGATGTCTTCGACTAAAAACTTGAATCATCTCTTTTTACCGACTCTCTACAATCAATTTATTGTTTTCTGCTTCACAACTATCATTCTTTTGACAAAACCGCCAGCGTTTGATGAATATCTATCTGATTTTAATTAAAATTTTGATTCAAATGACCAGGAAATTTCTTTATGGACCAAGCCTGTGAATACTTTATTTCTACTCCAGGAACTGGAGCTTGGAACCTCATACTTTAAGGCAGATTTATTGTCTGTGTGGTGAATGTAAGATGAACTAAATCCCAATTCAGTAGAACCTTCCTCAACTTAATAATAATCACATATATTGCCAATATTCTCCATAATTGAAGAATAAACAACAATATATTGCGATAAGTAAGTCATCATGATGACCGCCGGTTTTTTTTCACCTTTACTAATGTCTGCGTTCTATATTCAGTTCCGGTCTTTATAATGTAGCCAGAGAAAAATGATTAAATCATAGATTTTTAATAGGAGCTAATATTTATTTATATATGAGGACAAATGGCCCTGACCTTTCTAAAGTGATAACATCGTCTGCTAAAACATGGCTTAAAATGATAGGAAATGTCAAAAGCAAGGAAACAGTTGGTGATATCTTTACGTCTAGATGAATTCAGTCAATATAAAATTGATGACATTATTAGAGTAAGTCAATCATTAGTAAGTTCTTCGTAAATTTAATTGAAGTGGAGACATTGAAAATATACCCCGAAGCGGACAGCTTCGAAAAACAGATGAGAGTGGAAAACATTTTACGTTGTGTTTAAACGGCCAGACGACAACTATTGAAGAAATAACGAATAAAGCAAACACTGTATATTACCTTCACCTGTTTCCAGGCACCTGTTAGAAGAAGATTACGTTGATCTGGTTATACATAGAGGAAAAATCATAAAAAAATAACAATTCGGAAAGAAGTCGTCGGATAATTTGGTGTACATCAAAACTAGTTTGGACTTTGCATAGACACTGGAAAAAGTAATTCTAGTAACGATAAACAAGTTGTGGGTGACCAAAATAAACGAGTTTATGTTTGGATAAGAGCTGATGAAGTCTGGTGTTCGAGGTATCTGGTGCTACGAGGTAACTGTAGGTTATCTACCATGTTTTGGGTTGTTTTTCCCATGATGAACATTCACAGCAGTATCCAGTGCAACAAATGGTGTGTCAGATCATTGTACGGTATTTGACTGCCTTCCTACCGCCCCATATCATATATATCAGTACATTTTGTGGTTGATTACGGCGTATGCTAAAAGTAAACGTATAGTTTTAGTATTGATCGACTCTACGAACTAAAATTGCATTTCAAATCAATTTAATTGTCAATGATCAGTTTATTAGTTGGTATTTTGCACAAATGCAAGAGAAAGACAATGAGTAGACATCGAATTATATTTAACATACTTACTATCATGACTGAATTTTAATCATTTATTTCGCGTAAATATTGTAAAATTTGTGACTGATTGAATCATTATTTTCCGTCCCAGGTTTCTGATTTCACCACTATTAGCGTATAATGTAAATAATCATTGATATCATTATGTCAAAACTTCCTTTTACCATGCACTAAAATGAAAAGAAGTCTAGACTGTCTGCTTTGAAACACACTTCCACCACGCCATGTTTCAATACACAATTAATAACGCTTTTATAAAAGAATCTTGGAGATTTTGATTTTTAAATAGCTTTCTTTTTATAATTGTGAATCTAAGTAGGTATTATTTGGTAGCTGCAGAAAACTGTAACGACCTTTATCCAAAGACTCTAACTAATGTTCGGTTAAGATAAACAAAATATATTCCTGAAAATAAAACCATGAAAAAGACAATGACTGTGGTGGAAATTGGATGGATGTCAGCTGATTTAGATTTCAAGGAAGTCTGGATGACCAAACTTGCTTAAAATGTATAAATGTGTTAATATCAATTGTGATTTTGTGAAAAGGATTGATACATGTCTTTAGGAGAGGAATCTGTAAATAATGAATTATGATATATTTTCAGTTTTACAATTCTCTACTCTTTGTTTTCTTGAAGATGGAGATGAAACGAAGAAGAATTTTCCAGCATGAAAAAGCAACACCTGCACCGAATGACTGCACATTTTTGTGTGACGAAGCGTTCCATAATAATTGTATATTAAGCGTAAAAAATTGAACGCTTTGAGCTTATTGAAAATAACTAGTATCCTTTGTGTAACAAAGGGCAACGATTTGTAAACATGTATAAAATTAATGCAATAAATTACAATATAATAAACATGTGTATAATACTGTAGATATCGTATGAAATAACATTGTTTATTGATGACATAACTTAAAAGGGGTAGCCTAACAATATTTTTTTACAAATAAGTCTGGTAATTAGCTATTATGTGTAGGATTTAATTCTATTCTCATTTTAATACCTAACGTCAATGTTGCTAATTATGAGTTACCGGAAACTACAATAAATTCAATAGTTTTAAATACCAATTTAAAACGTATTTTGTACGTATACATTCCTTTAATTTTCCATTTAAAATCTGAATTATGAATGTTCACAATAAATAATTTAAAAAATATATATATCATAATTAGCATTTGTTATTTGTTTTTTAATATTAACAGCAACAATGATATAATAAAAGAATGAAGATTTGGTTTTTTTATGTAAAAAGATAGAAGCTACACATATCTTGTGTGCCTACATATTTGACATGAAACAGGTGTTATACATGTCATCAAATATATACATCAAATGACACTTTTACATGCATTAAAAAATAATACGTCTAATGTTAATTGGTACAGAAATTAAAACATGGATCACTTCAAAACTCTTAAAAGAAAGTAGCATCATCTTTTTTAATATACTACAGTAAGTACTAATACACGTTTAGAGTAAAAATAACTTAAATCAAATATGACTAAAGAACATAAAACACATTGAAGTCATTTCAATAAATTAAGGTAAGACAGCATACCAACTTTTAACACATGGTCGTTCACTACAGATATTTGATGACCTTAACATCTCCAGTTTTGTACTCGGCAACGAATAAGTTGTCAAGTGTGTCAACAGACAAGCCACATTAATAAAACGCAAGAACTGACCATCCTGATTCAGAATATGGATACCGATATTGCCAAAATCTGCTACCAATATCTGACTGGCTGTTTGTTGTGATGCCACGAGGAATAAACGGATTCTCCTTAGATGGATGACCGGTGTAGCGGAATCAGTGTTTCCCAGCCTGACTAACAACTACCACTGCACCAGCTGCACGGTCAGCCACGCATATATCTAGGTTTCTGTTTTCTGCAATGTATTTTACTTTGAAAACTCCTTAGTTCAACGGTTTGCCGTTCTTATCATATTGAATTGTTTGTTTCAGAACTGAGCCTGAGTATCGAACAACTTTGCAATGGGTTTTGTCATCATTACACATCACAACCAGAAGATCATCAGTCGAAGTGACGCACAGATTGCCGAGTACCCATCCTAGAAGTTTGATTATTTTTTATATTCGTCCATTCACAACTTTATTTACATTCCCCATCCAGTCACAATACAACATAAATCCATCACTTGTGACTGCTATATCATTTGGATATTCTCCAGACTTTGTTTTGATTGAATTGATAGAGTTTCCATTTATGTTGAAGCATTTTATTTCAGGTATTTCAGCAGACGTCCATATTTCTTGTGTGCTGCGAAAGGAAACACTTGAAAGACTGTTATACCCAGTGTTAAACGCTTAGATGACTTCGGGAGCATCAAGCAGTTCTCTATAAGGCCCCATTTGTTTTTTCAATTCATAACCATTTTCATCTGTAGTAGAGGTGAGAGGCTTAATGGACCCTATCATTTTATCAACTTTCCCCCTATCCAATGGCTCGGAAAAAAATGTTGGCAATAAGACTTCAACTTTCGGAGGAAGTTTACCAAATTCGTTGTTTCGGGATTTGTATTCGATGATTGCAGATACGACATTGGATTTCCGCTGTATGTCTTCCAGAGTGCGTATATTTTCTTTTACCAAGGATTCTATCTGTTCGATCTCTTTAAAATGTTTTTTCAAAATGTCCCGGTGATGAACTTTGATCTCATTTATTTCGTTCTTCATTTGTTTGATAGATCTATCAATTTCTCTATGCCATTCCTCTCCTTGTCTGGAAATCATTGAAGTAATTTTTTCATAATTTCCATCTAGACTGTCAATCTTGCTCTCCAATGTCTTCCTCATTTCTTCATATGTTGGAAAAATAACATTTTTAATTTCTTCCATATGTTTTTCAATGTTTGCTTTCTTCGAATTGTAGCTGTTTTCTAGATCTATAACATTATGATCTTTATGTTCTTTTGAAATATAGCATTTGGCGCACATAAAGAAGTTACATGACTGGCATTGGAGTCTACATGTTTCTTTGGAATGTTTCTTACAACTTGAAAAAATCAGGGTAGATTTTCTCTGCTGAAAGGTGACTATTTTATGTTTGTCATATCCATCTGAGATGTGTTCTCCTATACAAGCTTTACAGAGGTTGACATGACAGAAGTCACAGTAGTTCTGTACAATGTTATCATTACAAAGGAAACATTGAACGATGTCCTGGGCACTGTAACAGGGATCCATTTAATTAACAAAAATGTTCATTACAATCATTGTTTTTGCATCAATAAAATGTTTGTTGACCTTTTCTTTAAAATTCTTTTATCTTAACTACCGTTTAGATGTTTCGAAAGAAAATAAATGAAAGACAGTGTTTACCTTTTTGAATGAAATGGCGGATCCTGTTCACCTGGTCTGTCGTGTCAGCTGATAGCGGTAGGGGTTAATGTTCATTAACGCATTGATTGCAATAATTGTCACGTTTCCTCTGCCGAAATGATGGATATTACGTTCAAAAATAGATAAAGATATAGAGTAAAATAATTTTATTGTTTTATCTAAACGAGCATAAAAAGCTTTAAGACATGTTGACGCATGAGAAAGAAACATATAATACTTGTACAAAGTCTACTCGTCCCGACTTTCGTTTTGTTTTAGTTATTATTTACCATTGACATTAAATGCATATATAAATTTTTGTGTAATTCAAATACATAAGTTAATTTTAGACTATATTCATTCAAGAAATAATAATGTGTTAACATGTATGAGCTCAATGTTTTTAATTGTTTGAAGCCTATAGAAAGGTAGAATAGAGGTAAAATCAAGCGTTCTAACATAACATAATTCACCCTCAACCCCCTAAAATGTAAAATGTATTTGTGAAGAAACCCATGTATGATCTGATATAAACTACACTACATTTGATTTATATATGAAAACAAAAAAAGCACACGTGTTAATAAAGTATATGTCACATGGTTGACATTTGATGGCTTAATAAAAAATAAGGCCCATGGACCAGGAATCATGGTGTTAACAATGTAAAATTTATTATGTATGAGGTTGTTTGCAGAGTAAATATTACAACCTGTAGCATTGTAGTTCTTTGAATGAATTTTAAACATATTTCCAATACATTTTAATTTTGGACTTTGAAACCCTTTTAAGGCCAAGAGCTGGATTAGTGGTCTTGGTTTTAACAATTAGTAAAATCTACACTCTCTGGGGCTGCTTGCATAATAATTTCACAAATATATATATTCTTATATATGTGTACTTTATTCTCTATTTCGTAAGAAACTGACTGAGTCATAAACCAGGGCTAACCATTTTTTTTTACGATCGATCAATTCAATAATTCATAAAAGAAAGGTGTAACTTTAAACATTAAAATGATTTCTTTGACGATGAGCTAATAAGGTATCGGTCATTGTAAAATTAAAAACGACCCGCTGCCACCTGTGTGCCGATTGACCAATATATCATACTTGCACATAACGTCTTTGTTTTCATAACCGATGTTTGGATATTATATATATCACTAATGTGTACCTATATATTGATCACAAACATGACGATTATCAAAACATAATACATGCACAACAAGTTTTAGTAAAGATTGTCTTTCACAATACGAGCGCATAATGCTTTTGTACAGCTTGTCCTATATATAAGTAATGTGCCAAACGTCTGTGCAAAGATAATTTATGTATAACATGCATATAGAGACTGTGTACTAAATAATAACCATATTATTACATGTGCATGACGTTTGTGAAACGATTAACCGATATCTTGCGTTTACATGCACTTGATGTTTGTGTACAGATTAACGGTTATCAATATGTACGTGATGTGTTTGACTATATATAGATTGCCTAATACATAACGTGATGTTTGTCTTTATGTGTGTCTTATTAAAGATTGTTAACAGATTTTCCTGGACATTTAAAATAATATATGTATATACCGTATATAACTGATCATAACTATTGATATTATTGGAGTTTGTTTACATATTATTATATTGTGTATGTATAAATGACAGATATTTTAAATGTACATGAAATTAGTGTAATAATATACATGTAAATGATAGTGCATTTCTAAAAAAGATTAATGCAAAGAATAGATTAAGAAAAATATTATTAATGTGCATTTTATTTTTCTACGCTATTCCTCTTTTACATTTCATTATTGAACTCTAGAATATAGTTTCATAAGTAATGTGATTTGCACTTTTTAATAATTAGTTGTGACTAGATCTACTGCAATTGCGTGTATTTGTGTAAATACCTTGCAATTCTAATCCTTTCCCAACATCTATTAGGCATTCTTACTTCATCTTGTGGTTATACAAAACATTAGCAGAAAGATCTTGTTTGATTTTGATTAAACGTTTTCTTTGTGTATAACCAACTCAAATTGGTACATTGGTTTAATTTAACTATTTGAGTGATAACTTAGTTAATGTAAATTATTGATTCTTATTTGACATAGGGTACTGTTTTTTAAAGTTATTTTAGCTAAAATCTACACTAATTTTCTACCGTTTATACAAAAATGCACTAAAATGACTAAATAAGCTTAATATATACATTGCTTTACTATGCCTTACATTATACATCTGTTGGGTCTTCTAAAATACTTAACTTCAATTATTAAAAACAAAGACCTTCGAAAAAGATTTTATTTAATTACACACAGTATACCAGAATCGTATATAAATTAAATAAATGTTCATTAAAAAGATTTATATATCAAAATTATTACCTAACTTCCTTGTAAAATGCATTTTACAAGTAATCCAAGAGATTGCTTGAGCAATCAACTAAAGAACATCAAAACAAAAAATGCTTGGAAATCATCATTTTCAAATTTCCCATTGGTATCCAAAAGGAAGACAGTTGAGAATGTAGCATAAGCTACAGATATACAAGGGTTCATCCAAAAGTAATGTCACACTATGCACCGTGCTTCTTACTGGCGCTGTGTTGTATAAAATGTTTCATAAAACTTTCCCTTATCAAAATTCTAGTTTGAATTAACATTTTGATTAAATTTCGTTGAACAGTCAACGAAATATTGGTGTTTTAGCATGACATATACGTGACATCGCTGCCTCATGAATTAAATCTTTTTATAAGGTTTGTATAGTCTTTATAGTCTTCAGATGTCTACGCAAATGCCGTTTAGCTAAGGCTAGGCTCTTGCATAATGAACTATATTATAAAGCTACGTTCATGACTTCTTGAAGAGACCTCTATAAATTGATCGCACATAAAATAATCTAATATACTATTCCATCGATTACAAAAAGAGTAATTACATTATATAAAAATTATTTTTTAAAAAATGTAAAAGAATCCAATTTGTATGGTGTTATGAACTATGAAATTCTACCAGAACGCCAAAGATCTAAAGTTGGCGGCGCTAGCCTGCAGCGACTATCCATACCTCACGCTCTACAAAATATATTATCTTCAGAAATAATTATTACAATACATTGAAATTTTCAGATTTGAATTGATATAGGTCGATATCCCAGAGCACGAATTTTTGTCACTTTACGCCGATTTTTCATTATTGCATCTGTAACATTACCTTTGGATTAAACCTCGTATCAATCATAACTCTAAACTAGTATGTTTTTATTCTGTTTTTGTACATAAATCTTATGGCAACATATTGTAGAATACCGGTATATCATAAGCAAAGCTTATTTTTAGGTTTTGCAAATTGGATATCTGAATTATATACTGTTTTATGAACAATAGTTAATTGTTCTTACTGATTATCAACAGGATATGACAATATTATTCCAAGGCAATGACGTTTTAACAGCCAAGTGCCTTTAAGATTCATAGCACCGCCTTACACATTGAATTTACTTGCTAATGTCATGTACTAATGGAAGGAAGAGCGTTCAGAACACACTTGGGACAGGCCAGAGACAGAAGATCCCCTCTGTTATAGTTCTATACCAGAACTTGGGCCCTACTGGGTACACTGGCATGTTCTTGTGTAAGTTGTTTGATTGAGAACTCGACCAACAATTTCTTCAGCAAGTTCCGTTCTACGTAATAATGCCAACACGTGAACAAAAAACTGTTATTGGCCTGACCAACATCAAGCGCCTGCATGCTCTCCGTGGAGCTTTTTGGTCCTGCAAACAACTGTCTACATGTCTATCTTCAAAATCAAGTGTTTTCCGTTTGTATGTAAACAGACTGCACACTCCCCACAAAGCTGCTGCATGTGCCCTGACAAAAGTAGTTCCTGTAAAAATGACCGTCATCTAACAAAATACATGATCTATCTTTCGCAGTGGTAAAAATATTTTCAAATCTGAGTTAAGAAAATGTAAAAATCCAGTGAAGGATAAAAATTATTTAAAATTTACAGGTGAAAATATATAGTTACATGATTAGCATAATAAGTGATTTATAATATATGTTGATTATGAACACTTTTGGTTATCACCACATTTTATATAGATAATGTTTATTAACAGATGTATAAACTTTGATAAGCATACGTTGATTACAGTTAACAACCGTTAAATATGATTTTAAATCAATTTAAGGAGGCTGGGGGGGGGGGGGGGGGTCGAAATATAATGTAATATAAAACCATCAGAATTATTTGAAAATTTTATATGCAATTTCTGATGCTATTAACTACTATTTGATAAAGACAAATTTCATATATTTTAATATAAAATTTTATCATTTCCTACTATTTTTATATGGAGCTCTCCTTTTAAAGGAGATCAATATTGTCTAAAATGGCAGCCACCCCCAGCCCCTTTAATATTCATTCAATCAGCACAATCTATTGTGAAACGTTTTAATCACTTTCGACTATGACCTGAAAGGACGGTTTCAGATTTTTTTTGTCTAGTAAGTAAATCAACAAAATGAGAATTACAGGTCCTACAATGAACAAATAAACGTTTTTGACCAAAGTTCATTTCAAATTCTCGAAATTCGAGATTCAATATCTAAATTAACCAATCAAATCATGGATCTGAAACCTGTAACCTAGCAACATTAAGCTGTTCTATATAAAGATCATTCGTACATGCTCTTTCCTACAAATAAATGTCTTAATAGCTCGTATATAGTGGTTATAAAATGGTTAAATTAACATTGATGAATTAACCCCACACAGTATAAACAATTAAAATAGAGATAACACTGTTGGCTTTGCGAATCTAAGTGGTTTTCTTTGCCCTGTATGTATTTTCCCCCGAACAATTTTAACCCGAAGTGTATTCGCCCCAACTGTGTAAAAATCGGCTCGCGAAGAAAGATCTGTTTAATCTAAATAATTAAAACTGAGTATGGTTTTAGCTATGAAACGAAACTCAATGAAATAATCGACATGTCAAACTATAGGTTATGATAAAGTTTTAAACCAAAGAAGATATGATTTACAACCTCAACGACAACAATCCAGATAGTTTATTGTAGGGTATGGCAATGCCATTGTCGATGAAAGAGAGAGAGAGAGAGAGAGAGAGAGAGAGAGAGAGAGAGAGAGAGAGAGAGAGAGAGAGAGAGAGAGTTCTGTAGTGTCAAATTCAATTTTGATTTAGAATTTGAAATTGATTTGATTTGATTTGATACAAGCATATATAGACAATAATTAAGCCTCTAAAAGGAGAACAGAGAGGAGGTAGCTAGGGTAGGGCAGACCAACTAGCAAGCTTTAATTTTAACGGTGTTAGCGCACCTGTGATTTACATCGACTCTTTCTCTCTCTCTCTCTCTCTCTCTCTCTCTCTCTCTCTCTCTCTCTCTCTCTCTCTCTCATCACCTAGCATTTCCTTTTCCGTGAGGGGGTTTGGGGTATTTATGATGTCTTACATTAGCTAGCGAAATGACAAAAAAAACCATGGAATTTTCTTTAAATTGTGTGCGGATGTTTTCAGTATATACATTTCAAGAGGGGGGGGGGAGCTATATAGTCCTAATTAATTTGTCAGTAATTCTTTCCCCACTTTTTTTTCTCTTCGTTTTCCAGGGTTTTTTTTAATTTGGCTCGGCAAATTAATATAAAAGTTTCTGTGTAGCTCGATAACGATGCAATGTAGATAAATTATAAGTAGTTTTACTTTCGATAAACAGGTACATATCCGTACTTGATTTTTTATTTGACTCTTATAATCGGATTTAATATTCCAATAAATATAGGATAGGAAAGAGTAGACGGGACTTTTTTGCGCATATCCTACTGTACTATTCATTCAACATAAAACATAAACACATTTTAGCAAATAAAACGACAATTGTTTCATTTTTTTATGGGGAGGGAGGTGGTGCCGGTAAAGGACATGTATTGCTTGTGGCAGTTGTGCTATACTCTCATTTTTATAATAGGTAATACTTTATATTGATATAAAATGAAAGTTTCCAATTACACTGTACATAGCTTCTATCATGCATTTTAACCCGTGCGAGAGTTTAAAACAATTTTAAAGCATTTAATTTAATTCAATCGATCATTTTTGGAATTTATTTTTCTGGATCCCCGCCTGATACGTCCGCCTCATTGTATATTAGAATTACATGTACATTGACCATATGTACACATTAACTTAACCGGCTATGTGACGATAACATTTTTTATCAATGTTTTTGCAGGAGAGGTAACAAATAACAGCCTATTTGTTGGTTTTTGCACTGATTATTTGAGATAATTTGCCGCCATCTTTTATGCATTCCACACACCACTCACAGTTTCTTTATTTGGTGTTCTGTGTATGGCGACAAATATTGGTAAATTTGCACCACTCGCCCCTTGTAGCTTCACCCTAATTACATTTTCTCTGGCTAACTGTAAAGTAATAGTATATTAAATACACATAGGTATCTTTGTTTGCAGTGCTTATTTACATCTTTAGAGATTTACTTATAAACAAAGTAAACATTTGTATGATTTATATGTAATTATTGTCAATTTTGGTGCGGGGGGGGGGGGTAGGAAACTACAGAGAAACATAACTTGGCTGTGATACATATGCTTGTCTATACCTTCTATCTTTCTTGTTGATATATCAATGAATGAATTATAACGAAATATATGTACAACAATTAATTTTGAAATATTCATGCACAATCAAATTTTTAAAAAGTTTTACTGTTCTCTGCACAAGGAATGGGCAATGTGAACAAATTGGCACCCTATCATCCCTACCTTTAATTGTAGAGAGTAGGTATCCTTCTATATTAAAAACAATTCCAAAAGTAAGACTCATAATAAGTTGTTTACTGAGAAAAGGAAAAAAATTGTATTAATTAATAATTCCGTATAATGTGATAATATCTCAATGATTTGTTTATCATCATAGTACTAGTGTATGACTGTATTCAAACATAAAAACGATAAGTAATGCTTATATTCATTGGTGAAACCGGACTGATTATTTATAATTAGATTATTTAGATACATGTACTAATCTTCATGCGCGGATTTAGAAAGGAGGGGGTCAGGGGATTTGGACCCCCCTCCTCGGGAAAATTGGAGCTTATTAAATTTACATAGTAAAATAATTCTCCAGCAGAAAAAATTAGCTACGGTTATGAAGTTCTCTATCATAACCGTATTTTTATACAAAAGGGGTGAATAAATCCGGGTTTTAAACTATTACTGGTGGTGAAATATCCCTGGGTTAAAACGCATCAGGTGGAAATGCACCAGGGCAAACAAAATCACTTAGATCCGCGAAGCACACTGCATTATTACTAGTCTACTTAGATATTCTGTGTAAAAGTAAATACAGACAATTACATGGTTAGGTGGGGAGAAGTGAACATAACATTTTTTGTATATAAGAGCATGCACGGATGATTTTTATTTAGAACAGTTTGGTGTCGCTAGGATACATATTTTTAGATCCTTGATTTGATTGGTTAATTTAGATATTGAATCTCGAATTTCAAATCTTGAATCTCGTATTTCAAATCCTGTATTTTGAATCTCGTATTTTGAATCTCGAATCTCGAATGATCCTTCTCGGATTTTGTAGATGGGAGTATTATCATCAGCATAACCTATAATATGTAATATAATATAATATAATATATATAATATATTATAATATGATATAATATATATGATATGATATGATTTGATATCATATCATATCATATCAATATATATATATATATATATATATATATATATATATATATATATATATATATATATATATATATATATATATATATATATATATATATTGTAACATAAAAAATGGTAAATGAAAATGGGTGATGAGTACCGAGAGACACTCTGAAGTCGCAAACGCCCGATTCTTTGACTGTTCCGAGTATTTCAGATCACGTGATCAAAGGGTATAAATACGAGATGCCGTGAGTCAGCAGTCAGTCGCAGTGTAGACGCTGAAGTGAATACTTCCAGGTAAGCTTATTGTTTGTAAGTCAATATTGCTCAGCGATTTGCAGAACAATAATACTGGCGTATAGAAGCAACTTGTCTTCGTGAGCGTTGCTTGTTAGATTCAGCGGGTAGACATTAGTTATCAGTTACGAGGGTGCTTCATAGGGTTGCTTTGAAGTGACCGATAGAAGCGACGGGTTGTTTGAAGCGACCGATATAAGCGACGGGTCGTTTGAAGTGACTGGTATAAGCGACGGGGTGTGTCGGAGCGACGCATAGAGTTCGGCTACGGCCCATACATTCAAATATTTATAATTAAGTGAGTTTTGAATCAATAAACGCTAGGCAAGCGATAAGGAAAATTATTATATATCTTAAACGATTATCATAAAAATCAAACACCTCAGCAAGGTATTTGAGGGGACCCATTATAAAAATTAGCGTGTTTAGGCAGACACGTTACTATATATATATATATATATATATATATATATATATATATATATATATATATATATATATATATATATATATATATATCCTCCTAAGTTCCACTACATGATATCAGAGACAGACGCACATTGCAAACGTATGTCGATAGATTACAAGGATGCTCAATGTTTTTATTGAAATATATACGCACTAATGGAACGCTAACTCTTTGCTTGCCGCCTGCCTTCATAATTGTCGTGAATAAAGTTATAATACGTAAAACCTCTTACACTTAAAATAACATAAGTAAATAAGGAATATATTTCTTTAGAAAAATAAGAACAGACTGAAAATAAAGCAAAGGACATTAAAAGGTATTTCAAGTTTTTAAATAATTTTATTACACAACATACATAATAAAGCCAAAAACGCAGATCATCAGATCATCAGACAAAAAGTTTCGGACAGAAGCTTTATTAATTATTCAGTTTATTTTCTGCATAAGTCAAAGCAAGTACCAACTATTTACGCAATGTATTTTACTAAATATATTTAATGACCTTGATATCTCCAGTAGTGTACTCGGCAACAAACAAGTTGTCAAGTGTATCAACGCACATACCGGTAGGATCATCGAACATTATGTTATCAATATGACGCAAGAACTGTCCATCCTGATCCAGAATGTGGATACAGAGATTGCCACAATCTGCTACCAATATCTGACTCTGACTGTTTGTTGTGATGCCACGAGGAATAAACGGATTCTCCTTTGATGGATGACCGGTGTAACGGAATCGGAGTTTCCCAGCCTGACTAACAACAACCACTGCACCGGCTGCACGGTCAGCCACGCATATATTTAGGTTTCTGTTTTCTGCTATGAATTTTATTTTGTAAGCCTCTGAGTACAGAGGTTTACCGTCCTTATCATATTGAATCGTTTGTTTCTCAACTGAGCCTGAGTATCGAACAACTTTGTATTGAGGTTTGTCCTCATCCCACATCACAACCAAAAGATCATCGGAGGAAGTGACACAAAGATACAGGGGTATCCATCCCTGTAGAGTAATTATTTCTTTAATCTGACCATTCACTACTTTATTTACAGTGCGCAATTTATAATCACTAAACAGTAAACAACCATCACGTGTTACTGCTTTATCACTAGGATATTCTTCAGACTTTGTTTTGATTGCATTGATTGAGTTACCTTTAATGTTGAAGCATTTTATTTCGCTAACTTGAGCAGACGCCCAAATTTCTTGTTCGCTGTAAAAGGAAACATTTTTGAGATTGGTATACCCTGTGTTAAACTTGTTGATGATCACTGGTGTATCCAACAGTTCTCTGGAGGACCCCCTTTGTTTCCTCAAGGTGTAGCCATTTTCATTTGTGGTAGATGTTAGAGGTTTAATGGATCCAATCAATTTTTTAGCTTCTATTCTATCCACTGGTCTCGGACAAAATGTAGGCATTGTCACATGAATTTTTGGAGGAAGTTTACCAAATTCGTTGTTTCTTGAACTGTATTCTATGATTCTAGACACGACATTGGATTCCCTCTGTAGGTCCTTCAAAGTTGATAAGTTTTCCTTTATCATAGTCTCTATTTGTTTTATCTCTTTTAAATGCTTCACCAAGATGCCCCGATGGCTTACTTTGATCTCGTTTATTTCGTTCTTCATTTGTTCGATAGCTCTATCAATTTCTTTATGCCATTCCTCTCCTTGTTTGGACATTATTATTATAATTTTTCCATACTCTCCATCTAGGCTGACAATCTGGCTCTCCAATGATTTTCTTATTTCTTCATATGTTGGAGAAATTACATTTTCTATTTCTTCTGTATCTTTTTTAATGTTTTCTTTCTTCGAATTGTAGCTGTCTTCTAAGTCTACTACATTATGATCTTTGTGTTCTTTTAATATCAAGCATTTGGCGCAAATAGAATTGTTACATGACATGCATTGCAGTTTGCATGTTTCTTTCGAATGTTTCTTACAATTTGGAAAAATCAGGGTGGATTTTCGTTGCTTGAATGGGACAATTTTATGTTTGTCATATTCATCTGAGATGTGTTCTCCTATACATAGCTTGCATAGTTTGACATGACAGAAGTCACAATAATTCTGTACAACGTTATCTGTACAAAAGTCACACCGTACCACGTCCTGGAAACTGAGATCAGGATCCATCTAATCAACAACAGAGTGTACATGTAATACAGCATTTATCTGTGCATCAAAATACGTTAGCTTCCAATTTATTTTAATATAGTTTTTTCTGTTATCTTAGCTTTTGAATATATACTCTAAATGAAAATAAATGAAAGACAGTGTTTACCTTGTTGGATAAAATGGCGGATCGTGGTCACCCACTACCAAGTCAGCTGACAGGAAATTCCATATAATGTAAATTGAATTTCTTATGTTAATAAATTTCTTCTACTGATATTATGTTATTAAATAAATAAGTTATCCCTCCATCTCGATAAAACCAGTAATAAAATTTTGTAAAGAATTTTTGACACCTGGGACAGTAATATATCATAACTGGAAAAACCCAATTGTCCTGACTTTAGTTTTGTGATGTATTTACGTTTAAATATTCAATGCATGCATGTGCATTGATAAGTGTTCATGATCTTTAAAGTTACTGTACATTAGTTAATATTCAGACTATGCTCATTCAACAAATACGATGTGTGAAAATGTATAAGCGCTCATTGATTTAAGTTATTTTAGAATTACTGGGAGGGGGGGGGGGGTAAAACTCAATAAAATATTTCCTTCCACTCCGTATAATTTCCTCTATTTCTTACGAAAAATGATTGTAATTCACAATTGTATAGTATCTGACAGGACTGAAATCTACAGGATCCAGTGCTACGATTGGTCGAAACCTTCAACGACCTAAAAAAAATCACGGACTGAACGAAAAATCATGATCTTAGACTCAAATTCCCATATAAGACGTTATTAGATATTTCTTTTTTTATTATGTAAACATACTGATGTACATTAAACAACAATTTAGTTACTTTTATTAACAGTTTACGATCAATTCATAATTTTTTAAAAAGACAAATGTAAATATAATATCATACATTGGTATTATTAAGGCACATCTGTAGAAAAACTATATGTGCATATATTAATGATGAAAGGTAATCTATACTCAAATTTCCTGTGCATTCCACATGTATTACATTGGGAAATCTGTTAACAATCGTTAAGTGTGTACTAGTACAATATTGGACAATTTGTGCACATCCTTTATTTACATATATTACGTATTGGTCAATATTTAGGTGCATAATTGTCATAAATATATACTATATATACATATAAATATCGATACATACTTATCTTATTAGGTTGTATGTCATAAGCTCTCAACACACCATCATGTTTGTCTAAGTAGCGTAGTAAACAATGCGCTGCGACCCGAGTTCGATCCCCGTGATCGACAGTGGTTGTATGTTACAGGGTATGGCGGTTGCCTGCTTGGACACGTGGGTTCTCTCCGGGTACTCCGGCTTCTTCCCACACCAATGACCCCTCGCTCTAACATCCGTGCCAACGAGAGATAATAATATAAGTTGTAGAAATTGCTTATCAATCATTGTAGAATAAATAAAGTTCAGTTTAGTTCATGTTTGTCGATCTGTACAAAGACGCCAAATACACTGTACATGTACCATATTGGAAAATATGTACATGGATATCGTGTACATGTATTATATTAGACAATCTGTACATAGATACCCGGTAGTATGCACATTTAAGTTTTCAACTCCAATTAATGAAAAGCTTTAATTTGCAAAAAAAAAATATTCAATTACATACAGTTTACCACAATTACCATAATTATATATCAAAAAAATAACTTAATATTTGAAAGATAAAAATATCAAAATGAATACATAACTTCACTGGGTAATGTATATCACAGTTAATCCAAGAAAATTATTAGATTTCATTCAACAATCAATTAAAGTACAACAAAACAAAAATCCTTGGAAATGATCACTTCCAAATTGCACATTGGTATTCATAAGGTAAACAGTTGAGCATGTAGCATAAACTACATATAACAATACATATTATTCATTATATTTCAATAGTATACTTGGTATGCAGTCTCTGTACATAAATGTAGAATCTAATGGCAACATTCTGTAGAATACCGGTATAACATGACATGATATCAGCTAAGCTTGCCTTTAGGTTTTGCAAACTGGATACATGGAACATATTTGCATTTTTTTCTAGCAAGGCGGATCCTGGTCCCCCGTGATACAGCGAGCAAGGCCAAAGAAAGACGAACACGGTCACATAGAAAGATATTTTTATCTCGTAATAAGGAGAAAAGATCTCGTTCTCACGAGTGAATCATTTCATAACGAGAAAATTACAAGATCTTTTTTCGTAATAACGAAATAAGATCACTTCTCGTTTTACGTGATCAAAATATTTTTTGTGTGGTCCCATTCGTCTTTCGTATAACATACATAACGCTGCCCAAAAATATAAAAAGGTTAATTCTGTCTGGTTTAAAAAAACCTATTCATTTCTGCAAAAAATTATTGTCATTTTTTAGATGTTCATGGGAAACAAATTTCAAACTGCCATAAAAGTATCGGTATATATTTGTAATAAATTACTTTATACAGTTAGTTTAGCTCCGTGATTAATATTAATTATTCATGAAAACTCTTGATGCACTGTAGATTACTAATTAAACACGAGGAATTAATATTCGCGTAAAATCGCAAAAGGCACATCTCGCGGGTTCTAAAATCTCGCTTTTATGACAGATGTAAACTAAAGAAACTATGCTTAAAATCTGGTGTTCGCAATTTCATATTCTCGCGATTTGATGCAAAACGGTTGAATTGCAGAATTAAGCACTCGCGAAAAATAATGAATCTACAGTATACCACTTTTGTCTCTATATGAGTCTTAATCAGATCTACTTCGATTTCTTGCAAATTGTTTAGTGTTTAACAATCAATCAAAAACAAGTAAATATATCTATATAGTTTTCTAAACATTTTTGAAAGCTAACTTACCATTCTTTTAAGCAAATGCTATTATACCCGCCTCGACATCGAAACAACTCTTTATAGGGGGGGGGCACGTTATCTTAATAATTATGTTGTTTTATAAATCAAATCTCTAAATTTACTGCGTTGTATATTATCAAATATATTCTGAACAAAACCATCATTTTAGATAGTACATAACAGTTAAAGGGGCATGGTCCCGATTTTGGTCAAATTTTATTTTTCTGTTATGATTATTTGCAATGCTTGAGGAATGCATTTCTAATGATCAAATGAAATTTGGGTGCCAGTCGTTGAGTTTTAAGCAAGATACAGGGCTCACAATTCTTCGCCATGTAAACAAGGCTCGTCCCCTGTTTTTGTTTACATATGTTCAATATACCGGTAAAAAAAATGTCAAGCTAGTTTGTCTATCTTATTATTCATTTTAAGCATAAATAAACAGTTCCTAACGATTAATACATTTATTTTAGGTATAAAGCTGGAATTTTCACTTCAACATTCGAAATGTAAACAAACGCTTTGTTTACATAAAATTGTAAGTTCTGTAACTCGCTTATAACACATCAAATGACACTCAAATTTTGGTTGCTTATTAAAAATGCCTTACTAAAGCATTGTAAACATTAAAATCCAAAAACTAGTTTTTGACCAAAATCGGGACCATGCCCCTTTAATGCATCAAACCAGGGCAACTTTATACATAATTTATAAAGTGAATATGAGATTTCCTGTGACTAAGCATAAAACAAAGAAGAAATATAGAAACTATTTAATACTTTTAATACAGTATGCTAAAGTTTGCATAAGTTTCACAATATAGCATGATTGATTTAAATATAAAGCAAACATAAATCAGACAAGAACTGGAGAGAAAAAGATACATTTAATCTAGCTCCCATTAACAGACGTGATACAGGTCGATCGAGTACCAACTATTTACACACGGTGGATCACTTGAGGTATTTGATGACCTTCACATCCCCAGCGCTGTACTCGGCAACAAACAAGTTGTCAAGATACCGTTAGGGTCATCCAGCACTATGTTATCAATGTAACGCAAAAATTGTCCGTCCTGATCAAGAATGTGGATACAGAGTTTGCCACCGTTTGCTATCAAGATCTGACTTTGACTGTTTGTTGTGATACCACGAGGAAAAAACGGTTTCTCCTTTAACTTGATGGAATGGCCGGTGTAACGGAATCGGAGTTTACCAGCCTGATCAACAACTACCACAGCACCAGCTGCACGGTCAGCCAAGCATATATCTAAGTTTCGGTTTTCTGTGATGTTTTTTATTTCATAATCCCCAGAGTACAGGGGTTTACCGTCCTCATCAAATTGAATTGTTTGTTTCTCAACTGAGCCATGTTTCAATACACAATTAATAACGCTTTCACAAAAGAATCTTTCAGATTTTGATTTTAAAATCGCTTTCTTTTTATAATTGTGAAACTAAGTAGGTAGTATTTGGTAGCTGCATGAAACTGTAAGGACCTTTATCTAAAAACTCTTACTCATGTTCGGTTAAGATAATTAAACAAAAAACAAACAAAATATTCCTGAAAATATGAACATGAAAAAGACAATGACTGTGGTGAAAATTGGATGGATGTCAGCTGATTTAGATTTCAAGGATTTTCTAGGTCTGGATGACCAAACTTGCCTAAAATGTATAAATGTATTAATATCAATTGATTGTGATTTCGTGGAAAGGGTCACGAAAAAAATACATGTTTTTAGGATAGAAATCTGTAAATAATGAACTATGATGTATTTTCAGTTTTACAATTCTCTACTCTTTGTTTTCTTAAAGATGGAGATGAAACAAAGCAGAATTTTCCGACATGAAAAAGCAACATTTGCACCGACTGAATGCACACTTTTGTGTTAAGAAGCGTTCCTTGATTGTATATTAAGCGTAAACAATTGAATGTTTGAGCTTATTGGAAGTAACTAGTATCCTTTGTGTAACAAAGGGCCACGATCTGTAAACATGTATAAAATTAATGCAATAAATTACATATAATAAACATGTGTATAAGACTGTATATATCGTATGAAATAACAGTCATATGATTGTTAATTGATGACATAAATTAAAAGAGGTAGCCTAACAATAACTTTTTTTTACAAATAAGTCTGGTATTTAGCTTTTATATGTAGGATTTAATACTATTCTCATTTTAATACCTAACGTCAATGTTGCTAGTTATGAGTTACCGGAAACTACAATAAATTCAATAGTTTTAAATACCAATTTAAAACGTATTTTGTACGTATATATTCGTTTAATTTTCCATTTAAAATCTGAATTATGAATGTTCACAATAAATAAATTAAGAATTTTTTTTATATAATTTGAATTTGTTGTTTGTTTTATATATACAGCAACAATGATATAATTATACCATAAATATTTTTTTCATTATGTAAAAAAGTGTGCCTACATATTTCTCATAAAACAGGTGTTACACATCAAATGACACTTTTACATGCATTTAAAAATAATGCGTCTAATATGAATTTGTACAGAAATTAAAACATGGATCACTTCAAAACTCTGAAAATAAAGTAGCATCATCTCTTAATATATTACAGTAAGTACTAGTGCACGCATAGAGTAAAAATAACTTACATCAAATATGACTAAAGAACATAAAACACATTGAAGTCATTTCAATAAATTAAGGTAACACAGCGTACCAACTTTTAACACATGGTCGTTCACTTAAGATATTTGATGACCTTAACATCTCCAGTTTTGTACTCGGCGACGAATAAGTTATCAAGTGTGTCAACAGACAGTCCACAAGGTTCATTAATTATGTCATTAATAAAACGCAAGAACTGGCCATCCTGATCCAGAATGTGGATACAGAGATTGCCACAATCTGCTACCAATATCTGACTCTGACTGTTTGTTGTGATGCCACGAGGAAGGAACGAATTCTCCTTAGATGGATGACCGGTGTAACGGAATCGGAGTTTCCCAGCCTGACTAACAATTACCACTGCACCGGCTGCACGGTCAGCCATGCATATATCTAGGTTGCTATTTTCTGCAATGTATTTTACTTTGAAACTCCTGAGTAAAAAGGTTTACCATTTTTGTCATAAAAAATTGTTTGTTTCACAACTGAGCCTGAGTATCGAACAACTTTGCAATAAGTTTTGTCATCATCACACATTACTAGCAGAAGATCACCGGAGGACGTCACACAAAGATTACAGGGTATCCATCCCTGTAGAGTGATTATTTCTTCTATCTGACCATTCACTACCTTATTTACAGTGCGCAATTCACAATCAATAAACAGTAAACAACCATCACTTGTTACTGCTGTATCACTAGGATCTTTTCCAGACTTTGTTTTAATTGCATTGATAACGTTTCCATCAATGTTGAAGCATTTTATTTCGCTAACTTCAGCATGCGTCCATATTTCTTGTTCGCTGTAAAAGGAAACATTTTTGAGATTGGCATACCCAGTGTTTAACGTGTTGATGAACACTGGTGTATCCAAAACTTCTCTGGATGACCCCTTTTGTTTCTTCAACGTGTAGCCATTTTCATCTGTGGTAGAGGTTAGAGGTTTGATGGATCCAATCAATTTTTCAGCTTCTTTTCTATAAACTGGCTTCGGACAAAATGTAGGCACTGTCACATGAATTTTTGGAGGAAGTTTACCAAATTCGTTGTTTCTTGAACTGTATTCTATGATTGTAGACACAACATTGGATTCCCTCTGTAGGTCCTTCAAAGTTGATAAGTTTTTTTTATCATGAACTCTATCTGTTTCATCTCTTTTAAATGCTTCATCAAGATGTCCGGATGGCTTACTTTGATCTCGTTTATTTCCTTCCTCATTTGTCCGATACCTCTATCAATTTCTTTATGCCATTCCTCTCCTTGTTTGGACACTATTGTGGTAATTTTTTCATACTCTCCATCTAGGCTGGCAATCTGGCTCTCCAAAGCTTTCCTTATTTCTTCATATGTTGGAGAAATAACATTTTCTATTTCTGCTGTATCTTTTTTAATGTTTTCTTTCTTCGAATTGTAGCTGTCTTCTAAGTCTACTACATTATGACATTTGTGTTCTTTTAATATCAAGCATTTGGCGCAAATAGAATTGTTACATGACATGTATTGCAGTTTGCATGTTTCCTTGGAATGTTTTTTACAAATTGGAAAAATCAGGGTGGATTCTCGTTGCTGGAATGGGACAATTTTATGTTTGTCATATTCATCTGAGATGTGCTCTCCTATACATAGCTTACATAGTTTGACATGACAGAAGTCACAATAATTCTGTACAACGTTATCCTTACAAAAGTCACACCGTACCACGTCCTGGGCACTGAGACGAGGATCCATCTAATTTACAAAAGAGTGTACATGTAATACAGCATTTATCTGTGCATCAAAATACGTTAGCTTGCAATTTATTTTATAGTTTTTTCTGTTATCTTAGCTTTTGAATATATACTCTAAGTAAAAATAAATGAAAGGCAGTGTTTACCTTGTTGAATAAAATGGCGGATCCTGGTCACCCCGACTACCAAGTCAGCTGACAGAGGAAATGACATATATAATGTAAATTGAATTCTTTCTGTTAATAAATTTCTTCTACTGATATTATGTTTTAAGTAAACATGTTATCTCTCCACCTCGATAAAACCAGTAATAAAATTCTGTAAAGATTTTTTTACACCTGGGACAGTAACATATTATAACTGGAAAAACCTAATTGTCCTGACTTTCGTTTTGTGATGTATTCACCGTACTGCGTCCTGGACACTGAGACGAGGATCCATCTAGTTCATAAAAAGTGTAATGCAATTATTATGCGTGCGTCAAAAACGTTTATCATATTTTCAATATAGTTTTCTTGCTTTTTTTATTTTATTATATATTTGATTTATATTTACCTATTTTATAGACTGTGTTTACCTGGTTGGATAAAATGGCGGATCTACGTCTCCCGAACTACCGAGTCAGCTGACAGAAGATTTTGTAAAGACCAGCTGACACCTGAGAGAGACAGGAAAAGATCATGTATACCTGGAAAAAACTATTTGTCCCTACTTTCTTTTTGTGATAGCGATTATCGGTAATTTACATTTAAACATTCTAGTAAAAAATGATTAAGATAAATAAATTTTTAGATATTTCCAATTTTTTTAAAATATTGTTTTTCAATTTACAAATGAGATGAACATTTGCGTATCTCATTGCTTAAAGTTATTACAAAATTACTGGAAAGGGTGGTAGGATTTTAATGAAACGTTCTATCAAAAAAAGATTGTCCTTTATAAAAAAGATTCAAGGCGTCTGTGTACAGATTGCACTATTCAATGAATATGTACTTAAACCTGTAATATTATATGTATATGGCGTTTTATCTGTTTTAAAACAGATGTTTCTGTATACATTGACTTGAGTGATCCATAGACTAATCCACACTTTACAAAAGCTATTTCATTTGATCGCCATCTTTGGGGAAAACCCCATAGCATTTTCACAGTAGCCTTTGTAGTTTAGGGGTTTGTAACTTTGTCATTTGACGTTAAAAAACCGTTTTCAACTTTGCATTTTGATTGCTCCAGGATGGGGCAACTAGCACATCGAAAAAATAAATTAAGTTATATGAGATTTTATCATTTGACGCCCAAATTTTTGATAGCATACAACAGATAATTTATATTCAAGTAAAGTAATCCTGCGCGCTGATAAAATGTTCATTATCCCGCCTGCGAACGCAGTGCAAAGATTAACTCCGGAACAACACAAGACGAGCAAATATATGACACGCCAAATTTTAACAATAGGCTAAACAGCATTAAAGTCGATAAACTAAGTTTTACGGCTGTACACCAAGTTTACGGACAGAAAACTATAGGTAACGACGTGAATCTATATTTCACATCTGTATTCTGTAATTAAAGCCACTATCTATGTTTTAAAAGTATAAACTATATAAACTATAATTAACACAATAAACAACCATTTGCTATTGCAAAAAGTAAAATCAGATAAATATAATTTCACGATTGTGAAACTATGATTAACATCTTTTAACTATAGTTGACGTATGTAAATCATAGTTTACAGTAGTAAATCTTAATTCATCATCAGCATAATATAATATTATATTATATTATATTATATATTATAATATATTATAATATAATATAATATATTATATTATAATATTAACTTAATATAATATATACTGATCTTGAACACTGTTCGTTATCACATATAGATAATGTTTATTTCTAGACAGATAAACTTGGATAAGCAATCGTTAAGAAGAATAGTTAACACCCGTTGAATATGGTTTTATATTGAATTTATATTCATCAGCAAAATGTATTGTTCAACGTTTATTTACAAATAGAAACACGTTTTACAAATTAGAGCTATTGTTAAGTACGTCGTTTCCTACAGTTTGTTGTTTGAAAATATAATTAACAGTCAAGAAACCTAATTTATCAACTTTGAAACTATGTTTGGCTCATTTTGTGAATATTAACCAAACAAATACTCTACAAGCTCTACAAGCTCGCACATTAGATTATATTAATCAACTAAGATAAAGATAATGCCCTATTCAATGACTTGAATCTACTAAAAGGATACAACTACGGATTCACATAGTCTTTAAGGAACATGTTGTATTACCTGATAATACTTATCCTGCCAAGTTCTTATATATCATATCAGCGACAGACGCACATTGTGGAGGTATGTCGATAGATTACAAGGATGCCCAATGTTTTCTATTGAAATATATATGCACTAATGGAACACTAACTCTTTGGTTGTCGTCTGCCTTCAGAATTGTCGTAAATAAAGTTAAAATACGTAAAACCTCTTGCACTTAAAATAACTTAAGTAAATAAGAAACATATTTGCTTAGAAAAATAAGAACAGACTGAAAATAAAGCAAAGGACATTAAAAGGTATTTCAAGTTTTTAAATAATTTTATTACACAACATACATAATAAAGCCAAAAAAGTAGATCATCCGACAAAAACTTTCAGACAGAAGCTTTATCATTCATTCAGTTTATTTTCCGCATAAGTCAAAGCAATTACCAACTATTTACAAAATATATTTTACTTTAGATATTTAATGACCTTGATATCTCCAGTGTTGTACTCGGCAACAAACAAGTTGTCAAGTGTATCAACGCACATACTGGAAGGATAATCGAACATTATGTTATCAATATGACGCAAGAACTGTCCATCCTGATCCAGAATATGGATACAGAGGCTGCCGCCGTCTGCTGTTAAGATCTGACTCTGACTGTTTGTTGTAATTCCACGAGGAATAAACGGATTCTCTTTAGATAGATGACCGGTGTAACGGAATCGGAGTTTTCCGGCCTGACTAACAACAACCACTGCACCGGCTGCACGGTCAGCTAAGCATATATCTTGGTTTCTGTTTTCTGCAATGTATTTTACTGCATAATCCCCTGAGTACAGAGGTTTACCGTTCTCATTATATTGAATCGTTTGTTTCTCACCTGAGCCTGAGTATCGAACAACTTTACAGTGGGTTTTGTCATCATTCATCATCACTACCAGAAGATCTCCGGAGGAAGTGACACACAGATTACCGGGTTTCCATCCATGTAGAGTGATTATTTCTTCTATCTGACCATTCACTACTTTATTTACAGTCTTCAATTTCCAGTCACAATACAGTAAACATCCTTCAGTTGTTACTGCTATATCATCTGGATATTTTCCAGATTTTGTTTTGATTGAATTGATGGATTTACCTTTAACGTTGAAGCATTTTATTTCGTTTACTTCAGCAGACGCCCAGATTTCTTGTTCGCTGTAAAAGGAAACATTTCTAAGATTGGTATGCCCAGTGTTAAACGTGTTGTTGACCACTGGTGTATCCAACAGTTCTCTGGAGGACATCCTTTGTTTCTTCATCGTGTAGCCATTTTCATCTGTGGCAGAGGTTAGAGGTTTGATGTATCCAATCAATTTTTTTAGCTTCTATTCTATCCACTGGCTTCGGACAAAATGTAGGCATTGTCACGTGAATTTTTGGAGGAAGTTTACCAAATTCGTTGTTTCTTGAACTGTATCCTATGATTTAGGATACAACATTGGATTCCCTCTGTAGGTCCTTCAAAGTTGATAAATTTTTCTTTTATCATAGACTCTATCTGTTTTATCTCTTTTAAATGCTTTATCAAGATGTCCCGATGGCTTACTTTGATCTCGTTTATTTCGTTCTTCATTTGTTTGATAGCTCTATCAATTTCTTTATGCCATTCCTCTCCTTGTTTGGACATTATTGTGGTAATTTTTTCATACTCTCCATCTAAGCTGGCAATCTGGCTCTCCAGTGCTTTTCTTATTTCTTCATATGTTGGAGAAATTACATTCTCTATTTCTTCTGTATCTTTTTTAATGTTTTCTTTCTTCGAATTGTAGCTGTCTTCTAAGTCTACTACATTATGATCTTTGTGTTCTTTTAATATCGAGCATTTGGCGCAAATAGAATTGTTACATGACATGCATTGAAGTTTGCATGTTTCTTTGGAATGTTTCTTACAATTTGGAAAAATCAGGGTGGATTCTCGTTGCTGGAATGGGACAATTTTATGTTTGTCATATTCGTCGGAGATGTGTTCTCCTATACAAGACTTGCAGAGTTTGACATGGCAGAAGTCACAATAATTCTGTACAACGTTATCCTTACAAAGGTCACACCGTACTACGTCCTGGGCACTGAGACGAGGATCCATCTAATTTACAAAAGAGTGTACATGTAATACAGCATTTATCTGTGCATCAAAATACGTTAGCTTGCAATTTATTTTAATATAGTTTTTACTGTTATCTTAGCTTTTGAATATATTCTCTAAATGAAAATAAATGAAAGACGGTGTTTACCTTGTTGGATAAAATGGCGGATCCTGGTCACCCCGACTACCAAGTCAGCTGACAGAGGAAATAACATATAATGTAAATTGAATTCTTTCTGTTAATAAATTTCTTCTACTGATATTATGTTTTTAAGTAAACATGTTATCCCTCCATCTCGATAAACCCAGTAATAAAATTCTGTAAAGAATTTTTGACACCTGGGACAGTAATATATCATAACTGGAAAAACCTAATTGTCCTGACTTTCGTTTTGTGATGTGTTTACGTTTAAATATTCAATGCATGCATGTGCATTGATAAGTGTTCATGCTATTTAAAGTTATTGTACATAAGTTAATATTCAGACTATGCTCATTCAACAAATACGATGTGTGAAAATGTATAAGCGCTCATTGATTTAAGTTATTTTAGAATTACTGGGAGGGGGGGGTTAAAACTCAATAAAATATTTCCTTCCACTCCGTATAATTTCCTCTATTTCTTACGAGAAATGATTGTAATTCACAATTGTATAGTATCTGACAGGACTGAAATCTACAGGATCCAGTGCTATCGATCGGTCGAAACCTTCAACGACCTAAAAACAAAATCACGGACTGAACGAAAAATCATGATCTTAGACTCAAATTCCCATATAAGACGTTATTAGATATTTCTTTTTTATTATGTAAACATACTGATGTACATTAAACAACAATTTAGTTACTTTTATTTACAGTTTACGATCAATTCATAAATTTTTAAAAAGACAAATGTAAATATAAAATCATACATTGGTATTATTAAGGCACATCTGTAGAAAAACTATATGTGCATATATTAATGATGAAAGGTAATCTATACTCAAATTTCATGTGCATTGCACATGTATTATATTGGAAAACCTGTTAACAATCGTTAAGTGTGTACTAGTACAATATTGGACAATTTGTGAACATCCTTTATTTACATATATTACGTATTGGTCAATATGTAGGTGCATAATTGTCATAAATATATACTATATATACATATAAATATCGATACATACTTATCTTATTAGGTTGTATGTCATAAGCTCTCAACACACCATCATGTTTGTCTAAGTAGCGTAGTAAACAATGCGCTGCGACCCGAGCTCGATCCCCGTGATCGACAGTGGTTGTATGTTACAGGGTATGGCGGTTGCATGCTTGGACACGTGGGTTCTCTCCGGGTACTCCGGCTTCTTCCCACACCAATGACCCCCTCGCTCTAACATCCGTGCCAACGAGAGATAATAATATAAGTTGTAGAAATTGCTTATCAATCATTGTAGAATAAATAAAGTTCAGTTTAGTTCATGTTTGTCGATCTGTACAAAGACGCCAAATACACTGTACATGTACCATATTGGAAAATATGTACATGGATATCGTGTAAATGTATTCTATTAGACAATCTGTACATAGCTACCCGGTAGTATGCACATTTAAGTTTTCAACTCCAATTAATGAAAAGCTTTAATTTGCAAACAAAATATTCAATTACATACAGTTTACCATAATTACCATAATTATATATAAAAAAAAAAAAAAAAAAACTTAATATTTGAAAGATAAAAATATCAAAATGAATACATAACTTCACTGGGTAATGTATATCACAGTTAATCCAAGAAAATTATTAGATTTCATTCAACAATCAATTAAAGAACAACAAAACAAAAATCCTTGGAAATGATCACTTCCAAATTGCACATTGGTATTCATAAGGTAGACAGTTGAGCATGTAGCATAAACTACATATAATAATACATGTCATTCATTATATTTCAATAGTATACTTGGTATACAGTCTCTGTACATAAATGTAGAATCTTATGGCAACATTCTGTAGAATACTGGTATAACATGACATGATATCAGCTAAGCTTGGCTTTAGGTTTTGCAAACTGGATACATGGAACATATTTGCATTTTTTCTAGCAAGGCGGATCCTGGTCCCCCGTGATACAGCGAGCAAGGCCAAAGAAAGACGAACACGGTCACATAGAAAGATATTTTTATCTCGTAATAAGGAGAAAAGATCTCGTTCTCACGAGTTAATCATTTCATAACGAGAAAATTACAAGATCTTTTTTCGTAATAACGAGATAAGATCACTTCTCGTTTTACGTGATAAAAATATTTTTTGTGTGGTCCCATTCGTCTTTCGTATAACATACATAACGCTGCCAAAAAATATAAAAAGGTTAATTCTGCTTGGTTTAAAAAAACCTATTCATTTCTGCAAAAAATGATTGTCATTTTTTAGATGTTCATGGGACACAAATTTCAAACTGCCATGAAAGTATCGGTATATATTTGTAATAAATTACTTTATACAGTTAGTTTAGCTCCGTAATTAATATTAATTATTCCTGAAAACTCTTGATGCACTGTAAATTACTATTTAAACACGAGGAATTAATATTCGCGTAAAATCGCGAAAGGCACATCTCGCGGGTTCTAAAATCTCGCTTTTATGACAGATGTAAACTAAAGAAACTATGCTTAAAATCTGGTGTTCGCAATTTCATATTCTCGCGATTTGATGCAAAACTGTTGAATTGCAGAATTAAGCACTCGCGAAAAATAATGAATCTACAGTATACCACTTTTGTCTATATATGAGTTTTAATCAGATCTACTTCGATTTCTTGCAAATTGTTTAGTGTTTAACAATCAATCAAAAACAAGTAAATATATCTATATAGTTTTCTAAACATATTTGAAAGCTAACTTACCATTCTTTTAAGCAAATGCTATTATACCCGCCTCGACATCGAAACAACTCTTTATATGGGGGGGGGGGTGCAAGTTATCCTAATAATTATGTTGTTTTATAAATCAAATCTCTAAATTTACTGCGTTGTATATTATCAAATATATTCTGAACAAAACCATCATTTTAGATAGTACATAACAGTTAAAGGGGCATGGTCACGATTTTGGTCAAATTTTATTTTTCTGTTATGATTATTTGCAATGCTTGAGGAATGCATTTCTAATGATCGAATGCAATTTGGGTGCCAGTCGTTGAGTTTTAAGCAAGATACAGGGCTCACAATTCTTCGCCATGTAAACAAGGCTCGTCCCCTGTTTTTGTTTACATAGGTTCAATATACCGGTAAAAGAAAAATGTCAAGCTAGTTTGTCTATCTTATTATTCATTTAAGCATAAATAAACAGTTCCTAACGATTAATACATTTATTTTAGGTATAAAGCTGGAATTTTCACTTCAACATTCGAAATGTAAACAAACGCTTTGTTTACATAAAATTGTAAGTTCTGTAACTCGCTTATAACACATCAAATGACACTCAAATTTTGGTTGCTTATTAAAAATGCCTTACTAAAGCATTGTAAACATTAAAATCCAAAAACTAGTTTTTGACCAAAATCGGGACCATGCCCCTTTAATGCATCAGACAAGGGCAACTTTATACATAATTTATAAAGTGAATATGAGATTTCCTGTGACTAAGCATAAAACAAAGAAGAAATATAGAAACTATTTAATACTTTTAATACAGTATGCTAAAGTTTGCATAAGTTTCACAATATAACATGATTGATTTAGATATAAAGCAAACATAAATCAGACAAGAACTGGAGAAAAAAAGATACATTTAATCTAGTTCCCATTAACAGACGTGATACAGGTCGATCGAGTACCAACTATTTACACACGGTGGATCACTTGAGGAATTTGATGACCTTCACATCCCCAGAGCTGAACTCGGCAACAAACAAGTTGTCATGTGTATCTACACACATACCGTTAGGGTCATCCAGCACTGTGTTATCAACGTAACGCAAAAATTGTCCGTCCTGATCAAGAATGTGGATACAGAGTTTGCCACCGTCTGCTATTAAGATCTGACTTTGACTGTTTGTTGTGATACCACGAGGAAAAAACGGTTTCTCCTTTAACTTGGTGGAATGACCGGTGTAACGGAATCGGAGTTTACCAGCCTGATCAACAACTACCACAGCACCAGCTGCACGGTCAGCCAAGCATATATCTAAGTTTCGGTTTTCTGTGATGTTTTTTATTTTATAATCCCCAGAGTACAGGGGTTTACCGTCCTCATCAAATTGAATTGTTTGTTTCTCAACTGAGCCATGTTTCAATACACAATTAATAACGCTTTCACAAAAGAATCTTTCAGATTTTGATTTTAAAATCGCTTTCTTTTTATAATTGTGAAACTAAGTAGGTAGTATTTGGTAGCTGCATGAAACTGTAGGGACCTTTATCTAAAAACTCTTACTCATGTTTGGTTAAGATAATTAAACAAAAAACAAACAAAATATTCCTGAAAATATAAACATGAAAAAGACAATGACTGTGGTGAAAATTGGATGGATGTCAGCTGATTTAGATTTCAAGGATTTTCTAGGTCTGGGTGACCAAACTTGCCTAAAATGTATAAATGTATTAATATCAATTGATTGTGATGTCGTGGAAAGGGTTAATACATGTTTTTATGATAGGAATCTGTAAATAATGAACTATGTTGTATTTTCAGTTTTTCAATTCTCTACTCTTTGTTTTCTTAAAGATGGAGATGAAACAAAGCATAATTTTCCGACATGAAAAAGCAACATTTGCACCGACTGAATGCACACTTTTGTGTTAAGAAGCGTTCCATGATTGTATATTAAGCGTAAACAATTGAATGTTTGAGCTTATTGGAAGTAACTAGTATCCTTTGTGTAACAAAGGGCCACGATCTGTAAAAATGTATAAAATTAATGCAATAAATTACATATAATAAACATGTGTATAAGACTGTATATATCGTATGAAATAACAGTCATATGATTGTTAATTGATGACATAAATTAAAAGGGGTAGCCTAACAATAACTTATTTACAAATAAGTCTGGTATTTAGCTTTTATATGTAGGATTTAATTCTATTCTCATTTTAATACCTAACGTCAATGTTGCTAGTTATGAGTTCCCGGAAACTACAATAAATTCAATAGTTTTAAATACCAATTTAAAACGTATTTTGTACGTATACATTCGTTTTATTTTCCATTTAAAATCTGAATTATGAATGTTCACAATAAATAAGTTAAGAATTTTTTTTACATAATTTGAATTTGTTGTTTGTTTTATATATACAGCAACAATGATATAATTATACCATAAATATAATTTTCATTATGTAAAAAAGTGTGCCTACATATTTCTCATAAAACAAGTGTTACACATCAAATGACACTTTTACAAATATGACTAAAGAACATAAAACACATTGAAGTCATTTCAATAAATTAAGGTAACACAGCGTACCAACTTTTAACACATGATCGTTCACTTAAGATATTTGATGACCTTAACATCTCCAGTTTTGAACTCGGCGACGAATAAGTTATCAAGTGTGTCAACAGACAGTCCACAAGGTTCATTAATTATGTCATTAATAAAACGCAAGAACTGGCCATCCTGACCCAGAATGTGGATACAGAGATTGCCACAATCTGCTACCAATATCTGACTCTGACTGTTTGTTGTGATGCCACGAGGAATAAACGGATTCTCCTTAGATGGATGACCGGTGTAACGGAATCGGAGTTTCCCAGCCTGACTAACAACTACCACTGCACCGGCTGCACGGTCAGCCATGCATATATCTAGGTTGCTATTTTCTGCAATGTATTTTACTTTGAAAACTCCTGAGTAAAAAGGTTTACCATTTTTGTCATAAAAAATTGTTTGTTTCACAACTGAGCCTGAGTATCGAACAACTTTGCAATAAGTTTTGTCATCATCACACATTACTAGCAGAAGATCACCGGAGGACGTCACACAAAGATTACAGGGTATCCATCCCTGTAGAGTGATTATTTCTTCTATCTGACCATTCACTACCTTATTTACAGTGCGCAATTCACAATCAATAAACAGTAAACAACCATCACTTGTTACTGCTGTATCACTGGGATCTTTTCCAGACTTTGTTTTAATTGCATTGATAACGTTTCCATTAATGTTAAAGCATTTTATTTCGCTAACTTCAGCATGCGTCCATATTTCTTGTTCGCTGTAAAAGAAAACACTTCTGAGATTGGCATACCCAGTGTTAAACGTGTTGATGACCACTGGTGTATCCAAAACTTCTCTGGATGACCCCTTTTGTTTCTTCAACGTGTAGCCATTTTCATCTGTGGTAGAGGTTAGAGGTTTGATGGTTCCAATCAATTTTTCAGCTTCTATTCTATAAACTGGCTTCGGACAAAATGTAGGCACTGTCACATGAATTTTTGGAGGAAGTTTACCAAATTCGTTGTTTCTTGAACTGTATTCTATGAATGTAGACACAACATTGGATTCCCTCTGTAGGTCCTTCAAAGTTGATAAGTTTTCTTTTATCATGAACTCTATCTGTTTTATCTCTTTTAAATGCTTCATCAAGATGTCCCGATGGCTTACTTTGATCTCGTTTATTTCGTTCCTCATTTGTCCGATAGCTCTATCAATTTCTTTATGCCATTCCTCTCCTTGTTTGGACACTATTGTGGTAATTTTTTCATACTCTCCATCTAGGCTGGCAATCTGGCTCTCCAAAGCTTTCCTTATTTCTTCATATGTTGGAGAAATAACATTTTCTATTTCTGCTGTATCTTTTTTAATGTTTTCTTTCTTCGAATTGTAGCTGTCTTCTAAGTCTACTACATTATGACCTTTGTGTTCTTTTAATATCAAGCATTTGGCGCAAATAGAATTGTTACACGACATGCATTGCAGTTTGCATGTTTCTTTGGAATGTTTTTTACAAATTGGAAAAATCAGGGTGGATTCTCGTTGCTGGAATGGGACAATTTTATGTTTGTCATATTCATCTGAGATGTGTTCTCCTATACATAGCTTGCATAGTTTGACATGACAGAAGTCACAATAATTCTGTACAAGGTGATCCTCACAAAGGTCACACCGTACCACGTCTTGGGCACTGAGACGAGGATCCATCTAATTTACAAAAGAGTGTACATGTAATACAGCATTTATCTGTGCATCAAAATACGTTAGCTTGCAATTTATTTTATAGTTTTTTCTGTTATCTTAGCTTTTGAATATATACTCTAAATAAAAATAAATGAAAGGCAGTGTTTACCTTGTTGAATAAAATGGCGGATCCTGGTCACCCCGACTACCAAGTCAGCTGACAGAGGAAATTACATATATAATGTAAATTGAATTCTTTCTGTTAATAAATTTCTTCTACTGATATTATGTTTTAAGTAAACATGTTATCTCTCCACCTCGATAAAACCAGTAATAAAATTCTGTAAAGAATTTTTTACACCTGGGACAGTAACATATCATAACTGGAAAAACCTAATTGTCCTGATTTTCGTTTTGTGATGTATTCACCGTACTGCGTCCTGGACACTGAAACGAGGATCCATCTAGTTCATAAAAAGTGTAATGCAATTATTATGCGTGCGTCAAAAACGTTTATCATATTTTCAATATAGTTTTCTTGCTTTTATTATTTTATTATAAATTTAATTTATATCTTACCTATTTTATAGACTGTGTTTACCTGGTTGGATAAAATGGCGGATCTACGTCTCCCGAACTACCGAGTCAGCTGACAGAAGATTTTGTAAAGACCAGCTGACACCTGAGAGAGACAGGAAAAGATCATGTATACCTGGAAAAAACTATTTGTCCCTACTTTCTTTTTGTGATAGCGGTTATCGGTAATTTACATTTAAACATTCTAGTAAAAAATGATTAAGATAAATAAATTTTTAGATATTTCCAATTTTTTTAAAATATTGTTTTTCAATTTACAAATGAGATGAACATTTGCGTATCTCATTGCTAAAAGTTATTACAAAATTACTGGAAAGGGTGGTAGGATTTTAATGAAACGTTCTATCAAAAAAAGATTGTCCTTTATAAAAAGATTCAAGGCGTCTGTGTACAGATTGCACTATTCAATGAATATGTACTTAAACCTGTAATATTACATGTACATGGCGTTTAATCTGTTTTAAAACAGATATTTCTGGGTACATTGACTTGAGTGATCCATAGACTAATCCACATTTTACAAAAGCTATTTAATTTGATCGCCATCTTTGGGGAAACCCCCATAGAATTTTCACAGTAGCCTTTGTAGTTTAGGGGTTTGTAACTTTGTCATTTGACGTTAAAAACCCGTTTTCAACTTTGCATTTTGATTGCTCCAGGGTGGGGCAACTAGCACATCGAAAAAATAAATTAAGTTATATGAGATTTTATGATATGACGCCCAAATCTTTGATAGCATACAACAAACAATTTATATTCAAGTAAAGTAATCCTGCGCGCTGTTAATATGTTCATTATCCCCCCTGCGAACGCAGTGCAAAGATCAACTCCTGAACAACACAAGACGAGCAAATATATGAAACGCCAAATTCTAACAATAGGCTAAACATAGCATTAAAGTCGATAAACTAGGTTTTACGTTTGAACATCAAGTATACGGACAGAAAACTATAGTTAACGAAGTGAATCTATATTTCACATCTGTATTCTGTAATTAAAGCCACTATCTATGTTTTAAACGTGTAAACTATATAAACTATAATTAACACAATAAACAACCATTTGCTATTGCAAAAACGTTAATCAGATAAATATAATTTCACGATTGTGAAACTATGATTAACATCTTTTAACTATAGTTGACGTATGTAAATCATAGTTTACAGTAGTAAATCTTAATTCATCATCAGCATAATATAATATAATATAATATAATAACTTAATATAATATATACTGATCTTGAACACTGTTCGTTATCACATATAGATGATGTTTATTTCTAGACAGATAAACTTGGATAAGCAATCGTTAAGAAGAATAGTTAACACCCATTAAATATGGTTTTATATTGAAATATATTCATCAGCAAAATGTATTGTTCAACGTTTATTTACAAATAGAAACACGTTTTACAATTTGGAGCTATTGTTAAGTACGTCGTTTCCTACAGTTTGCTGTTTGAAAATATAATTAACAGTCAAGCAACCTAATTTATCAACTTTGAAACTATGTTTGGCTCATTTTGTGAATATTAACCAAACAAATACTCTACAAGCTTTACAAGCTCGCACATTAGATTATATTAATCAACTAAGATAAAGATAATGTCCTATTCAATGACTTG
This sequence comes from Magallana angulata, assembly GCF_025612915.1. NCBI lineage: Eukaryota > Metazoa > Mollusca > Bivalvia > Ostreida > Ostreidae > Magallana > Magallana angulata. The sequence goes on from NC_069118.1 coordinate 17,601,387, forward strand.
AATCTACTAAAAGGATACAACTACGGATTCACATAGTCTTTAAGGAACATGTTGTATTACCTGATAATACTTATCCTGCCAAGTTCTTATATATCATATCAGCGACAGACGCACATTGTAGAGGTATGTCGATAGATTACAAGGATGCCCAATGTTTTCTATTGAAATATATATGCACTAATGGAACACTAACTCTTTGGTTGTCGTCTGCCTTCAGAATTGTCGTAAATAAAGTTATAATACGTAAAACCTCTTGCACTTAAAATAACTTAAGTAAATAAGAAACATATTTGCTTAGAAAAATAAGAACAGACTGAAAATAAAGCAAAGGACATTAAAAGGTATTTCAAGTTTTTAAATAATTTTATTACACAACATACATAATAAAGCCAAAAAAGTAGATCATCCGACAAAAACTTTCGGACAGAAGCTTTATCATTCATTCAGTTTATTTTCCGCATAAGTCAAAGCAATTACCAACTATTTACAAAATATATTTTACTTTAGATATTTAATGACCTTGATATCTCCAGTGTTGTACTCGGCAACAAACAAGTTGTCAAGTGTATCAACGCACATACTGGAAGGATAATCGAACATTATAATATCAATATGACGCAAGAACTGTCCATCCTGATCCAGAATATGGATACAGAGGCTGTCGCCGACTGCTGTTAAGATCTGACTCTGACTGTTTGTTGTAATTCCACGAGGAATAAACGGATTCTCTTTAGATAGATGACCGGTGTAACGGAATCGGAGTTTTCCGGCCTGACTAACAACAACCACTGCACCGGCTGCACGGTCAGCCACGCATATATCTAGGTTTCTGTTTTCGGCAATGTATTTTATTCTATAATCCCCTGAGTAGAGAGGTTTACCGTTCTTATCATATTGAATCGTTTGTTTCTCAAATGAGCCTGAGTATCGAATAACTTTGCAATGGGTTTCGTCATCATTACACACCATTACCAGAAGATCTCCGGAGGACGTGACACATAAAAAACGGGGTATCCATCCCTGTAGAGTGATTATTTCTTCTATCTGACCATTCACTACTTTATTTACAGTGCTCAATTTCCAGTCAGTATACAGTAAACATCCTTCAGTTGTTACTGCTAGATCATTAGGACATTCTCCAGACTTTGTTCTAATTACATTGATTGAGTTACCTTTAATGTTGAAGCATTTTATTTCGCTATCTTCAGCAGACGCCCAGATTTCTTGTTCGCTGTGAAAGAAAACATTTCTGAGATTGGTATACCCTGTGTTAAACGTGTTGATGACCACTGGTGTATCCAACAGTTCTCTGGAGGACATCCTTTGTTTCTTCATTATGTAGCCATTTTCAATTGTGGCAGATGTTAGAGGATTGATGGATCCAATTAATGTTTTAGCTTCTATTCTATCCACTGGTCTCGGACAAAATGTAGGCACTTCCACGTGAATTTTTGGAGGAAGTTTACCAAATTCGTTGTTTCTTGAACTGTATTCTATTACTGTAGACACAACATTGGATTCCCTCTGTGGGTCCTTCAAAGTTGATAAGTTTTCATTTATCATAGACTCTATCTGTTTTATCTCTTTTAAATGCTTCATCAAGATGTCCCGATGGCTTACTTTGATCTCGTTTATTTCGTTCTTCATTTGTTCGATAGCTCTATCAATTTCTTTATGCCATTTCTCTCCTTGTTTGGACACTATTGTGTTAATTTTTTCGTACTCTCCATCTAAGCTGGCAATCTGGCTCTCCAATGCTTTTCTTATTTCTTCATACGTTGGAGAAATTACAGTTTCTATTTCTTCTGTTTCTTTTTTATTAAATGTTTTCTTTCTTCGAATTGTAGCTGTCTTCTAAGTCTACTACATTATGATCTTTGTAATCTTTTAATATCGAGCATTTGGCGCAAATAGAATTGTTACATGACATGCATTGCAGTTTGCATGTTTCTTTGGAATGTTTCTTACAATTTGGAAAAATCAGGGTGGATTTTCGTTGCTGGAATGGGACAATTTTATGTTTGTCATATCCATCTGAGATGTGTTCTCCTATACATAGCTTACATAGTTTTACATGGCAGTAGTCACAATAATTCTGTACAACGTTATTCTTACAAAGGTCACACCGTACCACGTACGTCCTGGGCACTAAGACGCGGATCCATCTATTTTACAAAAGAGTGTACATGTAATTTACATTTAGCATTTATCTTTGCATCAAAATACGTTAGCTTGCAATTTATATTAATATAGTTTTACTGTTATCTTAGCTTTTGAATATATACTCTAAATGAAAATAAATGAAAGATAGTGTTTACCTTGTTGGATAAAATGGCAGATCAAGATCACCCCGACTACCAAGTCAGCTGACAGAGGAAATTACATATAATGTAAATTGAATTCTTTATGTTAAATATATTTCTTCTACTGATATTATGTTTTTAAGTAAATAAGTTATCCCCCCATCTCGATAAAACTAGTGATAAAATTCTGTAAAGACTTTTTGACACCTGGGACAGTAATATATCATAACTGGAAAAACCTAATTGTCCTGACTTTCGTTTTGTGATGTATTTACCTTTAAATATTCAATGCATGTGCATTGATACGTTTTCATTCTATTTAAAGTTACTGTACATTAAGTAATATATAGACTATTCTCATTCAACAAATATGATGTGTGAAAATGTATAAGCGCTCATTGATTTAAGTTATTTTAGAATTACTGGGAGGGGGGTTAAGACTCAATAAAATATTTCCTTCCACTTCGTATAATTTCCTCTATTTCTTACGAGAAATGATTGTAATTTACAATAGTATAGTATCTGACAGGACTGAAATCTACAAGATCCAGTGTTATCGATCGGTCGAAACCTTCATCGACCAAAAACAAAATTACGGACTGAACGAAAAATCATGATAATCTTAGACTTAATCAAGACATTGTTAGATATTTCTTATATCTATTATGTAAACATACTGATGTACATTAAACAATAATTTTGTTACTTTTATTTACTGTTTGCGAACTATTCATAATTTTTTAAAAAGAAAGATGCAAATGTAATAGCAAACATTGAGGTATTATTGTTCAGGCAAATCTGTAGGAAAACTATATGTGCATATATTAATGATGAAAAGTAATCTATACTCAATTTCCTGTGCATTGTACATGTATTATATTGGAAAATCTGTTAACAATCGTTAAGTGTGTACTAGTTCAATATTGGACAATCTATCTACATCCTTTATATACATATATTACGTATTGGTCAATATGTAGGTGCATATTTGTCATAAACATATAATATAGCGATCAACAAAATGATCAATAGATACACATTCGTCATATGTGATACAGATGACATCACAAAACTCGTATCGGCCTCCGGGGCTGATACAGGTTATCAGCCCTAGGGGGCTGATACGGATCCGTATCACACCCCTTGCGGATCCCCTCTGCCTCTTTCTTCATTTCAGCATTTGTGCATGTTTACAGACGAAAAATAAAACATTTGTTACAGTCGACATTTTTAAGAGCGGTTGAAAACTTCAAATGTTTGTTACAGTCGATTTTAAAAACTGAGGAAGTTTCGATTCTGTAGCTACATGTTTGGTAAAACAAATCAGATCTCATATTTTTATTTAATACATGAACAGACTTTTAATTAATACTTAAAATCAATTTGTTCAAGTTGATGTTTTCTTTAAATTTATTATTAAGTATGTGATAAAAATAAGAATGAATACCCTTTTTCCATATCACAGCCTGTATCAGCCCTCGACCAATATCATCCCTCGGGCTGATACTGGCTGTGATATGGAAAAGGGTATGTATTATTCTCTATATCTTATTAGGCTGTATGTCATAAGCTCTCAACACTCCATCATGTTTGTCGATCTGTACGCCACGTACATGTACAATATTGTACAATATTGGAAAATATGTACATGGATATCATGTACATGTGTTCTATTAGACAATCTGTACATAGATACCCGGTAGTATGCACATGTAAATTTTCAACTCAAATTAATGAACAACTTTACTTTGCAAAAAATTTATTCAATTACATACAGTATACCACAATTACCATAATTATATATTAAATAAATAACTAAATATTTGAAAGATTAAAATATTAAAATTAATACATAACTTCACTGGGTAATGTATATCACAGTAAATCAAAGAGAATGATTAGATTTCATTCAACAATCAATTAAAGAACAACAAAACAAAAATCGTTGGAAATGATCACTTCCAAATTGCACATTGGTATTCACAAGGTAGACAGTTGAGCATGTAGCATAACTACATATAATAATACATATTATTCATTTTATTTCAATGGTATACATGGTATACAGTTTCTGTACATAAATGTAGATCTTATGGCAACATTCTGTAGAATACCGGTATAACATGGCATGATATCAGTAAAGCTTGCCTTTGGGTTTTGCAAATTTGGATACGTGAAAAGATACAGTTTTTTCTAGCATAAATAATTGTTCTGATTGATTATTAACAGGATATGGCAACAAATCATTTAAAATAATTATCACATATATTTGCATTATTTTATGATAAACGTCTATCACTCTTTCAAGATTTAATTCTGTACATGTCAAACAGAACCTAAAGAATATGTTACAAACCTATCAAATGTTAAAAATATGAATAATGAATAAAGTATAATGAAAAAAAAAGTATATCAAATATTCATAAAGGTGTTTGTTTTGTTATTTTCGTCTAAAACACCTTCTGTATGAAAAAAAAATAGTTCCCCCGAAAACTTGTTTGTTAATCGAATTCAGATGGATTTTCTTTATGAATGTTATTTAATATGAAATAATTATCTTTCTGTGATGATTAGATGAATAAAATCATATTCATTTAAAATATAATGATCAGCTGCAAAATGAAATCAAAACGTGAGGAGTGAGATACATGTACCTTAAGAAATGTATATGACATCTGTGTACCTATATATATATTGGTGATTGGTGTTATATAGTGATTTTATACCAATACAAATAGAAGACATGCACAAGACACCTGTGTACAGATTTTCTTATATGTTAATAATACATGGTGTCTTTGTAAATGTCAAACATATAATGCACATACTGTTGGTGTAAATTAAAAAAACTAGATGTTTTATTTCCTCTGAAAATTCATGCAACAATTTTAAAAAATGGGAAAAAAACCCAACAACAAACACGTTACGAATGTGCATCTTTCTACGCTAATTACTTCTTTACTTTTGAACACTGGAATCTAACATGAAATTTAATAAGTATCGTAAAATAAGAAGAAATCCATTATGATAATTATTTTGATAACTTTTTAAGAACTCAATAGCGATTTAATCGCATGTACATGTATTTGTGAATATTGCATGCAAACTTAATCTTTGCCCAACAGCTCTCAAGTATCCTTACTACATTTGGTAGTTTTTCATTATCAACAGAAGAAACTTGTTAGATTCAACCAAATATTAGTAAACAGAACACCGTTATTTTTGTGACTAGAATCAAGCACCGGCTTCTTTTGTGTAGTTGGTCAAACTCACTGCATGCCTTAAGCAATGAGTGCTAAGCTTTGGATATCGTCGTTCCTATAACACATCAAGACTGTGCGTAAGCGCAGTATAATATTTTGTCTGCACAGCCTATGTGTGTTCTAGGACCGACTTATTTCCATAGGTACATTTAAACAATAAAATTCTTTCTTTGATGTTTCATGCTGGATATGAAGGTGGCGACATTGCAGAAAAAATACACAGCGGGTTATGTAATTTTTTTTTTCAATGATCGCTACTTTCATAACCTGCATGAGAGGACGACTTAAAAATTTAAGCTTTAGGCATGGGTTTTTTTTTTCGAGATACACTCTTAACTTGAATTAAACTGAATGTCACAGAAATACATGATAAATTCCTATGTCAAGCAATCTCTGTAATAAGTCACTACAAAGTTGTACGATCAGGAATGTTATAATACATGTACAACCAATGCATGGTACTTTAACATCAGTAAATAAAAGATACACTAGTATATTTGTTTTAAATAGTACAGCACAAAATCAATGCAAAAATCATCTAAGGAGTAGTCAAAATATAATTTTAAAAAACTTTCATTAGAGAAAACAATTCATTTATAAAGCCAAAAGAACATATTATGTCGATCAGAGGAGAATTTGAGAAAATAAACTACATTCGCTCATTCAACCCCCCCCCCCCAAAAAAAAAACACACAGAAGAAAAAAAAAGGTAGGTAAGTGCTATACACACATTGTCATTCATTTAAGATATTTAATGACCTTTACATCCCCAGAGTTATACTCGGCAACATACAAATTATCAAGATTATCAGCACTCATACCGACGAGATTATCGAACATTTTGTTATCGATGTAACGCAATAATTGTCCATCCTGATCCAAAATGTGTACACAACTATTCCCACCGTCTGCAGTTAAGATCTGACTCAGACTGTTTGTTGTGATGCCACGAGGAATAAAGGGACTCTCCTTTGACTTGGTGGGATGGCCGGTGTAACGGAATCGGAGTTTACCAGCCTGATCAACAACTACCACAGCACCAGCTGCACGGTCAGCCACGCAAACATCTAGGTTTCTGTTCTCTGATAGGTACTGGATTTTATACTCACATGAGTACAGAGGTTTACCGTTCTCGTCAAATTGAATTGTTTGTTTCTTGATCGCGCCGGCGTATCGTACAATTTTGGTTTGAGTTTTGGCATCGTCACACATCACTAGCAGAAGATCACCAAAAGACGTTACACACAGATTACCGGGTATCCATCCCTGTAGAATGATTATTTCCTTTATCTGCCCATTCACTACTTTATTTACAGTTCGGAATTCCCTGTCAGTATATATTAAATATCCTTCACGTGTGACAGCTAAATCATCTGGATATTCTCCAGATTTTGTTTCAATTGCATTTATGGTGTTCCCATTGATGTTGTAGCATTTTATTTCGCTAACTTCAGCAGACGCCCAGATTTCTTGTTCGCTGTGAAAGGAAACTTTTCTGAGATTGGTATACCCAGTGTTAAACGTGTTGATGACCACTGGTGTATCCAACAGTTCTCTGGAGGACCCCCTTTGTTTCTTCAAGGTATAGCCATTTTTATTTGTGGTAGATTTTAGAGGTTTAATGGATCCAATTAATTTTTTAGCTTCTATTCTATCCACTGGTCTCGGACAAAATGTAGGCACTGTCACATGAATTTTTGGAGGAAGTTTACCAAATTCAACGTTTTTTGATTGGTATTCTATGACTGTAGACACAACATTGGATTTCCTCTGTAGGTCCTTCAAAGTTGATAAGTTTTCATTTATCAAAGACTCTATCTGTTTTATCTCTTTTAAATGTTTAATCAAGATGCCCCGATGACTAACTTTGATCTCGTCAATTTCGTTCTTCATTTGTTCGATAGTTTTATCAATTTCTTTATGCCATTCCTCTCCTTGTTTGGACACTATCGTGGTAATTTTTTCATACTCTCCATCTAAGCTGGCAATCTGGCTCTCCAGTGCTTTTCTTATTTCTTCATATGTTGGAGAAATTACATTTTCTATTTCTGCTGTATCTTTTTTAATGTTTTCATTCTTCGAATTGTAGCTGTCCTCGAGGTCTACTACATTATGATCTTTGTGTTCTTTTAATATCGAGCATTTGGCGCAAATAGAATTGTTACATGACATGCATTGCAGTTTGCATGTTTCTTTGGAATGTTTCTTACAATTTGGAAAAATCAGGGTGGATTTTCGTTGCTGGAATGGGACAATTTTATGTTTGTCATATTCATCTGAGATGTGTTCTCCAATACAAGGCTTGCAGAGTTTGACATGGCAATAGTCACAATAATTCTGTACAACGTTATCCTTACAAAGGTCACACCGTACCACGTCCTGGGCACTGAGACGAGGATCCATCTAGTTTATAAAAAAGTGTAATGCAATTATTATGCGTGCGTCAAAAACGTTTATCATATTTTCAATATAGTTTTCTTGCTTTTTTTTATATTTTATTATACATTTAATTTACCTATTTTATAGACTGTGTTTACCTGGTTGAATAAAATGGCAGATCTACGTCTCCCAAACTAACGTGTCAGCTGACAAAAGATTTTGTAAAAACCACTTGACACATGAAAGATACATGAAAAGATTATGTACCTGGAAAAACCTATTTGTCCCGATTTTCGTTTTGTGATAGCGGTTATCAGTTATTTACCTTTAAACATTGTAGTCAGTGGTATGCATTTTTAAATACGTTTTCACGAGTTTGAAATTAATAAAAAAAAATACAATATACAAATGAGATGAACATGTGCATTTATCTCATTGCTATGGGTTATTATAAAATTACTGGAAGGGGTTATAGGATTTTAATCAAACGTTCTATCAAAACTTGGTTGTCCTTTATAAAAATGTCCAAGGCGTGTACAGACTACATGTATACAATGAATGTGCACTTAATAACAATATTATTACATGTATATGACGTTTTTGAAACTATTGATCGATATCATGCATGTACTAGATGTTTGAGTACAGATAATCAGATAGTATATGGTACATAATCATGACTGTGCTCGATTCTAAATTGCCTAAATAAATGCACATGAGATTTCTGTAAAAAAAAAATGACTTAAAAAAATTACATGACGTTTGTGTACGGATGAATCACTGCCATTCAGTCAAAATATATACGCCTTATGCAAACAATAAACTAAACATAGTGTAACATTCGATAAACTAGGTTAATCGGCTGCACTCTGTAGTTTACTGACAGAAAACTAGTTACAACGTTTATCTATATTTCATATCTTTAAACAATCGTTAATACATTTATGTGGGTATTTTTAATGTAAACAATGTATAATACAATAAACAACTATTTGCGATCGCAAAAAAAGTTTATTTGTTGAATATAAATTAAGGGTTGAGAAACTCTGATTAACATAAAATTCTCTTAAATATAGTTGTTTAGAGTGTAAATTGTAGTTTACAGATTGGAGTAGTATCATCAGCATAACATATGATATATAATACATGTAACTATAATATAATATAATATAATATAATATAATATAATATAATATAATATAATATAATATAATATAATATAATATAATATAATATAATATAATATATAATAAATATAATATAATATATCATAATATAATATAATGTAATATATTATAATATAATATAATATATTAATTTTGAACACAGTGCGTTATTACCACATTTCATATAAGTAACTATAATGTTTATTTCTAAACAGATAAATGAAGATGTTGTATTACCTAATAATGCTTATCCTCCCAAGTTCTTATACATCATATCAGAGACAGACGCACATTGCAGAGGTATGTCGATAGATTACAAGGATCTGATAAGACTCTATAACTAGTAGTAAATGATAAGATTATCAGTACTTCTTTGATAGGTATTCACGTCCGATAATCATCGATTCCTATGATTCATGCATTATGCGTTCTTGACTTATAAATATTTTTTAGCCTCTGATGCGATTTGAGATAATGACCCCGACCACCTTTACATAGACCAGGAGTTTTGTTTAATTGGTGCTGGGACGGGGCTAGGTCGTTTCTAAACACAGCGTCCATAATAGAATTATTGTGATAGGGTTCTGACCTACATTAATGTGTATTTTTTGTCTCCCTTTAGCAATACAATTAAAAAACGCCCGCATCCGATGACATAACGCCTTAAAATGTCTTTGTGATTATCATATGTAGCATTTAATTCTTTTATTTAATATGCACAAACGTCAAAAGTACCAGTAATTAATGATATGGGACACTTATAGATGAACTTTATTGCAATTTAATAATACGTTTTTGATATGTATGCATTTTTATTTACGATTTTTCGTTAATTTGATTCATTGATTACATTAAAATATGATTAAACTATGAAATATATTGATTCAAACTCTTTATTGTTTAATCATCATCTATGGCAAATATAATTTTATATATAAAATTATGTTACCTAAAGATGTTTTTGAATGCCGACATATATATCATGATAAAGGCAGTGATACACCATCTGACACTTTTACGTGTGTAAAAAATAATTTATATAAATGTGTAGAGAAAAAAATTATACATGGAACAGTTTAAAACTCTAAATATACAGTACTTCATATATTTCAATATATTACATGAAGTATAAATAATGAAGAACAAAATTCAGACATTTGCTCTTGAAAAAAGCCCAGTGAATTTATGTTAATCAATCAAGGCGAGACGGAAAACCAATTATTTACACATTGTCGTTTATTGAAGATATTTGATGACCTTTACATCTCCAGTCCTGTACTCGGGAACAAACAAATTGTCAAGTGTATCAAGAGACAGGCCAAAAGGTTCATTGATTCCATCGATGAAACTCAAGAACTGTCCATCCTGATTCAGAATGTGGATACTAAGGTTGCCAAAATCTGCTACCAATATCTGACTCTGACTGTTTGTTGTGATGCCACGAGTCGAGGAATAAACGGACTATCCTTCAATGGATGACCGGTGTAACGGAATCGGAGTTTCCAGGCCTGACTAACAACAACCACTGCACCGGCTGCACGGTCAGCCACGCATATATCTAGATTTCTGTTTTCTGTTATGTACTTGATTTTATAATCACCAGAGAACAGATGTTTACCGTTCTTCTCATATTGAATCGTTTGTTTCACAACTGAGCCTGAGTATCGAACAACTTTGTATTCAGTTTTGGCCTCATCACACATCACTACCAGAAGATCACCGGAGGAAGTTACGCACATATTACAAGGTATCCATCCTTGTAAAGTAATTATTTCTTCTATCTGACTATTCACTACTTTATTTACAGTCTTCAATTCCCAATCACTAAATAGTAAACAACCATCACGTGTAAATGCTATATCAGTAGGATCTTCTCCAGATTTTGTTTTGATTGCATTGATAGAGTTACCTTTAAAGTTGAAACATTTTATTTCGCTAACTTCAGCAGACGCCCATATTTCTTGTTCGCTGTAAAAGGAAACATTTCTGAGATTGGTATACCCAGTGTTAAACGTGTTGATGACCACTGGTGTATTCAACAGTTCTCTGGAGGACCCTGTTTGTTTTTTCATCGCGTAGCCATTTTCATATGTGGTAGAGGTTAGAGGTTTAATGGATCCAATCCATTTTTCAGCTTCTATTCTATCCACTGGCCTCGGACAAAATGTAGGCACTGCCACTTGAATTTTTGGAGGAAGTTTACCAAATTCGTTGTTTTTTGAACTGTATTCCATGATTGTAGACACAACATTGGATTCCCTCTGTAGGTCCTTCAAAGTTAATAAGTTTTCTTTTATCATAGACGCTATCTGTTTTATCTCTTTTAAATGCTTCATCAAGATGTCCCGATGGCTTACTTTGATCTCGTCAATTTCGTTCCTCATTTGTTCGATAGCTCTATCAATTTCTTTATGCCATTCCTCTCCTTGTTTGGACATTATTGTGTTAATTTTTTCATACCCTCCATCTAGGCTGGCAATCTTGCTCTCCAATGCTTTTCTTATTTCTTCATATGTTGGAGAAATTACAGTTTCTATTTCTTCTGTATCTTTTTTAATGTTTTCTTTCTTCGAATTGTAGCTGTCTTCTAAGTCTACTACATTATGATCTTTGTAATCTTTTAATATCGAGCATTTGGCGCAAATAGAATTGTTACATGACAAGCATTGCAGTTTGCATGTTTCTTTGGAATGTTTCTTACAACTTGGAAAAATCAGGGTGGATTTTCGTTGCTGGAATGGGACAATTTTATGTTTGTCATATTCATCTTAGATGTGTTCTCCTATACATAGCTTACACAGTTTGACATGACAGAGGTCACAATAATTCTGTACAACGTTATCCTTACAAAGGTCACACCGTACCACGTCCTGGGCACTAAGACCAGGATCCATCTATTTTACAAAAGAGTGTACATGTAATACAGCATTTATCTGTGCATCAAAATACGTTATATATATCATAACTGGAAAAACCTAATTGTTCTGACTTTCGTTTTGTGATGTATTTACCTTTAAATGTTCAATGCATGCATGTGCATTGATAAGTTTTCATTCTATTTATACCATCGTTCATGTTTCTATCATATAACCTATATTAATTTTTTTTAACCAGTCTACACTGCTCTGTTTTTGCCAATTTAAAAGACAATATCATAACAACATGTTGAATTGAAAGGAGCATTTTATTACAAATGCCAATGTAAAAAGTAAATGTAGCGGTATTGTCCGCTATCAAACTGTATGTTACACCTGTCACAATGAAAAATAAAACAACCAAAAAGATACAGTATCATGAATATAAAAATTAAACAGACATGTACGCAATAAAAAACACATGACCGAGGAATGGCAATAAAGATGGGACTACACTGAGTATATCTATATGAAAACATTCTATTTAAATTTAATGTACATTAAGTAATATATAGACTATTCTCATTCAACAAATATGATGTGTGAAAATGTATAAGCGCTCATTGATTTAAGTTATTTTAGAATTACTGGGTTAAGACTCAATAAAATATTTCCTTCCACTTCGTACAATTTCCTCTATTTCTTACGAGAAATGATTGAAATTCACAATTGTATAGTATCCGACAGGACTGAAATCTACAGGATCAATCGGTCGAAACCTTCATCGACCTAATAAAAAATCACGGACTGAACGAAAAATCATGATAATCTTAGACTTAAATTCCCTTATAAGACGTTATTAAATATAACGTTCCACCGGGTCCCCATAAACTTCCCCGCCTGGCGGGCCTTCCTGGCTGCATGAGCCACAAACCTCAGGTTGTAAGGGTGGCACCCCCAGGTGTACACCTTGTTACTGTGTGTTACTCCTCAATTCCTTTATATTTCATTGAAAATGACAGTTTAAAACATAGTTGATTTTTCATTGTGTTTACCAACAATTTTAGCCCCGGTACACCCTATCAAACAAAGATAGTGTTATGAAGCATCTTTGAAAGAATTAAATTTTGTGAACATGTTGGCACCTTTCATTGACTAGATCTTGACATTAGGGTATTGTTTCTACTATGTCTGGTTTCATCGATATATTTGATGATACTTTTTTCAGACGAAAGTTTCGATAATGGAGAGTCAGGTTCTGAGAGCCTCACTATAATATCATCTGACGATAACAAAGACAATGAAAAAGAAATTCAAGCAACCCGCTGAACCCGCTAGCACCCCATCGGTCATCTATTTTAGACGTCGTTGATGTTCCGCCTTTTTTTGTGATGTGGGACCGTCCCACTTTCTATTGAACACAGTAAATGAGAAGGATTTCTTCGAGTTATTGTTCAGTGAAAGCTGTTTTCATCAAAAAACCGAAGGGACAAATATATAAGCATATCCAAACTTAATCCAATAAAAATGTTCATTTTACGTAAAGATATTACCATAAAACATTTCTGTTATTTTTTCCCTGATAAATAACAAAAAACATGAAACCACCCCGCTGGATTTTGACTGTAAAATTAAGACATAGTTTTGGACATGCAAACATTCTCTCTCTCTCTCTCTCTCTCTCTCTCTCTCTCTCTCTCTCTCTCTCTCTCTCTCTCTCTGTAACGTTACGCTTTTATATTATTACGCGATCAATTTGTGCATGTTCAGGTTACACTCTAGTAGTATTTCATTATAAATCATATTTAACGTTATGTCCACTGATGAATCCAGCATCTATAATTTAGTGTTATTTTCTCTCTCTCTCTCTCTCTCTCTCTCTCTCTCTCTCTCTCTCTCTCTCTCTCTCTCTCTCTCTCTCTCTCTCTCTCTCTCTCTCTCTCTCTCTCTCTCTCTCTCTCTGTAACGTTACGCTTTTATATTATTACTCGATCAATTTGTGCATGTTCAGGTTACACTCTAGTAGTATTTCATTATAAGTCATATTTAACGTTATGTCCCCTGATGAATCCAGCATTTAAATATCCATTCCTATTCCCAGAAATTGCTGCTTGCAATTGTCACATGCCAAAACATTTGTCGTGGTGAGTGTTATAATGACTGGCACTTAAAAAACATGAGTGAATAAAATTAATGATATATTTTTTATACATAAGAACATAACAAAACCGAAGTAATGAACATTTGTGAAGAAATATATGTTTTGAATATTTTTGATCACACAACATAGTTAATAAACTGCATTCAGTCAAGAATGACGTCAAGTCATAAATCAAGGTGGGTACGTTCATTTAAGATATCTGATGACCTTGATATATCCAGTGTTGTACTCGGCAACATACAAGTTGTCAAGTAAATCAACACATATACCGTTAGGATCATCCAACATTCTGTTATCGATGTGACGTAAAAATTGTCCATCTTGATCTAGAACGTGTATACATATAACGCCACCGTCTGCTGTTAATATCTGACTTTGACTGTCTGTTGTGATGCCACGAGGAACAAACGGATTCGTCTTTGACTTGAAGGGGTGGCCGGTGTAACGGAATCGGAGTTTCCCGAACTCATTAACAACTACTACTGCACTGGCTGCACAGTCAGCCACGCATATATCTAGGTTTCTGTTTTCTGTAATGTATTTTACTTTGTCATCCCCTGAGTACAGAGGTTTACCGTTCTCTTCATATTGAATTGTTTGTTTCTTTGTTGACCCTGAGTATCGGACAACTTTGCATTGAGTTTTGTCACAATCATACATCACTATCAGAAGATCACTGCAGGAGGTGATACACATTTCACCGGGTATCCATTCTCGTGGTTTTATTATTTCATATATCTGCCCATTCACCACTTTATAAACTGTTCGCAATATCCAGTCGCTATAAAGTAAACATCCGTCATGTGTTACAGATATATCATGTGGCCATTCTCCAGATTTTGTTTTGATTGCATTGGTCGACATTCCTTTATCATTGAAGCATTTTATTTTGTTAACTTCAGCAGATGTCCATATTTCTTGTTTGTTGTAAAAGAGAACACCTCGGAGATTTTCATACCCAGTGTTAAACACATTGATGACTTCTGGTGTATCCAACAGTTCTCTGGATGACCCATTTTGTTTCTTCAATGTGTACCCAATTTTATCCGTAGTAGAGGTCAGAGGTTTGGTGGATCCTATCATTTCATAAACTTTCCCACTATCTATTGGCTTGGGACAAAATAAAGGTAATGAAACTTTAACTTGTGGAGGAAGTTTACTTAATTCTTTGTTTTTTGATTTGTATTCCATAATTGCAGATACAAGATTGGATTCCAGCTGCATGTCTTTCAAAGTGCGTAGATTTTCTCTTATCAGTAATTCTATATCTGTGATCTCTTTTAAATGTTTTTTCAAGATTTTTCGGTGATCAATTTTCATTTCGATTATTTCGTCCTTTATTTGATTGATAATTCTATCAACTTCTTTATGCCATTTCTCTCCTTGTTTGGACATTATTGTTGTAATTTTTTCATACTCTTCGTCTAGGCTGGCAATCTGGCTCTCCAAAGCTTTCCTTATTTCTTCATATGTTGGAAAAATTATTTTTTCAATTTCTTCTGTATCTTTTCCAATGTTTGCTTTCTTTGAATTGTAGCTGTCCTCGAGGTCTACTACATTATGATATTTGTGTTCTTTTAATATCGAGCATTTGGCGCAAATAGAATTGTTACATGACAAGCATTGCAGTTTGCATGTTTCTTTGGAATGTTTCTTACAACTTGGAAAAATCAGGGTGGATTTTCGTTGCTGGAATGGGACAATTTTATGTTTGTCATATTCATCTGAGATGTGTTCTCCTATACATTGCTTACATAGTTTGACATGGCAATAGTCACAATAATTCTGTACAACTTTATCCTTACAAAGGTCACACCGTACCACGTCCTGGGCACTGAGACGAGGATCCATCTAATTTACAAAAGAATGTACATGTAATACAACATTTATTTGTGCATCAAATTTATTTTAAAATAGTTTTTCTGTTATTTTAGCTTTTGAATATATACTCTAAATGAAAATAAATGAGAGACAGTGTTTACCTTGTTGGATAAAATGGCGGATCCTGGTCACCCCGACTACCAAGTCAGCTGACAGAGGAAATTACATATAATGTAATTTGAATTTTTTAAGTTAATAAATTTCTTCTACTGATATTATGTTTTTAAGTAAACAAGTTATCCCTCCATCTCGATTAAACAAGTACTAAAATTCTGTAAAGAATTGTTTACACCTGGACAGTAATATATCATAACTGGAAAAACCTAATTGTCCTGACTTTCGTTTTGTGATGTATTTACCTTTAAATATTTGATGCATGCATGTTCATTGATAAGTTTTCATTCTATTTATACCATCGTTCATGTTTATATCATATAACTTATATTAATTTTTTCAACCAGTCTACAATGCTCTGTTTTTTTGCCAATTTGAAAGACAATATTAACAACATGTTGAATTGAAAAGAGCATTTTATTACAAATGCCAATGTAAAATGTAAATGTAGCGGTATTGTCCGCTATCAAACTGTATGTTACACCTGTCACAATGAAAAATAAAACAACCAAAAAGATAAAGTATCATGAATATAAAAATTGTACATACACAATAAAAAACACATGACTAAGGAATGGCAAAAAAGAAGGGACTACTATATCTATATGAAAACAGTCTATATAAATTTACTGTACATTAAGTAATATATAGACTATTCTCATTCAACAAATAATTAGATGTGTGAAAATGTATAAGCGCTCATTGATTTAAGTTATTTTAGAATTACTGGGTTGACTCAATAAAATATTTCCTTCCACTTCGTACAATTTCCTCTATTTCATACGAGAAATGTTTGAAATTCACAATTGTATAGTATCTGACAGGACTGAAATCTACAGGATCCAGTGCTATCGATCGGTCGAAACCTTCATCGACCTAAAAAAAAAAAATCACGGACTGAACGAAAAATCATGATAATCTTAGACTCAAATTTCCATATAAGACGTTATTAGATATTTCTTATATCTATTATGTAAACATACTGATGTACATTAAACAATAATTTTGTAACTTTTTTTTACTTTTTACGATCAATTCATAATTTTTTTTTTAAAGAAAGATGTAAATATAATAGCAAACATTGTGTATTGTTCAGGCAAATATGTAGAAAAACTATATGTGCATATATTAATGATGAAAAGTAATCTATACTCAAATTTCCTGTGCATTGTACATGCATTATATTGGAAAATCTGTTAACAATCGTTATGTATGTACTAGTACAATATTGGACAATCTGTGCACATCCTTTATTTACATATATTACGTATTGGTCAATATGTAGGTGCATATTTGTCATAAACATATAGGCTACTATAGCGATCAATAGATACACATTCGTCATATTAGTATCGATACATAAAGGATAATACATACCCTTTTCCATATCACAGCCAGTATCAGCCCGAAGGATGATATTGGTCGAGGGCTGATACAGGCTGTAATATGGGAAAAGGGTATCCATTATTATATTTATTAACTTAGTAATAAATTTAAAGAAAACATCAACTTGAACAAATTGATTTTAAGTATTATTTGAAAGTCTGTACATGTATTAAATAAAATATGAAATCTTATTGTTTTACCAAACATGTAGCTACAGAATCGAAATTTCCTCAGTTTTTAAAATCAACTTCTCTAAAACATTTACTAGCATTTGAAGTTTTCAACTGCACTTAAAAATGTCGACTGTAAAAAATGTTTTATTTTTTCGTCTGTAAACATGCACAAATGCTGAAACGAAGAAAGAGGCAGAGGAGTTCCGCAAGGGGTGTGATACGGATCCGTATCAGCCCCTAGGGCTGATAACCTGTATCAGCCCCGGAGGCCGATATACGAGTTTTGTGATGTCATCTGTATCACATATGCAAAACACCTGTATTTATTACTAAGTATGTAATAAAAGTATATCTTATTAGGCTGCATGTCATAAGCTCTCAACACTCCATCATGTTTGTCAATCTGTACAAAGACGCCATGTACATGTACAATATTGGACAATATGTACATGGATATCATGTACATGTATTCTATCAGACAATATGTACAAGGGTAGATACCCGGTAGTATGCACATGTAAATTTTCAACTCCAATTAATGAAAAACTTTAATTTGCAAAAAATTTATTCAATTACATACAGTATACCATAATTACCATAATTATATATTAAATAAATAACTAAATATTCGAAAGATTAAAATATCAAAATTAATACATAACTTCACTGGGTAATGTATATCACAGTAAATCAAAGAGAATGATTAGATTTCATTCAACAATCAAAGAACGACAAAACAAAAATCGTTGGAAATGATCACTTCCAAATTGCACATTGGTATTCATAAGGTAGACAGTTGAGCATGTAGCATAAACTACATATAATAATACATATTATTCATTATATTTCAATAGTATACTTGGTATACAGTCTCTGTACATAAATGTAGAATCTTATGGCAACATTCTGTAGAATACCGGTATAACATGGCATGATATCAGCTAAGCTTGCCTTTAGGTTTTGCAAATTTGGATACATGAAAAGATACAGTTTTTTCTAGCATAAATAATTGTTCTGACTGATTATTAACAGGATATGGCAACAAATCATTTAAAATAATTATCACAGTTTTAACAACAAAATGTTTCTTAAGTTTATAGCACCACGTAGCACAATGGATTCTCTTGCTAATTGCCCACAGAATGAAGAGCGTTTAGAACACACTTGGGACAGGCCAGAGGCAGAAGATCCCCTCTGTTATAGTACTTTACCAGAACTTGGGCACTACTTGGTACACTGGCATGACCATGTGCAAGTTCTTTCTGAAACTTGACCAAAACTTCCTCCAGAAAGTTCTGCTTTGTGTAATAATGTCCGCATGTGAACAGGACACTGTTATTGGTCTGACTCGAATCAAGCACCTGTTCCCCGTGAAGCTTTTCGTCTAAATGGTCCACCTCGCTGCGTGTCATGGCAATGAACTGTTGCGACTCGGTGCCTTTCTGAAGATTCTGCACAACGTCTTGCCAGAGCTGCTGATAGGGGATCATTTTGTCACTGGGCTGAAGGTCAAGGCCGTGACCTTCACTGCTCTCCACAAAAAAAGGCTGGTAGGCTTGGTGACATATTGGATGTTTCTTTTCAAAGTCAACTGACTGTAGTTTTTTGATAACGTTTTGTAAGACTGTCATTGAAAATTTTGTGGAGAATGAGAGGTTTGCTTCAGCAGCCAATCGCTTCTCTGACCGTGGCCTAAAAACAAACAATGAATCATTGTAAAAGAGTACCAGAAAATCACAACATGATGGTGTGTCTTCAATCTAAGGGGGTGTTGAACAGTAAATTCTTAATTTTCTTCTGCATCTGCCTTTAACAATTTTTTCAACCAAAAATAACATCAGGTAACCAGCCCAGTATTATAACCTGAAGAAAAAAGCTGCTCACCAGAAAATGATGACAGACAAAATACAGGAGAGATGATCCAAGTACGGACTCAATAATTTCTCTAAATCTACTGCTTCCAATTCTTCAGTCTCCCAAAACTGCAAGACCTAAAAATACACAAAGTAAATTTCATTCTCCTCTACAATTTATCAAAAAACATGAAATGTATGTATATGGGTGTATCATTTGTTTGAAAGAAGATAATTGTCTGCATTTGTGTTGGGATTATTTAGAATCCAGTCAAATAAATAATGAGCTTTTAAAATGATACAAGATATAAAGATATCGTGAACACAAAACAAAGACACTTTGCATTATGAAATAATATATATCACAGTACCTCCATAATTAGAATCCTATATCTTTCTTCTTTTTGTCCAGCAGGCAGATCTTGTTTCACACAGAGCCTGAAATATACACAACAAAAAGATTTACATGTTCATGTATTACATCAACTATTAATACTGAATAAACAAATCTAATACTCAGAAATGTAGTCATCAAATACAGAATCTTTCAATTATAATCATTGGGGAAAAAAAGATAAACATCTAAAGGGCAATTGATGAATTAATTTAAGACTGGTGTATATTTAGAAAAATTAAAATATGTTATCATCAAAAGGACTCTTCCCCTAACCTAAAATAAACCCCATGAACTTTAATCTTTAGAAACCAAAAAGCAATTGCCATATAAAACAGAAAAGTTTTACTACTTAATATGCTGTAATTGTACTATTTAAGTTTTTGATTTTTTTTCTCTTTCTTTTTCCCAAAACCGTTTTTTGCCAACCCCCCCTTTTTTTCGCCCATCTGAACATATATTTTTATGCATATATTTTTATGCTTCATCATACCATTCTATAAATACCGGTAAGAGCATTATTGAATTTGTCATTTATATATTGCACTTTACATGTATTACCTTGCACCTTATGCAGAAGGCTTACATAGGCATTGCCTGCTGCCTAATCCATTTATGTAAATGTATATTTGCATAATCAAATATTTTCAAATCAAAAGTTTTAAAATTGAGAATTTGATTATTAAGGTCTTCATGCCCTAACTTTTATACTGCAGCATCTTCAAACCAGAAATGCTGTTAATGGAGGGTTTGGTTAATAATAACATATTATGAAGACAAGTTAAAAATACTCACTGAATATAGAGGTTGATAATTGCTGACACGATCGCATTAAACTTGGCTGTATAATGATGCTTGTATTTCTTAAGTGCAGACAGGTGAAAGGTCAAGGCCTGAAAAAGAAAGTATTTGAAAATGACTGAAAAAATGTTTTAAGGAAAACCTTATTTTTGGAAATTGTACAAAAATGTCATATTTGCTGGGTCTACATGCAAGTAGCCTGGTGCCATATCTACTGCACTATGAAATTTGATGAACAATTATCTCAATATAAATATGTCGACGAACATTGTTAACAAAAACAAAAACAAAATTTAACCCCCAACAAATATTTCTGCTCTTTTTTGTTGTAAATAAATTAAAATATTTCTTCACTAACCAAGCCCTACTAACACAAATTATATCAATCATCTTTAAACATGCGGTATCTCCCAGGATTTGGTTTCATTTGGCTTACCTGTGAATAATTTTAATTGCTATTAATTGGCATATTCATTAATAAATCTGATCAATAATTGGCTAACCTGTGAATATTTTTGATTGCTATTACATGTAATTGGCATACACATGAATAAATATGATCATAAATTGGCTAATCTGTGAATATTTTGATTGATAAATGGCTTACCTGGGAATAATTCTGATTGTGAATGCCCACATAGACAGCACTCAACCAGTCCTTCAGATCTACACATCTCCTGAGGAACTGGAGGCAGTGACAGAACTCGGACAGGTGCTACAAAGAAAATAGACTTATCAAATGCCTGTATTTGGCATGCTCGTATTGTTTTGATAAGCTTGCTTTGTCAATAAAATTTCCATATCTGCTTCACTTACACTTAAGTGCTCTCCAATTACATCAGCAGACTCTGAATGTACTTATCCTTCAGACTTTACAGAATAATTACAATTGTTATCTACATGTACATGTACTTTTCATCAATTGCCCATGACCATCATTTAAAAACTTACAGTTTTATTGTTGCCATGACTCAAAATTGTTATTTCAAGCAATTTAAAGCAATTTAAACATTCTTTTTAAAATCTTATTTTACCATAATGTTTGAATATACCAGCTTAATCAGCTAGATTATTCTCCTTTCAAACATTTCATATTTACAACTACTACCTCATGAGCACTTTCTCAAAGAATAAAGAAGGTATCGTGTTTCCAAACTGCAAGGAAAGATTAAACTTCAAAGCATTAGACAGACAGAGTCTGGGTCATCCATGGTTTTCCAGAGAAGAACAGGAAATATTGTGTTTTTCAAAATATCAAATATCAAAAGTCATTGTTTCAAGATTTAGTCAAGGAAAACACATTATTCACTTTGCCAGTGATTACAACATAGAATTATACTGAAATGTCTCTGTATTGTACTTGCCTCTAATACTTCCAGGATGACAAGTCGGTTGTATTTGGTCTCTGTCAAAGACTGGAGATCTGGTAACTTATCCAAGTGCCTGCTATCAAATCTTTCTAATCCAAGCTGCTCAAAAAACAGAAACTGCACTATATCAAAACCCCACAAACCATTTTTTCCCTCAAAACATGAATCATAAATCATCACTTCAAAAATTAAATAATTTTGCAAAATTTGTGTTCTGAAGGCCTGCAGACTAAAATTCAGGAGAAAATGTTTGATCAACGATTTTCAATGAATGAAAAATTAATTCCCAACATTCAACATGAAACCCTACCCAGTGTTCCTCACTGCTGTCAAAGGAGTCGGACCTTGACAGACTGGTGTGCCTTATCCTACCGGCAGGTTTAGGGGCAGGGATACCAGCACAGACGGTGGGGACCAGTATCTCTGTAACGGGAGCATAGGTTTCCCTGTGTCTGTGGTGAGTGTGTATTCGGCTGTGTTTGGTGCTGGTTGGACTTGTGGAATCCATCTTGTCCATTCCAAGCTATAAAAAATATCAATTACTTAGTTATCACACTATTTCAAGAAAGCTATGATTGAACATAAAAAATTAAAAAACAGCATTTTTTAAACAAAATATTTTGTCCTAGAACCATTTTAACAAGAGTGTGGACTTTGGGTAGTTGTGTCAAACAGCAATGTGATGTAGCCCTGTCTATTTCATTGTAGGCCACTCAGTCATAACTCTTCGAAATCAACAAAATTTGTCTGGCTTTTGAGCTAAGACTACGCAATCAGTGTAAATTTCACTTAAAACCAGCATCATTTTTAACTTGTTAAATGCAAGAAAAGGATAGATACGTCCTACTGAAAGTCCAAGGCCTTTTTAAGATGGTTCAAAGTGTGGCTTTTGGAAGAAATCACAGGTTTATCATACAAATACAAATCTTTGGTGCTTACCTGGCCAAAGTCATTCTTTCCCCACACCCACACCAATCCCTCGGTGTCCATGGTAACATTGAACTCTCCTCCGGAGGCTAAATGGGCCATTTGTCGGTCGTTAATCTGAGTGATAATGTTGGGCTGTTTCTGCAAAATACATGTAAACTTGCATTTAATTTCTTCACTTGAGTTTTTATATGTATAAAAAACCATCACATGGATGTAAAAATTTTCATCTGTTTAACATATTACCAGGCATTCATTTTTTATCTTCATCTATATTGCACTGTTTTAAATCTTGTACTACTCTTCAAAATTTTCAAACAGTTAAAAAGTCTAAGTAAAGCACAGGATAAATGCACTTAAATTTTCACCTTTACTTAGCTTTCAAGTACAATATACTTTAATCATATTTGTGTATACATACAATAGCATACTTCTAAATCATACAAGAACTTTGAGATGTTCCCCATTTTTTTTTGGTATGTACATCTGACTTACCATTTCATACTTTGAGTTGTTCCCTATCTGACCCTCTGCATTACGCCCCCAGCTGTACACATCCCCATCCAAAGTCATCAGTAAACCGTGGGAACTCCCTAACGCTACCTGTCAGTGAGACAAAAAAGAAAACTCCTCACTCACTCAATATACATACATAAGTATAACAGAGTTTCACAAGTCATATATCTGTATAAGCTTGTGTTGTGAAACAAAAAAATTTCAACAAAATTACTGCAACAGCTAATATAGCTGAGGGATTAATGGTTCATCATATATCAATCTATTAAGGACTTCATTCAATGCAGTGCATATGATACAAGATAATTTGCTTTTATCATAACATTTCTTTGTTGAACAACAATTTTTGTGGATTTCTTCATTTAGCAGATCTATCCATATCAAATATTTATCAAAGAAAGTATAAATATGAAAATTTTCATTGCTCACGTCGGAAGAACTATTGTTCACAAATTATCAAATCCTAGAATCTCTACAAAATTAATGAGAATTGATGCTCATGACTATTGAAAAAAAAACCCACAAAATAAAAGAACCCAGTGTGGTCCCCTACCTTTGTGATTCTGCCGTGGACGTATCCTGTATCTACGACTTCAGGCAGGAGGTAACGTTCCACCGGGTCCCCCATAAACTTCCCCGCCTGGCGGGCCTTCCTGGCCGCATGAGCCACAAACCTCAGGTTGTAAGGGTGGCACCCCCAGGTGTACACCTTGTTACTGTGTGTTACTGCCACCTGCCAATCAATTGTATGGCATATAATGGTAGAATACAATCTTTTACTGAATTCAAATAATTACAAGACAAGCGAAGAGGGGTATAACTTCAGTTTAAAACAATTTATTGTGGAATCATCATTTGTTGGGACCATGTTCGTGGCTTTTGTGGGTAACCCTTGCCCGCAAATTTACAAAATTACATACCCATGAACCAGGAAAAATTTGGCTACCAGTGAACATAGACCGCCACAAATAAAAATGATTCAACAGTATATCATGTTAAAAATGAAAATTTATTACAATGAAAGCAAGATAACACATTTTAAAAGTAACATTTATATCTTACATTGTGGAAGTATCTTGTAGCTACAATTGCTATTTTTTCTGGCAGTGTATGGACTTTCACTGGGACTGAAGATTTTCTGTTGTTTCCAATGCCAAGTTGACCAAAGAAACCACATCCAAAGGAATACACAACACCCTACAATGTTACAGGGGAGTAATCTGATATGTACACTAACATATCAACTTTTTCATATTTTTAATATGATAAGGATCAAGAATGAATGAATTAAATCATAATCATGATCCACTTTCAAGAGTAGGATGATTTAATTATAAACTTTCACCAACAATACTGTCTGTGACATTGAAGAAGTAATGACAGCTCTTAATTTTTTTCAGTGATTTAACGAGGACTTCACTGACAAAAAGATTTGTCGAAGAATTTAATGTTCTCTTACTTGTTCTGTTAATACCAGAGAATGGCAGTGTCCAGCCTGTATGTGAGACACATTTAATGAGGTCAAGGATGTGACCTTGGTAGGAGTCAGTGCATCTTCAATATTGCCATGCCCTAACTGACCGTGGACACCCCAGCCCCAGCTGTACACACTAAAACAGAAAACATTTTTTTTCAGTATAATCAAAGGACATCTAAAATTTAGTGTTATTCTCTTTCTCTCCCTCTCTCTCTCTCCATCCACACATCTATGTACACTTACTCTCCCTCTGATGTGAGAGCTAGGGTGTGATACTGTCCACAAACTATGTCCACACAGTTGGCGGCTGACAAAGCTTCAATCAACATAGGCCTACTGTAAATGTGGGTGGTTCCTGTCCCCACCTGGCCATACTTAGAAGATCCCCATCCATAAACCTGAAATAAGAAGCATGTGTATTTTAAATACAATATTGGTCATTAAAATTCAATAAAATTTATGATAAGTGTCTGACTTCAATTTTTTTTTCAACCCTTATAAGACAAATCACAAGTTAACAAAACCAATGAGTGTTTTGCAATGTGTAAACTTAATACATTTGTTGAGATATAAGGGAAATTTTTCCTTACCCCCTGCTGTGTTAAGGCCACGGTGTGTTCCCCACCACAGGAGACGGACAGAACTTTAATCTGCAGCATGTGTAGGGTCTCAACTCTGCAGGGAGGGGATACAGTGTTCTCAAGAGCCAAATCTCCATGGCCCAACCTAGAGAAGAGATGCAAAAAGTCATTTCTAGAGCAAGATATTGTGAATTACTTTTGGAAAAAAATACTTGTTATCTGAATTCAAAAATTCTTTAAACAAATCATTTTAAAAATCAAAATCATTATAAGTTCATTTATCTAATATAATTTTCAAGATTTTGTTTCCTCTGTTTAATAGGTATGAAATAAGCATGAATTATTTGTAGTCATTATTTACCTCCCCTGGGATGTTTTCCCCCAAGTATATAGTTCTCCATTTCTAACCACCCCTACATGCTGGGGACCTGTCCCTACTGGGCGAGGTTGAAAGGAAAGACGCCTTCTCTTCTGGACGGGCTGATTTGCTTGGGCATTCTGTAAAATTTATCAGTACTTATTTGTTGGCATGTGATTCGGAAATTAAGCAAGTACTTTATATTTCAAACAATAAATGAATCATGCAACCTGTAATCAAATAATTTAAACATAAATTTTACTAGTAAATTCTCTCTCTCTCTCTCAAATACCGAGATATTAAAACTGTTCTGAATAATTACATAATAATAAAATACTTGGTTATGTAACTTTGCTCCCCCACTCCCTCTCTCTCTCATGTACAGGAATATTACATTAATGTTCTGCTGATTTATCATATATTAAAATATTTGGTTATGTAACTTTGCTCTCTCTCTCTGTGATACCTACACTGACATAGGCTGTTTTGCTCTCTCTCTCTCTCTCTCTCTCTCTCTCTCTCTCTCTCTCTCTCTCTCTCTCTCTCTCATACATACACTGACAGATGGCTGCTCTCTCTCTCTCTCTCTCTCTCTCTCTCTCTCTCTCTCTCTCTCTCTCTCTCTCTCTGATACCTACACTGACAGATCGCTGCTTTGCCTCTGATGTACTGACAGACATCATCTCCTGTACTGATGGAATGTGACCATTCGCTTCTCGCTTCTTGTTCAGGTGAAGTACAACGCTCAGAAAGAACTCCACCAGTTTTCCTGCATTGAAGATTCCTCCATCCTAAAAATCATACATTGATATTTAAAATATATTGACATTTTTACAAAAGTAATTAAAACAACATTTTCTTTTTTTTATTAAAAGCTTTCAGATTGTGCTTTGAGAATAATGATAGCATCCAAAACTTACCAAGATTCCAGAATCTCCATCACTGGATACTGAGCTAATACTGGTGGTTCTACAATAGAAATCAGAGAATACATGACTATCATCATTATAAACTTCACCATAAAAAATCAATGATCCTAATAGTACTCCGTTTTTGTGATATATCATAACTTAAACAATTTAGCACTAATACATGTGTAATACACATGTGCATGTACAGTAAATGTAGGTGTATTTGAGATAAATGCTTATGTCATACTCAACTTTTCCTTAAGAATAATGAGATAAACCTTGAGTCCCATACATTTCCTACCTGTGCCTGGACCCCATGAATCTACAGAGGTGGCCTTTTAGGGGATTTCGGGAAGGGTCAAACACCTGGGCCAGAGTCTCCAGATGAGCTTCATCAAGATTGCGTAATACAGGCTGCAGGAGGCGGTAGTTGGGGAGGGCCAGCTCAGGCTTACTGCACAACAGGTCCACCAATGATGGCGGGGTCATGAACTCAAGGAACACACCTGAAGAAAAGACAATAGTGTACATAGTATTACATACTATACAATGAATTCTGCATGCATTTTTTTAAAGTCAAAATTTGTACAAATACAAAATACACCAAACTAGAACTGTTCAACAATAGACAAACTTCAAAGGTGCTGTTACCTTTGGAAGCCTGGATGAGGTGGTTGGTAAATCCTTTGGCAACAAGTCCTTGAATCATCTCTGGTTGTAACATGAAGTGATTGAATTTGGCCAGTAGACTAAGGGCCTCCATAACAAGGCCACGGGACTAAAAACAAAAATCTGCCTTGTAGCCTCAGATTTATTCTAAAGTGTGCATAATCAGTTGTCAAGAAACCTCATTTATTTATTTATATACCTTTGATAATTAACTAAGGAAAATAACATGGGATCCAAATCTCCAAAAACCTGAACAGAACAATTATAACTGTTTGGTATAAAATAAAATGACTTGACAGGTAATTTTGAATTGCCTACTAGATCATACATCAATTTAAAATGACAGTCAAAAATCATTACTTCAGATTTTTTTCCTTTGTTTGATGGAATCAAAATTTACTAAAATTTACTGTAATTGATTTATATGATAAAGTAATCTTACCTTTGCTACCTCCAATAAAATATCATTTAAGTTGCTTTCTGCTAATAAATTAAGGGCCATCTGTTCATCATAGAAGAAATTGCTGGTCAAAAATTCTCTGGAATAAAAAAGAGCTCATGAAATATTTTTCTAACATTAAAAGTAATTCTCATGTAATTTGTGTCACTTTTATTGCTTTAACCTGTTGTTGAAGATAACCTCTTGTATAAATATACATAGTAATAATAAACCATAGCTTGATAAATTGTACAGTAGAATCTTGCATTATATAAGTAAAGACCAATATCAAAATGAAGATTTTCAAAGCTAATTTTGAAGTACATTTGGTGGGGAAATTCTAAGCTACTGAATACAAGGAAGAGGGATATAATTATAAAAAATTATAAGTCTCAACATAATTATCTGATAAACAAAATGTTCTATATTCATTTGTTTTTGCATTACTGTACAGTAAATGGAAAGAAAAAACCCTCTAGCTATTGGTTTTACAAGTACCGGTACTTCCAGAAATATGATTTTTATCTTCTGTATTGTTAGTAGGGGGAAAAATCTTTGGGTTAATTGTTTATAAGTACTAACAAAAACGTGTTTTTGATGTGCTGCTCCCCAGAGCTTTGCTTGAAGAGGTAAATGTAGCAGTAGACGGCCATGTTGGACAGTTGTTTTTTCTCCACCGTGGTGAGGTCAGAGGAGCGATCCCCCAGAGCCTGCTTCAGGTGTGACATCACTTCCTGTACACACCCATGCTTGGCAAAGCATGATACACGCCTCAGGAATGAAGACTGTTGAAAATATTTATTTATCATCATGCAACCCACTTATTCAATATTTCAAGACTTAGTGAAAAGGATCAATAAATTTTACCCAGTGTCATTACAAAAAATCTGATTTTCTCTAAAGATGATGGCTAAATAATACAGATTGTCATCTGCAGATAGTCATCACATTTTATAATTGCTATTGAAGTGAATGTAACCTTCACATGTATTACCTTTGCCACCTGTTGTACCTTATTTATGATTTCACTTACTAAGTGAATGTTACCATAACCTTCACATGTATTATTTTAGCCAGCTTAGGCCAGCATTTTTTTATTTTTAGGTTTACGAACCACAAAATGATAAAGTTCCGTAGGAGGAGGAAATAAAAAAAAAATAAAAATCTCTTTTGACCTACAATTTTTTTACTTTTAGGTTTACGAACCACAAAATTGTAAAGTTCTGTAGGAGAAAAAAAACCTTTTATGACATCATCTTTATTCTAATATTAATATAATGAATGACAACTTCATGATAGTGGTGTGTAACTGCATCAAGTGTAGCATGTGAAAAGTATGTCATCTGTGTAACATATCTCTGAAATAGTACAATAGAACATTAGACATACAGCTTTGATATTACATGTACATATAGCAATGTCAGGGGTGTGCAATTACAAAATTTGGCCACAAAGTTACTAGCCCAAGATTCAAAGTTACCAGTCAAACTATTGTCGGACATGTCAACATTTCATTTAAAAAAAAAACAACCTAAATTTTATGTACATAAAGTAATAATGTTTTCTCCTGTATGATACTAGTATATAATTATTAATATACAAAATATTTATTACTTTCATGTTTTCTGCAGTTAAAAAATATTCAACTTCATTGATCTCTCACATTTTTTTTTACAAAATTGGTTTGGGTGTTTATATGTGAGAAAACTCAAACATAACATTGTGAATGTGAACAGACTCTATAAAATAACTGCAACTATATGTGTGCATGTATTTTATCCTGTTGAATTTCCATGTACAAAGTACAACTATGCAATTAATTATGTAATGGTAAATTTTAATTGAAAATAACGGAAAATGCACAAACAATAATATGATTTTTTTTTAATTCACTAGGCAGGTCACTTTAAAATGTGTTCTAATACATCTCTCTCTCTCTCTCTCTCTCTCTGTAAAATTTTTTTTTAAAAAGCCAATGAATACATATGCCAATTCAACACAAAAAGAAAGGGAATCATTTTACAGTGATGTACTTGAAAACAGCTGCACAGGTAACTACGGAAGCCATGTTCAGTGAGGTGTGACTATCTCGTCTAGCCACTGGTCAACACTGTCGGTAAAACTTCAAAGTATGAAACTTACAGCAGAGTGTTTGTAGAGGCTTCTCTGAAGAATGTAGCACGAGAAAAAGATGCGTAAGAAATTTTTAGGCTATCGTGACACAAACAGAGCAGATTTTATGCCTCTGTGATAACAATGACGATACACTTTTCCTACTTGAAAAAATTTGCTGTCGGGGAAAAAAAAAAGATCTTTTTTGTAATTTTATTTTTTTTCTAAAAACTCAGAAAATCGAGCGGCGGGTTTGTAAACCTAAAAATAAAAAAATGCTGGCCTTAAAGACTTAGATGGGTCTGACAGAGATGTTACTGTATTTTGATTTTAATTTATTATATTACCTTAGCTAACTTGAAGAGTTTGATGGCCCTGTCATAACTGTGGTTCTGAACACATTTCTCTGCTGACAACTCATACAGGGTGTTAACATCCAGACCCAGGGCTATCCCCAGGTTGTCAGTCACACCAGCATCTGATTTACCCAAGGCTAGATCAAGGAAAAGGCGCTCAGGGGAAATCCTGCACATCAACATAACAAATATCAATATTTTGAGTTGTGCATAAATGAAAAAAAATTTAAATAGTAACATGCAAAGAAGTTTCAAATTCAGATTTAAATAAGAATATCATTGCCATCTTGTTTTCAACAGAAAAGCAACAAGCTCCTGCTTCACATTGCTTTATTTGCTTCACTGTATTTTTACAGCATGATAAAGACCTTATTAATTGAATTTGATTAATACTCATTTGTTTAGTATAAAATACTTAAAATGCTTTTTCATTTTTAATGTTTCACCCCAAAATTAATTCATCTAAAATTTCTCAAGATTCAAATTTCAAAAAATAAAAATTAAGGATCAAATTTCATTAAAAAAATTTTTTTTATCAAATGAAAATAACAAAATCAACAATAAATTCATCTTGCAATTAATATTAAGAATTAACAGAAGAGGAATAACAAACCTTGGTCTAAGTTCATACACGGCTGTGTCTGTGATAACCAGGCATCCATTTAACACTGTGTGACCATTGATTTGGATCTCAAACGATCTGTACGCTCCACCGTACGTGCCAAGAGTTTTATCCTCGGAGTGGTTCCAGAGTCCGGTCTCCTTGTTTCTCATCATCTGCTGCTTGAAGTTCTCCTCCCTCTTGTCATGCCAGTAGAATGGAAAGGACTTCTTCACCACAGCCAATAATTTCTCATCCGCTGGTAAATCAAAATGCTGTAAAACAGCCTCCTTGTTGAACTCCTTTTAAAAAAAATTATTATTTTTATGTACATTAACCATGTATTTATCTGCATAACTGTTAAGTTACCAAATTATTTCTAAAAATGAAAGCTAAATGTTTTTTATTTTTAGTTCAAAAGCTGCGATTTTATTCATACTCCAATATATAATCAATTTTTGATGGATATACCTTCTGGTTTTCCACTGATGTCTCGGCTTTCTGATTGGCTATTACTAGCAGTCTTTTCTCTCCAGCCAGTCTGGTGGTTGTGTAAATTGTTTTGTCACTAAGGATAATGTTACAAGCACCAAGAGGAAGTTTGTATACAAACAGCGGAGAATGTTCTATGTTGCTATCAAATACCTGTGTTAAAAAGATCAATATCCAATTAATATTTCAAATGAGCATTCACTTATTCTTTCACATAAATCAATGATACACAATGCTGTTAGAAAAAGTTGTGAACATTTCTGGAAATATTGGCATGGCCAATATGCATCAATAATATCAATCCCCTTTTAATAAGATCAAGCCTGCACATAATTCTGTTGAATTTCAGGCAATCAATAATACTTGAGTCCTGTTTTCAAACATGATTCATTGATGATCTGAATGGGTTATCAAAGCTGACCTGGTATGTTGAAGGTAAATAACCAGAAACACACCTGATAACTGACCTGATGAAATACTGATATCTGAACTGAATACAAGACTAATATTTAATCTGATACAAAACTAATATCTGACCTTATACAAGATTGATATCTGAATGATATATGATATAAAACATTACTTATATGAGACTTGATACATGACTAGGAAGTTGACCTGATATGACTGATATCTGACCTTATACATAACTAATATCTGGCCTGATACAAAACTAATATCTGACCTTTTACAAGATTGATATCTGACCTAATATATTACTTATATCTGACCTGATACATGACTAGGAAGTTGACCTGATATGACTGATATCTGACCTTATACATAACTAATATCTGGCCTGATACAAAACTAATATCTGACCTTATACAAGATTGATATCTGACCTAATATATTACTTATATCTGACCTGATACATGACTAGGAAGTTGACCTAATATGACTGATATCTGACCTTATACATGACTAATAGCTAACCTTATACATGACAAATAACTGACCTCATATGTTGATATCTGACCTGATACATACTTGATAGCTGACCAATATCTGATACAAAACTGGTGCTGTATGAGCTGACTTGATAAAAGGTTGACAGCTGACTGATACATAACATCTGACCTAATATATGACTTAATAAATGACTAATATTTGTGCGATAATTACACGACTGGACACTGACCTGTTAGGTTAATGATTGCTGACCTGATAAATGATTGATATCTGACCTGATACATGATTGATATCTAACCTGATACAACATTGATGACTGACCTGGTATGTTGATGATTTGTTGTCGTACGCTGTGATGAAGTGTCTTCCTTTGGCGTTCTGAGGACTCAATGAAACAGATCTCTGAAACTGATAGAACCTAAGAGGCAGGAAGACATCTTTGGTTTCCTCTGCAAAAAACAATTCAATGACATTTAAATCTCTCTTAAATCTTAAATTCAAATTGATAAAGATTTCATTAAAACAGATCTCTGAATAGACATATTGCATTTACATGTCTCTTATTTGTGACAAAACTCTCATGTCTTGTCTGTTTTTTGGTACAGATGTTCGTTATTTCAGAGACATCGGATGAGAGAGCTAAAAATATAAAATATATGAAAAATTGAACATTGTCTTTTTTTTTTATTTAGCATAAAGATAAAGCTAGAATGCTAATTTGAAACTACTTTGAATAGGACAGAAAACAGTTTTTATCCATGCATCAAAATATCATGTACTAAGCATTTAAACAAACACAATATTTATGTGCTTAGACTCAATTTGCGTACATAACAGAGCAAATTACCTCCTTCCTTCCTATCAACCTATTCTATTCAAGCACAAACTATCCTAATTGCATTCCCATGCAACCCTACACCCTTCCCACAGAGGATCAGTCTGTTACTCGGTTTTCAAAAACAAAAAATGCTTTTCATAATTTCAAAACAAATTGTGTGTGCTATTGACTCACTTATACAATATATCCTACACCTATATTCATCTGATCAGTGAAGCATCGACTATACATGCAATCATTTTGAAGCATCTCTTTCACACAATCTGGGTCAATCTTGCTGATTAAAATTTAACACATTCAGTAAAAGCAACTCAATCTGCATACTTATCTTTATATAAAACCTTTTCTTATAAGACCTTTTATCTAATATACAAGACCTATTCTTATTATTTTTTAAATGACCTCATATTCACATAACACCCTACATTAAACAGGACACATTCTGTACAAAAGACCTTTTATATAGGGTTTCCTCTTAAATTGTTTTAATCCCTTCGTTTTCTGTTATCACACTTCTGTTCATAATGCTGCTGGCTGTAGTCGTTACACCTGGTAGGTGCTGTTCACATACCTGTAACGGCAGTGATGCTTATGACTGGCAACTGGCGGCCATCAATTTGGTCATAGCCAAGGTCCGACACTTCAAGGTCAAACTTGAGGACCTCGGATGTTCTCGACTCCAACAGGAGTTTCCACTGAATTCCTGCTTGTCCAGTTATCTGAAATCCCCAATAAAAAAAAATATATATGTTTTAATATATTCAAGTTCAAATATACATTTCATGTTTATTAACAAAAAGTTTTTTAAGGGTTTATTAAGGTTAAAGATGGCCAGAGGCAAACTGCTATAGAAATTGTTTTACGTTCATCCGATCAAACATTTTGCATATATAATTACAATTCATTTGAAAATGAATAAACAAATAAAACCAAACTAGTCTGAGTAAAGATTTCCACAAATTCCATTAAAACTGGTCAGAAGATCATTCTTGCCCAATTAATCAGAATGAAATGTTTTGATGGGTTTGAAAACCAGTTCTAAACACCTTTTTAAAATTCAGAATCACTTGTCAATCTACATTGTTTATAAAATAAATCACTTCAACAAATCGGGGTTATGTGAACATAGAACCATTTTAACAAGAGCTAGGACTTTGGGAAGTTGTGTCAAACAGCAATGTGACATAGGTCTGTCTATTTCATTGCTGGCCACTCAGCCATGGCTCTTTGAAATCAAACAAAATTTGTCTGGCTTTTGAGCTAAGGCTACTCAATCGGTGCATATTTCGCTTAAAACCACGTCATTTTTAACTTGTTTTGACGCAAGAAATAGATAACTACGTCCAACCGAAAGTCCAAGGTCTTGTTAAAATGGTTCTATATCCTGGCTGTGTCAAGTTTCTTTCTGCATAAAATGTATGATTGTACCAAGAGATAAGTGGACATCTGCTGGTCATCTTGAATGAGGTCAAGGTTAGCTATGCTGGCATCAACCTCCACTTCATTAACAATGCATCTTTTGATTAAGTCAACAATCTCTATCTCTCCGCACTACAAAAAAACGCAAAATGTTATACACTAAATTAACATGGAAATAATAAAAATAGAATAATTACATATAACACCAACAGCTGTTGCTTCATGGAATTCGGTTACTTGGCACTTGTGTATTACTGCTTTGCTATGTTTTTCTGCCAACAGTACATAATACTATTACTTATTAGGTTTGTTACTGACTGTTTGAAGAAATTTGTGGGGTCGGTAAAGTCCATAGAAGGCGAGGCGAAGCCGAGCCTTCTATGGACTTTACCGACCCCACAAATTTCTTTAAACAGTCAGTAACAAACCTAATAAGTGTTTTGTTTTGTCGAGGACCTAAAGTTTGATATGTAAACAAACGTTTGTGTAGAAAATCAGTTCAAATAACGTTACGTCCGCCATGTTGCCCTATAAATTTTGACGCTTGCCTTTTAAAGAAATTTGTAAGGCAGCCACGTGACGCGTTTCATCCAATGACGTCGCGACATTCTAGTCCGAGGCAAAACAAAAGTAATTAAGTTTCATAAACTTGATTTTCAGCTGACTTTTGCATCTGCATAAACAAAGAATTTGTACCATATTTTGTGAAACATATTCACAGAAAACTTTCAGATGTTATATTACCATGCAGTGACTGAGAAACCTGGTCTTATAAAAATATCATTATCAAATGAATGCAGGTTAGCTGCGCAATACCTTTGTGCCAATGATAGCAATTTGTTGACCGTCCAGTGTATGCCACCACGTAACAACAGATGGGAGACCTAAATGTACAGGAATACAACTATTATAATGGGGAGTTACTGTAGATCCCTCATTAAAAACAAGGAATTAATTTTCGCGTAAAACGCAAGAAGCAACACTCGCGGATTTTAAAGTTTTGCTTTTTTTCAGACAGGTTTTAACTATAGAAATTATAACAAAAAATTGATGATTGTGATTTTATATTCACATGATTTGATACAAAACAGTGGTTGAATCGCGGAATTATGTACTTGGCATGCGTAAAATAAGGAATTTACAGTAAAAGACACCAACAATTGTCAAACCAACTGAAGATACTGT
This sequence comes from Magallana angulata, assembly GCF_025612915.1. Classification (NCBI taxonomy): domain Eukaryota; kingdom Metazoa; phylum Mollusca; class Bivalvia; order Ostreida; family Ostreidae; genus Magallana; species Magallana angulata. The sequence goes on from NC_069118.1 coordinate 17,637,279, forward strand.
TCACCAACATCTACATGTATCACATTGCTGTTTATCTATAAATCACATCTCGCCAATCTCGTCCATTGAAACAAATAAACAAATGTTGGAGAAAAAAAATAAAACACAGTTCTTCTCCTTATGTATACAGTGTGGGCCTTATTTATCTAGATGCTTATAATGGACTGAAATTATTCATTTTCAAAAACTATACTGGGTTATGTTGTACTTAGTCTACTATTTTTACCCAAAATACCGGTATTTAACACAAGAAAGATTCTGTATTACTTCAGTGTGAAATAACCACAACTTAGATCTTTTCAATACCATAGAATGATCCTGTACAATTATAGTACTCTCTCAAGTATTCCTTACGGGTATTACCATAGTTTAAATGTTTGGTATTTACAGATGATTAATGAATAGGCCTAAAAAAAAAAGTTGTGTGTTTAGGGTAACCCTACCTAACCTACAAAAATGCCCCGATCCTACCATTTTTAGATGTCTGTTTTTATCCGATTGTGATTTTTATATTATTTCTATTAAAAACCCATTTTTAAATATGGCACAAACAAACATTCTTAGGATTCATGCAGAAAAAAATATGATAAAATAAAAAAAATCCCTACCTACCTAACCTAATTTTTTCATCGGTGTTACCCTAAACACACAAATTTTTTTTACAGGCCTTATCATTCATCTTTCATACATAATTATATATGTTACTTTTCAGTCTTTAGTTCCCCTACAGAATAATGTAATCCTGGATTGTAATTATAGGCCCCCATTTTATAACCCAGAAGTAATTACCTCGTGGTTTCTTCACTTTAGTGATTGTGACATCATCCAAACTCCAAATTTGATTAACCTGGGCTGATTTATCCTAATATTAAAAAAAAAAAATAAATCAGATATGAAATATGTATAAATTGAGATTGTTGAGGCAATACTAAATAAATGTTCTTGACAATGAATGACAATTTATACTTTCAGCTACATGTCACTGAATAAGCCATTTTTTAAAGATAAGAAATTCATTGGCACAGTCTGTCACCATATGACACATTCTTTTCAGAATCAATTTTGCATAACATCATTTGCCTATATGGTCTGAATATCATAAAAAAAGAATGTCAAACTTAAAACCCACATACGCCAAAAATTATTAAAGGATCGAACCTATAGTGAAACTATAGACGCCCATTCCCCTATACTACGTCAGGCATGCTTGCACATCTAAAGAACTTTGGCATATACAATGACACAAACAATAGTTATAGATTTTAAATATTTCTATCAATATGATCAATAAACAATGAATTTGTTACAGATAGGTGCTCCCAAGTTAAGATGACACCGATTCTGATTAGCCTCTTGTATTATACATATATACATCTATCTCAATCTGATGAGCTGTGATTGTCTTTTTCTTGTATTATACATACTAGTATTAGTAGTGTGTATATATATATATATATATATATATATATATATATATATATATATATATATATATATATATATATATATATATATATATATATATATATATATATATATATTTATATATATATATATATATATATATATATATATATAAAGCACAGAGATATTCACCTTTTTGGAGCTCCACCTCAGCCCCGACCGGGGCTTGAACTCACGACCTCTGGAACCCATTCTCCTAGCAATGAGCAGCCACCGCGCTAACCACTGGGCCATCTAGGCAAGACAAAAAATCTTGCTTTCGATGACGAAGGGAAACTAGCGCGCTGGTCGCTCACTACACGGTCGTTTGAGATACAGGTGGAATGCAGTTAAACGACAATTTGAGAGGATCGGGACGATACACATTGCATAGATATATACAAATAATAGGCACAAACATTGCAATAACTCTCAAATTGACATATACCTGCCCATAGTGAATGATAAAGATATACATAAAGCACAGAGATATTCACCTTTTTGGAGCTCCACCTCAGCCCCGACCGGGGCTTGAACTCACGACCTCTGGAACCCATTCTCCTAGCAATGAGCGGCCACCGCACTAACCACTGGGCCATCTAGGCAAGACAAAAAATCTTGCTTTCGATGACGAAGGGAAACTAGCGCGCTGGTCGCTCACTACACGGTCGTTTGAGATACAGGTGGAATGCAGTTAAACGACAATTTGAGAGGATCGGGACGATACACATTGCATAGATATATACAAATAATAGGCACAAACATTGCAATAACTCTCAAATTGACATATACCTGCCCATAGTGAATGATAAAGATATACATAAAGCACAGAGATATTCACCTTTTTGGAGCTCCACCTCAGCCCCGACCGGGGCTTGAACTCACGACCTCTGGAACCCATTCTCCTAGCAATGAGCGGCCACCGCGCTAACCACTGGGCCATCTAGGCAAGACAAAAAATCTTGCTTTCGATGACGAAGGGAAACTAGCGCGCTGGTCGCTCACTACACGGTCGTTTGAGATACAGGTGGAATGCAGTTAAACGACAATTTGAGAGGATCGGGACGATACACATTGCATAGATATATACAAATAATAGGCACAAACATTGCAATAACTCTCAAATTGACATATACCTGCCCATAGTGAATGATAAAGATATACATAAAGCACAGAGATATTCACCTTTTTGGAGCTCCACCTCAGCCCCGACCGGGGCTTGAACTCACGACCTCTGGAACCCATTCTCCTAGCAATGAGCGGCCACCGCGCTAACCACTGGGCCATCTAGGCAAGACAAAAAATCTTGCTTTCGATGACGAAGGGAAACTAGCGCGCTGGTCGCTCACTACACGGTCGTTTGAGATACAGGTGGAATGCAGTTAAACGACAATTTGAGAGGATCGGGACGATACACATTGCATAGATATATACAAATAATAGGCACAAACATTGCAATAACTCTCAAATTGACATATACCTGCCCATAGTGAATGATAAAGATATACATAAAGCACAGAGATATTCATGAGATATTCATGAGATATATATATATACATCTATATCTCAATCTATGTGCTATGGGTAATATCATAAAATAGTTAGCAAATAAATTCTCTACTTGAATAAGCAATAAACTTAATGTAAATCCATGTATATACCGGTTGAATTTCACTGTGAATTCAGATGCTCCTTATTCTTATTACTAGTACTTTAAAATGCACACGTCTTGACAACAAAATTGACAAATTATGATTATAAGGCTCATATTTCATGGTTTTGACAAGATTTTAAATATTTAAGTTCATAGTGTAAAAAATAATGTTAAAAAAAAAATTCAGAAAGGAAGTTTTTTTAATTATGTCATGCATAAAAATAATTCTGAATCAGGAAAATCTTCCTTTACAGTGCCTCAATAGTCAGTATGACAGCCAGAATTTACTGGTTGTAACTAGACATGAATTATGATTGTTACGTAATCTAGCACAGATATGTTCTTCGACTGATAAAACATTCATACACATTCTAAATGCTTACTTTTATAATGATACTTTTCTGATTTTATTATTTCTTACTAAATAATTAAGAAATCTTGCATGTCGACACTTTGAATAGATATTTTCAAACTTCCATATTGTGAATATATGCTTCCCATAATATTGAAATAAACAATATAAAATCAAGCAAAATTTTATGTTGTTGTTTCCCATGAAAGAGCATTGGGTTAGACAGTTAACTAACGTATATGTACTTAACCTGTAAGTCAGACGATTTGAATCCCTGATGGGGTTATTATTTTTACCTTTCCAAACATGTTTAAAAACATTTTTTTTGCTCAAATATTGTAAAATTAAAAAATTCTAAACCAATGAAAGTGTTTGATTATAATGTACTTTTATTCTCATTAATATCAACAGATTTCCAATACCACCTTAATAATCTAAGATTTAAAATATACATGTACCTATATAAAAGGAACAAAATATTCTAATTTAAAAAACACATTATGTCATATATATACATGTATATCTATATATATATATACATGTATATCTATATATATTTAAAAAAAATCAATTTACTATCTCCTAACAAAACATTTAAACTGCAAGTATAATTCTAGCAACCCAACAAAAACGGTCAACAATGAAATTCATTGAGCCAGTGACCTTTTCAACTTTAAATACATCAACGTTCTATACACGTGTGTGAGAAAAAGAAGAAGAGAAAAGCTATGTTCTAAAGAAAAAAACATTACTGTAACAAATATGTACGATTTGACTATATTAAAAGTTTATTTTAGATTATGTGTATTCCTTTACCCTAAATGGTCCAGAATAGCATGCCCAATCTTCTGGAAATTCCCTTAGCACTTCTAATGTGATCAATGTTTACATAAAACTGGAAAGTTCTGGATCAGACCAGAGAAATCTAAACGAAATAGGTTGAGGCCTCACTCACCAGAATTGATCGTGCAGGAATGATGAAAATCGTGGCATCTTCTGTTACAATGAGGAGCCATGATACTGTGGGGTCAAAACACATGGAACATATTGGTTTCTCTTGGGGCCATGTCAGCTGTTGGTATTTAGGGATTTTCCCTGATGATGAATACCGCAATAAGAGGTATCCTGGAAAAGAATTTCCTCATAAAAACACACAAATTCCAAGGATAGTCTATATTTTACTTAATTTATACCACATGCTTATTTACTTTTATGTTTAGCCAAATAATTTGGGCATATTGATGCAAAACTAAATATGCAAATCTTGATGCTCGAGATTATAAAGTACAATCATTAAACATGTATTTTAAGACTATACAGTTAAGTGATAAATTGAAATGTACAAATTATATGTTTATCAATCCACTAAACTTGAAGTTTCATTAGGCCTAATGTAAGGAATAGAAGTTTAGAACTTAATTAAACTGTTGATAAATGTCAAAATCGAAATCTTATTTGTTCTTAATCTGGAATCTATAACAGATGAGTTCAAAGTTTTTGTTGAGGCAACATCGCATAATTATACAAACAAAATTGAAACTAATTTTAAAAGCCTTGAATTATCATATGCAATCCGATAAGCGACACAATATGCTAATTAAAACTTTGGAAATTATCCAGAAAGCATGATTTTTTGTACATATATGTAAGTAGGTTTGTAAATAAGGTTAATATGTCACATGCGATGCATCACGTACACAACTGTTACAAAAGTTATTTATAGATATAGCAACTTTTTTCCAGTTAATAAATCAAATTCCATGCAATTGCACATATATATCCACAAGCACGCGTAAAAATGCATTACAATTTATACATATGTAATCAACACTATATAAGTCTGTTTAATTACTCATGCGAAACATTTTTTTAGGGCTAACGTTATTCAAAGAAAAAGTCATTTATGATGTTTCATATCATTTTAGCATTATTTGCTGATGCATAACTTATGCATATTGAGTGCACTATACAATGACATGAATTCAAATGCCCTAATTTCATAGTCGACACTCATGATCAAACATTGCGTAAGGTCACAAAAAACTGGGTCAAAATATATTTACCATTGCTGTTGTAAAGAGCTAACAAATTATCCTCCCCTGCCTCAATCCATGCATATTTTGTCACTACCGGTGATTTTCCTGAATCACCATCTTCTCGAATAGACATTAACCGAACTAACTGAAATAATGGATACGTTGTTGGAAAAGGCATTCTCCTGTCTTTCATTGAAACATGGTCAATTTCATTACGTTATTTACAGTTCCTGCTCGAACCGCTTTGATGTCCGACTGCTCACTCGGGAAGTTTCTCGATTCTACGTCGATATGAACGGCGCGGCCATGTGACTTTCGTAAACAAAACCACGTGACGATCTCTCGCACGTGACTTACTTTTCATTTGGTCATGCCGAAATTTTGCAAGATTTTTAGGATCATTTTCGTGGTTCATCTGTTGACAGATGTGTCGCTGACAATTCGATATGACCCGAATTGGAACTCTCTTGATTCCCGCCCCCTGCCGGATTGGTATGACGATGCAAAACTCGGAATCTTCATACACTGGGGAGTTTTCTCGGTTCCAAGCTTTTCCTCGGAGTGGTTTTGGTATGACTGGAAGCAAAGGGGACTGCCTGGCATTATTGACTTTATGCAGAAGAACTACCCCCCAGATTTCACATACCCAGACTTTGCGCCTGAGTTTAAAGCAGAGTTTTACAGCCCAATAGAGTGGGCTAGTCTTTTCAAACAGGCAGGAGCCAAGTAAGTCATGTGAGAGGTGAAAAGCATTATGCCTATATAGTCTTATTGTATAAGACTGCCGTCGTCAACTTTCTGCATTTCAAATTCTGACCAAGTTTTTCTAATAGGACCTCCTTTGTGTGTGCCCTATGGTGAACAAACTTGTCCTCTTGCCCCTTCTTCAAGTCATTCATTATCACTTTTATCTCTCCTTGATTTGTATTTCACACACAAAATAGGCTTTAATTAATTTGAGTACTAAATAGTGTAAAACCCTCAGTTCTGTAGAATATTTAATTGTTCTTCTCTTGACCCTTGAATTCTTGGCTCATTAATATAACATCATAAAAAGTGTTGGGGTAATGTGTAAATCAAGATATTATGCACATCAGCTAAATGGTCAAGGTCATATCAGATCTCTGGAAAACCTTTGGCCAAACCTATGGCTGGCTCATACTTCACATCAAGTATCCTTGAACCAAGTTTCATGGTAACGGTCATAGCTAATCTCTAAAATCCATGTACAGATATGGATTAGATATTACTATAAAAACAGTGCTATGGGTAAGGGGTGTGCATTGACCTTGAACCATGTAACAGATGTCAAATTTCTTGATAGTCCATAGGTACAGGAAATAATTTTTCATCTTTGCCCTAATTGACATACCAAACCCAAAGAGTGCATTTTGGTGAATATATATAGATCTATTGTGCACAGTCATTGAAATTTAATGCTTTTCATTATAATAGCTTAAAGCAGGGCCCATTATGTTTGGTTTAGAGAACACTAGCCATGTATCTCTCCCACCTGTAAATGCTGCACTCTTTAAAAAGTATGACCGGATGACTAGTATTATCTGGAAATAAATGATGCAAAAATATTTCTGAATGTAGAACATACATCATTTAACACTAGCTGCCTCATTTAATTCAATAGAATTTTTTTAATTTTAACATAAAACTAGCTTTGTTGTGCTCTTTTTGATTTAGGAAGTCCGGTTGATTGATAATATGCACTCTTTAAACAGGTATGTTGTTCTGACTAGCAAACATCATGAAGGATTCACTAACTGGCCATCCAAATACTCCTTTAACTGGAATGCCAATGACACTGGACCAAACAGAGATCTTGTTGGTAAGAGCTAGAGGATAAAGTAAAAACAGGTACAGTGTTAATACATGTATAACCGGATGCTAGGATTTTGCCTGTACATTTGAACAATGGGGCTTGACATTTGATTACTGGGTATCATATGTACTCACTGGTGTTTCCTTTAAGCTCAGGTTTAGTATGTATCAATAGATTATACAGTTGATCTCTAACTCAAGAATATTGATATCTTGCATATGTATTAAAGTTTTCTGAAAGTCCCCACCACTGGGGTGGTTTTTTTTTACCTTATTAATATTATAACTTCAATATATATTTCAAAACCTTGAATATTTTTTTGATGATTGTGAGATTCTGAAGTATGTACATAGTACAACATGTATATAATGGGAATTTATATACTGTATACAGGTTTATTTTCACCCCCTGGTAATTTTCACCATTCCACACTTGCAATTAGTTTTTCCCCGTCTTGAATTTGCCCAGACACAGTTGTATTTAAAGACAGATAATTTGAGACATTGGAATTCGCCCAGTCTTTAATTTGCCCGCTGACAACAAGGGCAAAAGGAGCTAACATAATATGGGAGCAAATATTTCCCTGTATACAGTATATGTAGATAATACATCATGATTATTTGTGTAAGTTTCCATTAAACAGGGGACTTGGCAGATGCTGTTAGGGATTACTCTCTAAAGTTTGGACTCTATCACTCCATGTTTGAGTGGTTTAATCCATTGTACAAAAGTGATGCAGCAAATGGCTTCAAAACCCAGAACTTTGTCAAGGTATGCTGTTATCACACATCATCATTTTATGTGTTCGTAAATATATTTTCAACAACCATATTAAAGTTATTTTTCAAAATTGTTTGAGAGAGATAGAGAACTAGAGAGAGGAGCTAAAAAAAAACCATAAGGATATAAAAAAAATCACTTGGTTCTCAGGCCAGTATTTTCAAAAACAGATGTGGCTTGGCAGTGGTATTTTTTTCTTTTTATTTCATAAAAAAAGAATTAGGATGTGGGATATTTTATCTTAACAAGGTGCAATTCTTATAAAAAAAATTTCAGAAAAAGCGATGTTTTAAAGCAAATAATAGCAAGGAATGCATGGGTCTGAGATGAAAAAGAAAAATATACCATCGATCGCCCTGCCGCATCTGTTGTTTTTTTTTCAGATCTCGGCCTGAGAACCAAGTGATCAATTTTGTGTGGCCTTAGAGTCTACTTTTACTCATTTTAATTCAAAACAGTTTCAAGATATTTTTGGTTAAGTATTAACACTAAGCAAAGAAGTTTGATTGAAAAATTTTGAGGGTGCATGGGAGAAACATCTTTAAAAAGAGAGTGTATTTGAATTTTCGAAGTCAGACTTTGAACGTATGATTTGTCTCTAATCAGTCCAAGACCATGCCGGAGCTGTACGAGATTGTTCAGAAATACAAGCCAGAGGTGGTGTGGTCAGACGGGGATGGGGACGCCCCTGCCGAGTATTGGACATCCCAGGAGTTCCTCGCCTGGCTCTATAATGACAGGTATACTGTAAATTTCTAATTAAATGTGAGGAATTAATATTTGTGTAAAATCACAAGAGGCACATCTCACTGATTTTAAAATCCCGCTTCTATTTTTTTGACAGATGTAAACTTATTGAAAATATGATAAAAATTTGGTGTTCTCAATTCTATAATCTCGCTATTTGCTGCAAAACAGTTGAATCACGGAATTAAGTACTCGCAAAAAATAAGGAGTCTACTTTATACATTAACATTGTACTGTGTTTGTAGTTTGTATATTTCTTAAACCAGATGGGTAAAACATGCGTAGAAAATATTTGAGATGTAGAGAATATGATGCAGAATAGATGAGTTAGAACACAACACAAACACTTTAATGAAAAAAGAAATAGCTACACGATGCCATGTTTCAGAATTGGCAGCTAGAGAATTCTAAGTGGGTTTTTTTTTATTTTGAGAAAAATTTCTTTGGTAGTTAACTGTTGAATTAATGTCCATTAATATTTTCATTTCATCAAAATTGTCCATACTTAAGATATTAATAATAATTTTTTGATTAAACATTTCCCTTGCTCAGGTAAAATAAAATAATTACTGCATCTCATCATCATCTACAGCAACCACATAATGCAAGCTCTCTGTAACAGGTTCACACATTGTACTTATCTTGCTTGTCTCCCTTGATACTATTCAAAAGACAAAAATGAGACTTAGTTAAGGTGTCAAGGAGCTACCATTTACGTGATATGAAATTAAAGTGATTGAATGTTTGTTTAACAAACCATCACAGCCGATAACTTTTAACGATGGATATAAACTTTTCATTATCTTTTTAATTTAAAAAAAATTATTACTTGAAATAGAGGGCCAGAGAGGAAAGGGTCTTCAAACTTTGAAAGTTGTTGTAGATTAACATAAATTGCATTTTATGTGAAGTGTTGAGATGCCAGTGGGAATGCTGGAGTTAGTTCCCATGCATCATATGATTATACATTCATATTACAGACAATCTTTATACATATAGTGATGATGATTTGTTTTACTTTAATCAATGTGATAACTAGTGCATGTAGTCATTTTTTTAATGTCAAAATCCCATTTTCTACCTGTACATGTATGTAGCTCTTTACTGGTTTGATATGGAAAAACAATAATCTTATGATATAACTTAAGAAATTGCTTTTGTGCTTGCTATAGTCCTGTGAAGGACACAGTGGTGGTCAATGACAGATGGGGGAAGAACATCTCTTGTCATCACGGAGGATTCTTTACCTGTGCTGACAGGTACAATCCAGGTATGTTCCCATAGCAACTACAGGTGAAAGCAAAAAAATAAATGATTTTATTTATTTTTACAAACTTTTTGAAATTGTAAATCTGAAAGTATAAATTGTTTGTTTTTTTTTTTTATTCTACTTTGCTTTAAACTTAAAGATCAAATTCGAATAATTTTTTAAAAAGTTGCAGGGGATTAAAATACTTGATTATGTCCTCTAAGTTAATGTCTATGTTTGTTCTAAAAACGTTTGACCACATATTTCATTGAGGCTTTGGAAATGCTTGCTGCATTATACAAAAGCTTATTGGTGTTGTTTTCATGCCTCACAATGTCTGTCATTCTATTTTTAGGTAAGCTTCAAACACATAAATGGGAAAATGCCATGACAATAGATCATTATTCATGGGGATACCGCAGAAATGCCCCTCTGAGTAATTACCTGACGATTGAGGAACTGCTGAAGACATTCATCACCACTGTCAGCTGTGGAGGAAACATGTTGATGAATGTGGGGCCAACAAGTTACGGCAGAATAGTGCCGATTATGGAAGAGAGGCTGAAACAAATGGGGGAGTGGCTGGGTGTGAATGGGGAGGCTATCTATGGAACGAGACCGTGGTCCCATCAAAATGACACTGTCACTAAGGATGTATGGTGAGGGTTTAAATAAACTCTTATACATGTACATCAAAAATATATTTAGCTCTGTTTAACTCAATGAATTTGATACACTTCAACGTTTCAAGAAGTGCTCAGATTAGATGTGTTAAAAAGGCATTGCTATGACCCAAGATGAAGCCTATGCCAGTCCAATTCTCTGAAGAGATTAGTCAGAAACTAAATTGTTTTTCACTTTATAACATTTCTAATATACTTAGAATAGCATGTCATAAGTATATTCTGAGGATGTAAATACATATTTGCATTTCTTTCCTCAGTAGATACTGGTTATTTGTTTTATTTTCAAACTTCTCTGCAGATTGTATCTATTGCAATTTTTAAAATGATCACTCAATCAATATACAATGAATGCATTTTGAATCTTAGAATTTGTGAATTCATGACAATGCCTCAATATTAAAAACAAAATGGCACCCCTCAAAAAAATCCAGTTAAACATTGTTCATACTTAAATGCCATTAAATGCCATTTGTTATGTATATTTTATAGGTACACAAAAAAGAAATCTGCCACAGGATACACAGTATATGCCATTCTCCTACAGTGGCCAAAAGCAGGAACTCTTACCCTTGGGGCACCCCAAACAACAACAGCCACAGTAGTATCACTGCTTGGTTATCAAGGGAACTTCAACTGGAGCAAGGGGCCCATAGGGGGGATTGAAATTAAGTTTCCCCTTATTGGTTGGAATATGATGCCATGTAAATGGGCCTGGGTATTAAAGCTAGATGGAATAAGCAATTGACTCATCTAAGTGATGATTGATGACAGCCAGGGTGGTTTTTATCCTTGCTGGTATTTTTTTATTGCTTTTTTCAATTTATTTTACATTTAAATACTATAAGCTGTCCCAAGATATCCTCAATTCATGTTTTGCTTAATTACTTGATATTTGTAAATGCCTCAAGGTGCAAAAAGATGTTCAATCAAAAGTATGAAAAATTTCTGAGATTTCTCCTTTGAAACGCTCTCTCTAGCTTAACAGGTTTCAATACATAGCTAAAAAATATATGTCTACAGGGATTTTGTATTGCAACAGATCGGATGATAATCTTGAAAAATTGTGCTAGGTATTCCAAGGATTCTGAATTAAGAGAAGATGTTAACATTCCCCATTATAAACCTCCACACGAAATCAGTTTTTGTTCCTGCCAATTTTTTTCGAGAGAAAAATGATAATGTTCCCTTCTCATCTATTTCACTTGCACTTCTTTCACAAGTATGTGTATTTTTTATTCAGAATCCTCCAAATGTGCTGCATAAATATCTTGGGACAAACTATAGTACAATTATTCTTGTTTATTAGAATTAAGAGATACGATATACATTGTAAATGCAATAAATAAGAGTTGCAAAGAATTCTTATATTTTGTGATAAACAGCCATTTTTATAGAGATAGATTTTTGTACAAGTTTTTAATACTTTCTTGAAAATAGCACTAGGCCTTTATAAGGTTAGAGTTGAAGTGAAAACCATTCCATATTATGCATTTATTTTATTACGGGGTATGTACATGTAAGCATGTTTGTGATTTGTGCTGTTGGTTTTCTATTTTTTGAAAGATTTGTCTCTTTTGTCTCATTTTACTCAGTGAACCTAGATTGAATGTTATTTAGTGTTTTTTGTGTGCATGTACAGTGTGTGACACATTCAATTATTACATTCCATGTTTTTCAAGATTTTTTATATGCAAAAATGACACAAACCTAATGTTGAAATTGAACAAAATAAACATAATGTGTATACTTGTACATCATTATGCAATGTAATTTTTTTTTAAGGCCCCAAAATATTAGGTCTCGATCTCTGTATTGCGTAATGTGTATTGCATTTGACTGTAATAACTGTCAGATGACTTGAAATCCATCAAGTGTTGTTTGTAAATGCTCAACTTTTTTTCTTATACCACATAGTAGATATTTTTTTTACATAGACATATTATATGAATGTCATTTACGTGTAAGTAAAATATTTAATTCTTGCAATAGTTGATTTCCTTTTCAGCATATCAGTTATAAATATCTCATATATAAAGCTGATATATATGCAATAGTTATCCATACTCTACTTTTCTGTCACTGCTTTGACTAATAAAGAAAAGAAACAAGTACATGAGACAATATTTCCCCTTATATTCAATTTAGAAACAGTATATGAAGACCTTTTTACAAAAGAACAGGATTAAATATGGCTGATTGCCAGAGATAAGCAATTGTAATTGATGATATGTTTGTTTATAAACATGTTACAAGTAAACCCGGTATTGGCGGTAAAATGTTACATTTTTAAGAAGGGGGGGGGGGGGGGGTGAAACTTGTTTTGCTGTAAGCTAGAATTCGTAATAAGTAGACTCATTGTGTTGGTGTTTTACTGTATAATTTATAGGCATATTTACTTCCACCAAGTATGATTCTTTTTCTTAGAGAAATTAATAGTAATTCATAGCTACAGACCCCGTTGTTTAGCGATTGATTGAACCTTCAGCCACCTAAGATAAAACCACGGGGTGCTCGAAGTAAGTATGATGAAATCGGACTCAATTCCATTTTTAAAAAGAATGACTTTTTCTTTTATTTTACGTACTGAATTCTGGATCCGTGCATGATCTGCGTTGACCAGTATTGTATAGGAGCCTTTAATTCTCGATCTGATCTTGACATGAGTCCTGAATTAGGACGCTGGTGTACGTGCAGATGCGTTTCTATACGTAATGAAACGTTCATCACGCATTGATGTACTGTGTTGCAATAAGGCATAACAATGACGGCTGTTCACGATCAAGATGGAAAGTGATCATGATTTGAGCTACGATTGAACCCCGACGAATGCATCCATAAAGCCTGAATTACCATATTAATACATCGCAACTGAAAGCAGCTCATTGCTGTGTTTATCTACTCTAATATACAGTCTGTAAGCCAGATCACCGCGAATAGTGCGACAAGATTGTAATGAAAATTGGACATGCTGCGCTTGGTAAAGATGCGAAGCGATCTGATACAATGATAACGACTGAAAAACAATCGTGCCGGTCTTAGAAAATCGTAGTCAAAACTATGATCAACACAACTGCTGCAACAAACCTCAAGATCTATTGAAAGTTGACACGATCAACACGTTTAAACTAAGACCGTGATATCGATCGCGCCGCGAATCGTGATAGTGAGAACGTAGCATTACCAATTCATCGAGGCAAGATGGTTGCTATCATTATAAAGTACATATCACCTCTTTAGCTTGGAAGATAATAAAATTGACAGGACACGTTTTGAAAAGATTTAAATCAGAGTGTTCAAGAAATGTACATTTATTTTTCAATTACAGTGTATAAAAAATATACTCTGCTGTTATCTCAGTTTTGATTAAAAAAAATCATCAAGTTTTTTTTTTTGTTTTTTTTTTTTGGGGGGGGGGGGGGGTAAGTTACCTTCGAATGTAATACAGCGCATATGTGCGTAATTCAAAATCAATCGAAATGCCAATTATTTTTGTCTTTTTTAATTTAGATTTGTATTTGATTGAATAAACAAGTTAAATACAATTTTTTGAATAATTTGTTATGATTTATTACTGAAATTGTTCTAAAATAATAGGACAAATATATAAGGTATATTTGTAAATTATATTCTCTGCGTGATAATCATAAGACATCGTTTATTTTCAACTTGCAAATTGCCTCATTTTATATTTTCGAGACACGACTCAGAATCTCTACCATGCGAGGTTTTTTTTTCACCAAAGATACCAAAGAAGTTCGAATTATACAAAGCCGTTTCATTCACCTAAAAATTGTTAATATCAGAAAACCTTGCGGGTTTTAAAGAAACAAATATTTCCTTAAAAACATTTTAATCCGCTTGGTGTTAATGTAAATATGTAAATGTTTTTATACTAAAACCAAGTTTGAAGGCGTCTCTTTAAATACAGCAACACTTATCCCCGCGTTAGAACCCTTTGAGTGAAATATTTCTGTTTTTCGTCATATCTTTGCACCCGGTCGCCTGCTAGATATTCAGAAGTCAATATTACATAGGTATCGGAACCTTTCATATTATTAACTTCAAACCGATGGCTTTTGAAGATGAGTGGTTCATTTTCAGTCATATACTGAGAGTAGCGAATTATCACCTTTTATTATGAGTCATCAGACATCTTTGTTATTTGCGAATTACTGACACAAATGGTCCGCCTTAACATTAATCTAATACATATAGCAGGTCCTCCTTGATGGTCATCTGGCTATTAAAAGGGGGACTCCCACTATATAGCCAGTTTTCGGGGGGGGGGGGGGGGGGGGTCTACTATATAGCTATTTTTACGAGAGAAAAAAGATGGCTAGTGGGAAATGGCACTAAACAACACCGGTCAAAGATTTATAAGCTTTTGACCGTGGTCATTTAATTACTTAATAGATAATTCAGGCATTAATGCACAAGCAAAACAGACATATATTGTGTGTAACTACAAACAACAACAAGAAAGAACAACAAGAACAACAAACGTATTTAACATGAGAACCTTTAAATTTGGCTCAGACATTTAATACATGTATTCGGGTAAGTTTTTAATTTGATACTAAATACGATGTGAAATTTCTTGTAATGTTTTAGATTTATCGTTTATACGTAAGTTATATTGATACAGTTCGATTTATTGGAAGCTCTCATCACTTTTTAAAGGACATTCTGTTTTAATTGTTTAAAGCTATACACGCTATAATTTGCGTCAATTTTGAATAAAGCGGAAAATGTATGTGTTTGATTACTAATAAAAGTTACCTTTATTCTGTTAATTATAATGCTCAATTCGATCACGTATCAAATATATCAAATATTAAACAATAAAAAATATTTATTTTCCTGCCAGGAAAGTAATGCCTCCTCGTGAATATCAATCTATCACGTGATATCGACAGCTAAATTTAGCCTATCATACCAAAACTGGTGAAGGGTCAACATCTTCATAATTGTGATAGTTTCACAAAGGAAAGGATATTTTCAGTAAAGCATAAATTTGTCCGATATACGAGTACAAACAAAAGAAAAAAATACAAGCCTGTGAGTAGATATGAATACTTCCTTTAAAAAAATGACGTAGACCTGTGTTTTTCCCCTATGTGCTATTTATAGATCCTATAAATGTTAATGCAGAAGTAAGGGTATCGTGAATGGCAAGCGTATTTTACTCATTATACATATACATGTATGTATTTCAAATTAACAACTGTTAAGCATATTAAAAATCAAGTTGGATATTTAATTAGGCAAACAATAACGACCACCTAGTTCTCCGCGGACATGCGCAATGAGGTCGGTTTGCTCTTCCTTCATCAATATTCATGAAAAGGTATATTTTCCTGGCAGGAAAATAAACAATTAAAAATCTATATCTTTGTAACGAGATGGAATTCACCCTTGTAATTTACAGATTAAGGATAACTTTTATAAGTAGACAAACACATGCGTTTTCACTGTCATTCAAAATTGACGCAAATTATAGCGTGTATATAGCTTTAAGGCCTTCTAAGAAAAGGAATCAATGGTTCACTTAATTAAACAAAAATCTCGCTTTGTCGATTCGTAAATTTTACTCATCAAAAGTGTAACTGCGATGTCACCACTCATAATGTTCAGTTTAATGTAAAATTTGGTGTTATGACTGCATTAAGAAATGAACTTTTCAGGCACGCAGCATCGGCAGCAACAACCCCCTGCGCCCCTTCCCACTTTTTTGCGCAGCAAAGATTTTTCTTAAATTTACATACAAAATATTGAATTAACATGGAGTTGGCCCCCCCACTTTTATGGGACCATGTAAAAAATTGAATTGAAAATAATGAAATAAACTGTGGTATTGAAGTTAAAATTATACTTTTTTTGTTGTTGTCAAGATGGATGAGTCTGCCCCCCCCCCCCCCCCCCCACACCACTTTCAAAAACGATGCTGCGTGCCTGCTTTTGGTGTTATGAGTACATTAAGTAGTCATAACTCCAATTTTTTTTTTAAGTAAGCAGTTATGGGAAGACACTTGAGCAATTTGGTTTAACTAAGTGCTATTCTGTACAGTGTTAAAATTACATATATTAGGTTAATTGAATATTTTCCATAAACGGACTATGCAATTTAACTTGTTAGTGTCTTTTCTATCCCATCCACGATACTCATTGTTGCAAAAAATGTTATTAAATAATGAACTTTTTGAAATTCATTAATGGGCGTGCTATCTCAAGGAATCATCTTTCTAACAAGATGAAGCAATTGCTTGTCAACAATGATTATATATACACGTGACTTATCCTTTGAAATCTCGAATCTGTGATGATAGTCTTGCAAACTCGATGTATATATGTACATCAAAACTTAAAGATTGTATAAGAGTATATGGCAACTTTTCAAGACTTTCAATTTGGTTTCAAGCCTCAAAATAACAAAGTTAAACACACGCACAATTCGTGTTAAGATAGTTGCTATATGTTACATGTAAGACACTAAATGTAGGTCAAAATAGTCACGATATACGTTCTCGCAACAAAGAAACAATTTAAGAAAGAACGTTCTAACTTGTATCGGATTAAAGTGAAACGGGTAGGGTCATTCACTGTGTTACGTAAGGTTAATTTCATCATTTAAATCCCGCCAGAGAATACATGTAAGTCGCAATAACAACTCAAACTGAAAGGAATGGTAAAAAAGAGATAATTTAACGGTTTAAACATGCCTCCGTTCAAAGAGTTGACGAATATGTCAATAGCATTCCAATCTGAATTGATAAATAAAAAGATAATGTTTATGACTGTCGATGCTACAAAGGTCCTGACACTTAAACAGTAACATTTCATTTAGAATGAAGTTGGAAATAGTTAAGTAGAAGATTGCTCGGACAAAATATTCCACGGGAGAATAAGAGAAAACAGTCCTAAGTGAACATAAACGATGCCATCAAGGCATCATCTATAGAAAGAGCGGGAAGTAAGTGAAAACTGTGGAATTTAAAATAAATTCTCTCTTGAAAAAAAAACCTTGAATAAAAATTGGGGATTTGTGAAGAGTGCAATTATTTCCGTGAAAACATTATAGAGTCGAGTTTAAGTCGGCGATCCAAGACATACTGAAAAATTTGTTTATTGAATATACGTTATATTTAGATAAATCTAATGTATTTATTTATTTTTCATGGTTAAGGTTTGCGACACATTTGATGAGTAACTTCTTTAAACACTAGCCTTTTCTATATATTTTCAAACCTCGGATTAATAAACACAATGCGGATGGCAAAATAAATTGATTAAAAAAAAGGTAAGCTGAATGCAATAAATATTTATAGTTAACTACTTTTAACAGACATTACATGTAAAGCAAGCAATTTACCATTTTAATGATTTTTTACGGACATGATTTAAACGACTTTTCCTTTGATTTCAACAGTTTCACAGGATTCAAAGAGAAATATAAACCAGGATGAAATTGAAAGTTATTTGTTACAGGTAATCTCTTAGTTCTTCATATCACAAAGTTATTTTTTCATTTTAGATTTATTCGAGGGTCAAAAGAAAAGATACGATAAAATCACAAGATTCACAAAAAGCGAACAAATAAATTTGCTTTGAAATATCTGTCTTTTGATTTTCTGATCTAAAATTGTTTATTTACATGAAGATAATTACTCTTGTTTGTTAACGAATGGTTAATTTTAAAAAAAATTACTCTCATTTTTGAACATCAGAAGAGATCGAAAAGTATTAGATATTTTTTCGATCATCAATTATTACAATTTAAGAAATGCAACAAGAACAAATTCCTTACATTCGTGTAATAATTGGTCAATATTTTGTGTGATGTTGCTATTCCATAGTGCTAGGGTTCAATGAAACATCTTTTTTCGGTTGGAGGCTCCCTTGCTCTCTATTTGGCAGAGAAGTATGAAATAAAACTTTTAACGGACAATTTTCTGGTCCCTTGGCTTTTATTAAAGCCGAATAGTTTCTCGGAATAAAATATGCCAACGAAAAAAGCCCCCTTTTATGTTTGGCAGGGACATGGGCTGGACAATAGACCCAATTTTCAATTTTCAGTTGATTTCAATTAAACAACGAGGTTTATACAACATGTACGAGGGCTGTCCCAAAATAATGTAGACAGGACACATAATTGATAATTTGTTCACTGCAATTTCATTAGACTTCTATGTTTTTTTCAATGACCCAGGTTTTGTCAGGCGGCGCAATGTGCGACGTCGAAAATTTCCAGTTTTACGTTGTTGCTAAACCCTCCACATCGTTTTACGATAACATTTACGTTTTATTTCCGAAAATGTCTTAGAAAAAATATTATCTTTGAACATGTACCCTGAGTGCATATTCAAAATATATTTCTATTTTTGTTGTTTTTTAAATATTTTCTAAGTACAAACGATCTGTCGACATACTTACCCTGTATTACTTGTTGTCTAACGTCCGTCTTACCGAAATGTGTCGTTCTGCATTTTGACGTCCATTGATATCGTTCGGGGTTTCTTTTTTTTCACTTATTGTCATCATACTTGTTCAAATATTTTCAATGTTGTTTAACTACTTATTCACAAAACGCATTTCTCATCAATTTTGTTAATTTCATTTACTTCCTAAGCCGCTTAGGATTTATTTCATAGTTTTAACAAAATTGTATCAGTTACTGCTGCGCCGCCTTAAGCGCTGACATCGTCATTTTATTACGAGTTAACTTTTCAACTTGTCACAAAACGCGCTATATAATATTTAAAAGTTTTGTTATAGTCAAAACATTTTCTGAGTAAATAATAGAATTATTAAGGTCTTCCGTTTCCAACGGAAGACCTTATTGTTTTCGTACTGTTTCTTATTATTAAGGTCTTCCGTTTCCAACGGAAGACCTTATAGTTTTCGTACGATTTCTTCTTCTTATTATTTTTTTCCACAAATTTTGTGCACGCGATTTCTCGAAAACTATTCGACTGATTTCAATCATTTTTTCACAGAAGATGGGACTTGATGTAAACTTGATACATTTTGGAGATTTTTTCTGTCGTCACTTCCGGTACCGATTTATCGGCCATTTTGCACATTTTCACGACCTATTTTGTGCAGAGCTGATCTCAGAAACTATCAGATATATGACTATGAAATTTTCAGGATAGGTAGTCTATAGTTTGAAGTTGTGCACTATTATGTTGTTTTACGCCAGTGGCGCCATTTCTTGGAGCTCGCCTGGGCTCGATAATTGAGTACGAATTTTCATTCAAAATTTTCATACGTTTTCATCTGTATCTTTTTATCAGTTGGTATTTTGTTAAGACATATATAACAAAAGTAGTAGATAATTAAACGTTCTTTCCAACAAAATCAAGAAAAAAGGGCTGGCTCCTTAAATTAGGGGCCAAGACACTGGTAAACTCTATTACAAATAACTTAAAAACGATCAAAATTTTGTAATGCATGATAGAAGCAAAGTTGTTGATTGTAGCAATATTTATCAGGTAAAATCATTTTCACACCCATTTATGACGTAATTAGGGATTTTAAGGGGCCAAAGTACTTAAACTTTGATGCAATATATCTTGAGAAGGAGACATATTTTGTTAGGCAATGTAGAAAAGAAAATGTTTGCATTGATGATTCTAATCGATTCCACTAATCAAAACTCTAAAATCTGCCCCCATTAAGGATCTAGAGGGCTGGCCCCTAAAATATTCAATCATTTGTATCTCAAAAATGAACAACAATTTTAGATGAGTGTAAGAACAAAAAATGTTAGTATTCGTGAGACCTTTCGATTGAACTCAAGAAAAAGGGACTGGCCCCTTAAATGAGGGGCCAAGACACTCGTAAACTGTATTACAGATAACTTGAAAACAATCAAGATTTCAAATATCTTTGGTACCCAGCCTTTTTACAAAATTGCTACCAGCGAGATTTTAGTCACTGTAAGTGATGTTTCACACAGGATGAATGACCATCTTTAAGCCCTCCTTAAAGATAGCTTAAAGGTGTTTAAAGGTAGCTTAAAGACGATCTTTAATCCACCTTTAAGCTACCTTTAAGCTATATGTATTGCTTAAAGGTGGCTCAAAGAAAGCGTAAAGATGGCTTAAAGGCAGCTTAAAGACTATCTTTAAGCCACCTTTAAGCCACCTTTAAGGACAACTTATAGGTCCTTAATGTCCAAACTTCTTTAAGCCACCTTTAAGCTACCTTTAAGCCACCTTTAAGCTACCTTTAAGCCACCTTTATGCCATTAAAAAAAATTTAATTCAATATTGTGCTTAATTTCCAACAAAATGTATTAACTTTATGAAAGAAAAGGTATTAAAACGGTTTTTGTTCTAGAAAGAAAAATGAAAAAAAAACAAAAAAAAAACACCGGCCACGGCGAGAATTGAACCCGGAACCTTTAGTTTTCTAGCATCACCACACATCCTCTGCGCCACGCCAACTTACTTGTATAAGAGCGTTTTTATATCCTATATATCAGTGGATATTGAATCACTGTATTGAATGTGTTTACTTGAAAAGATTTTGACAAACCATTCAGTTTGTAACAATCAATTATATCTAATTTATAAATTACATGCATGCATGTATTTAGAATGAAATACGGAACTTGGTCTTCAGTGGACAAAAATATATTATACCTAAATGGAAACCGTTAGGTTCACTATAGTAGGATTTCTTAGTTAATAAATTTAAACCGAGTAGATATACGTTTTTCATCTAATTTATTATATAGCTATAAAAATGTAAGAAAGAAAATGAAATCGTTTCTTTTATTAAATGCATTGATACTATTAGGGTATTTGTTCAATTTCCCGCAATTTCCCAGTTTTCATGATCGCGGCACCGTTCCAATATGTTTGAATATTTACATGTAATTGTATGTACATGATTTTTAAACTATCAATTCTATAACAAACAAAATTACCAATTATTGGTGACGTATTTACTGCATGTGGCAATTGCAAATGACTTGTACATACAATTGTATGATGTGCCAGGCCGGGTATATTTTTTGACATATTTACCCTTATACATATATTTAAATAATCAACCCCTATTTATGATCACCGGTACATTAATTAATTAGCCTCAAGATTTTACTCTTACATACATGTATCGTTAATTTGTAGACGTAACATCTTTGAAACCCAGAGCTGGGAAATAATACTTTGAAAATGAATTACAAATGTAAATTAACTTTTATTCACTAGACTTATCGTATACTCGTACATACTAAGATTCAACGCCTTTAGAAACCCTGACGTGCACCTGGGCACACGACGCACCTGTTGTGTATATCTTGTATATTCTGTGTTAGTTCTAGGGGTTTTCTTAAGTTGGACAAACAATAGACTTTAATTAGATATACACAAACATGCACCTGGGCACACGACACAACTGTTGTGTATATCTTGTATATTCTGTGTTAGTTTCAGGGGTTTTCTTAAGTTGGACAAACAATAGACTCTAATTAGATATACACAAACGAACAAAACTATGTCTAGACAAACAAAGCAGTAATATCCTGCCCGATATAACAAAGGCAGTTGAGAGTCTTTTCATCTTTAACATGTATCTTGCAGATCTAGAGTTAGAAATAATGAAAATTGAAAAAAAATTACAAACATTAAACCGATTAACAAATTAGATCATGCATTTTTGGTTCATTATCCTTATTTTGTTTAATAACCGGATGAACTGAGAGAGAGAGAGAGAGAGAGAGAGAGAGAGAGAGAGAGAGAGAGAGAGAGAGAGAGAGAGAGAGAGATTTTTTTCACCGATTAATTTATAATAGGAAACAAACATACTTTAATTAGTTTTATGCACATATTAAGATACAGAGACTGTGCTCATCCCTACAATAATTTTGAAACCCCCAAAAAATTATAAAGAATTTTATAACGGCAATCTGTGTCCATCG
Organism: Magallana angulata; assembly: GCF_025612915.1. Lineage (NCBI taxonomy): Eukaryota > Metazoa > Mollusca > Bivalvia > Ostreida > Ostreidae > Magallana > Magallana angulata. The sequence continues at coordinate 17,659,989 of NC_069118.1, forward strand.
GAGCGGTGCTGATGATAGCGTTCTGTGTTTAATGGAGCGACGATTAAAACCGCCTGGAACACACCCCCCCCCCTTCCTTGGAAATTATATTATCACTCGGATGACCCCCTCCCATCTCTATAAAGAGCTTTTGCATTTAATATATGTTTTTATTGTTCAGCTTGATCAATATTGACTTAAAGGCCACTTAAAGACAGTGTAAAGGCAGTGTAAAGAGAGCGTAAATGCCACTTAAAGATGCTTAAAGGTGGCTTAAAGGTGGCTTAAAGAAGTTTGGACATTAAGGACCTATAAGCACTTGCTTAAAGGTGACTTAAAGGCGGCTTAAAGGTTGTATAGCCTTTAAGCTCCTTTAAGTCACCTTTAAGCCACCTTTAAGGACTTGCTTAAAGATGGTTTTTCGCCCTGTGTCATCTTCCATGATTAACAGTGGTGTACACTAAACAAATGTATAAAAAAACCTAGTTTTAATTTTCATAAACCTCTTTTGTTCGTCCGTTTTCGGTCTCGAGACAAAAAACCTAGATTCACCAAGATCGCAGATTTGGCAGAGAATATCGATATTTCATCGTATCATATGAAAACAAAATCGGACGGAAGACCTACTCGTTACTCGTAACGAGATCTAGTTATTAAGGTCTTCCGTTTCCAACGGAAGACCTTATTGTTTTCGTACTGTTTCTTATTATTAAGGTCTTCCGTTTCCAACGGAAGACCTTATTGTTTTTCTTAGGTTTCTTTTTCCCTATTATTATTATTATTATTATTTTTTTTCTTACCGATTTTGTGCACGCGATTTCTCGGAAACGGCTCAACCGATTTACGTCAAATTTTCAATTCTTATAGGTATTGGTCTGAACCTTGTTGGAAAATTTTTTTGTTGATGACGTCACTTCCTGTCTTGAGATATCGTGGATTTATCAGTTTTTATGGGGGTATTTTGTGCGGAGAACTCCTCTTTTACTATTAAAGATATGATGTTGAACTTTTCAGGGCTGATAGACGAAAGACTGAAATAGTGTCTAATGGTCATTAATCATCTTTATCTCAAAGAGCACCGAAGCTCGCCCGAGCTTGAAAATTAAGATTAAAAAGGCGTCATGATTTTTCTTGGTTTTCTTTAAATATCTCTTTTCTTGAAAGCATTTTGTTAAAACATGTAGAACAAAAAAACTTAATTAAATCAAGAGCTTTCATTTGAGATCATGAAAAAGGGGCTGGCCCTTCAAATTAGGGGCTGAGGGGGCTCTAAAGTCTTTAAATGATAACTTTTTACCGTGAAATATTTTGTGATGCGTTATAGAAGCAATTATGTTTAATCTTAGGTAAATAACCTAATTATGGCAATCATTTACTCCTATGTTACGTAATTAGGGATTTTAAGGGGCCAGAAGTCCAAAACTTTGATGTTCAATATCTCAAAATAAAGAAACATTTGGATAAGCAATATTTAACAAAAGATGCTCAAAATATTGAGCTTAACAATCTGAAACCATAATTTCCTTGTTATGCGGTCCCTAAAAGGAGTTACAGGGTCGGCCCCTAAAACGACCCTCTGCAGATATCTCGAGAACGGTACAAAATTTGTAAACACTTTTTGAACAAAATGTGTTTGAATTGACAAGAGCTTTTATTTGAAATCAAGAAAAAGGGGCTGGCCCTTCAAATTAGGGGCTGAGGGGGCTCTAAAGTCTTTTAATGATAACTTTTTACCGTGAAATATTTTGTGATGCGTTATAGAAGCAATAATGTTCATTCTAAGGTTATTTACCTATACATGGCAATCATTTACTCTTATGTTACGTAATTAGGGATTTTAAGGGGCCAGAAGTCCAAAACTTTAATGCTTAATATCTCAAAATGAAGAAACATTTGGATAAGCAATATTTAACAAAAGATGCTCAAAATATTGAGCTTAACAATCTGAAACCATAATTTCCTTGTTATGCGGTCCCTAAAAGGAGTTACAGGGTTGGCCCCTAACACGACCCTCTCTAAATATCTCAAGAACGTACAAAATTTGTAATTACTTGTTGAACAAAAAGTGTTTGAATTGACAAGAGCTTTCATTTGAAATCATGAAAAAGGTGCTGGCCCTTCTAATAAGGGGCTGAGGGGGCTCTAAAGTATTTTAATGATAACGTTTTACTGTTAAATATTTTGTGATACGTTATAGAAGCGATTATGTTCATTCTAATGTAATGTACCTGTACATGGCAATCATTTACTCTTATGTTACGTAATTAGGGATTTTAAGGGGCCAGAAGTATAAGGCTTTGATGCTCAATATCTCAAAATGGAGGAAAACTTTGGAAAGCAATATTTAACAAAAGATGTTAAAAATATTGAGCTTAACAATGTACAACCATATATTGTTTTTATCTGGACCCTAAAAGGAGTATAAGGACCGGATATCAAAACGATTTTTCCCAGATATCTCAAAAACGGTAACCAATTTCTAAATACTTATTAGTGGTACACAAAAATACCTTTTGATTAAAATGAATGAATAGGAGCTGATCCCTCAAATAAGGGACACCAAAGGGATAGATAGTCTTTCACCTATTACTCATAGATTCCGCCTCCTTTTCCGGATACGTTTCGCTGATGAAGGTCAAGAGTAAGGTCATTCCATATTCTAAAAATCGGACGGAAGACCTCCTCGTTGCTCGCAACGAGATCGTGTCTAGTTATTATTAAGGTCTTCCGTTTCCAACGGAAGACCTTATTGTTTTCGTACTGTTTCTTATTATTATTATTATTATTTATTATTATTATTATTTTTTTCCAAATTTTGTGCACGCGATTTCTCGGAATCTATTCGACCGATCTCAACCATTTTTTCACAGATGTAAGGGCGTGATCTAAACTTAATACATTTTTCTTAATTTTTTCATAGTCACTTCCGGTACCGAATTGTCGGCCATTTTGTAATTTTTGACGACCCATTTTGTGCAGCTATAAACTCGGAAACCGTAAGAGATATGAATATCAAATTTTCAGGAAAGGTAGACGATAGTTTGGAGTTGTGCAGCATGTAGTTGTTTAATGCCTGTTGCGCCATTTCTTGGAGCTCGCCTGGGCACGAAAATTGGGTACGAATTTTCAATCAAAATTTTCACACGTTTTGATTTATATCTTTTTATCAGTTGATATTTTGTTAAGACATATAAAACAAAAGAGGTAGAGAATCAAAAGTTCTTTCCAACAAAATTAAGAAAAAGGGGCTGGCCCCTTTATTTAGGGGCCAAAACACTGGTAAACTCTATTACAAATAACTTAAAAACGATAAAGATTTTCTAATGTATTATAGAAGAAAAGTTGTTGATCGTTCCAATATCTATTAGAAAAAATTATTACCACACCCATTTATTACGTAACTAGGGATTTTTAGGGGCCAAAATACTTAAACTTTGACGCAATATAACTAGAGAAGTAGAAATATTTTGTTAGACATCATAGAAGAAAAAATGTTTGAATTATTGATTTAAATCGATTCCACTTATCAAAACACGCATTCCTGTCCCCATTAAGGATCTAGAGGGCTAGCCCCTAAAATATTCAAACATTTGTATCTCAAAAATGATCAACAATTTTAAATAGGTGTAAGAACAAAAATTGTTAGTATTCTTAAGACCTTGCCACAGAAATCAAGAAAAAGGGGCTGGCCCCTTTAATGAGGGGCCAGGGCACTCTTAAACTCTATTACAAATAAGTTAAAAACGATAAAGATTTTGTAATGCATTATAGAAGCAAAGTTGTTGATCGTACCAATATATATTAGAAAAAATAATTACCACTCCCATTTGATACGTAATTAGGGATTTTTAGGGGCCAAAATACTTAAACTTTGACGCAATATAACTAGAGAAGTAGAAATATTTTGATAGACATCATAGAAGAGAAAATGTTTGAATTAATGATTTAAATCGATTCCACTTATCAAAACACGAATTTCTGTCCCCATTAAGGATCTAGAGGGCTGGCCCCTAAAATATTCAAACATTTGTATCTCAAAAATGATCAACAATTTTAAATAGGTGTAAGAACAAAATTGTTAGTATTCTTAAGACCTTTTCAAAGAAATCAAGAAAAAGGGGCTGGCCCCTTTAATCAGGGGCCAGGGCACTCTTAAACTCTATTACAAATAACTTAAAAACGAAAAAGATTTTGTAATGCATTATAGAAGCAAAGTTGTTGATCGTACCAATATCTATTAGAAAAAAATATTGCCACACCCATTTATTACGTAATTAGGGATTTTTAGGGGCCAAAATACTTAAACTTTGACGCAATATAACTATAGAAGTAGAAATATTTTGTTAGACATCAAAGAAGAGAAAATGTTTGAAATAATGATTTAAATCGATTCCACTTATCAAAACACGAATTTCTGTCCCCATTAAGGATCTAGAGGGCTAGCCCCTAAAATATTCAAACATTTGTATCTCAAAAATGATCAACAATTTTAAATAGGTGTAAGAACAAAAATTGTCAGTATTCTTAAGACCTTTTCAAAGAAATCAAGAAAAAGGGGCTGGCCCCTTAAATTAGGGGCCAGAGCACTCTTAAACTCTATTACAAATAACTTAAAATCGATAAAGATTTTGTAATGCATTATAGAAGCAAAGTTGTTGATCGTACCAATATCTATTAGAAAAAAATATTGCCACGCCCATTTATTACGTAATTAGGGATTTTTAAGGGCCAAAGAACTTAAACTTTGACGCAATATAACTAAAGAAGTAGAAATATTTTGTTAGACATCAAAGAAGAGAAAATGTTTGAATTAATTATTTAAATCGATTCCACATATCAAAACACGAATTTCTGTTCCCATTAAGGATCTATAGGGCTGGCCCCTAAAATATTCAATCATTTGTGTCTCAAAATGATCAACAATTTTAGATGGGTGTAAGAACAATAAATGTTAGAATTCTTAAGACCTTTTCAAAGAAATCAAGAAAAAGGGGCTGACCCCTAAATAAGGGGCCAAGACACTCGTCAACTCTATTACAAATAACTTTAAAACAATAAAGATTTTGTAATGCATTATAGAAGCAAAGTTGTTGATCGTAACAATATCAGTTTGTAAAACTCATAGCCACACCCATTGATGACGTAATTAGGAATTTTTAGGGGATTAAAACATTAAATCTTTAATGTGCTGTATGTGAAATGTGAGTGGAAATTCTGAAATTTCATTGATATTTTAATGGTATCGTTTGAAAAATTGAACGGAAGACCTCCTCGTTACTCGTAACGAGATCGTGTCTAGTTATTATTAAGGTCTTCCGTTTCCAACGGAAGACCTTATTGTTTTCGTACTGTTTCTTATTAAGGTCTTCCGTTTCCAACGGAAGACCTTATAGTTTTCGTACTGTTTCTTATTATTATTATTATTTTTTCCAAATTTTGTGCACGCGATTTCTCGAAAACTATTCGACCGATTTTCAACATTTTTTCACAGATGATGATTCATTATCTGAATTTTATATGTTTTTGAAATTTTAGTTGCCATCACTTCCGGTACCGATTTATCGGCCATTTTATAGTTTTTTACGACATATTTTGTGCAGAGTTGATCTCAGAAACTATCAGAGATATGACTGTGAAATTTTCAGGATCGGTAGTCTATAGTCTGAAGTTGTGCACTATTATTTTGTTTTACGCCAGTGGCGCCATTTCTTGGAGCTCGCCTGGGCACGAAAATTGGGTACGAATATTCATTCCAAATTTTCACAAGTTTTAATCTGTATCTTTTTATCAGTTGATATTTTGTTAAGACATATATAACAAAAGTAGTAGATAATTAAAAGTTCTTTCCAATAAAATCAAGAAAAAGGGGCTGGCCCCTTAAATTAGGGGCGAAGACACTTGTAAACTCTATTACATATAACTTAAAAACAATAAAGATTTTGTGATCTATTATAGAAGCAAAGTAATTGATCGTAACAATATCTAACAAAAAAATTAATGCCACGCCCATTGATGACGTAATTAGGGATTTTTAGGGGCCAAAGTACTTAAACTTTGACGCATTATATCTAGAAAAGGAAACATATTTTGTTAGGCATTGTAGAAGAGAAAATGCTTGCATTAATGATTCTAATCGATTGTCAATGTCTGTCCCCATTAAGGATCCAGAGGGCTGGCCCCTAAAATATTCAAACATTTGTATCTCAAAAATGAACAACAATTTTAGATAGGTGTAAGAACAAAAAATCTAAGTATTCATAAGACCTTTCATATAAAATCACGAAAAAGGGGCTGTCCCCTTCAATTAGGTACCAAGACTGTCGTAAATTCTATAACAGATATCTTAAAAACGATAAAGATTTTGTAATGCATTATAGATGCAAGGATATTGATCGTAACAATATCAGTTTGTTAAACTCATTGTTACACCCTTTGATGACATAATTAGAGTTTTTAAAGAACTACAATCTTATATCTTTAATGTGCTGTAGGTGAAAAAGCAAAATACTTTGTTAAGCATTGTAAAGGATATTGACAATCGTATCCATTTTCTGAAAGAAAGGGGTTGAGGGGGAATTCTGAAATTTCATTACTCAGCTATGTTAAGGGCGTCCTTAAAAAAATAGCGATATTTATCACATGAAATGTTAGCCTTTGAACAATCTTGGTATTCTATTCCCAAAAATTGTTAAACAAAGTGATATTTTATCGATTATACAAATTAAATAATTTGTTATCGCATGAGCAATTTTTGAGTCTCTTGGGAATACCCTGTCACGTGATACTGCTAAAAATAGATGAACCAGGAATAATACGAAAAAATGCAAAGTGCAAGGGCATAAGATAAACAAATATCGTTATTTCTGTTTCTAACTTGTAAAATGAACCTTCAAAATTTCGAAAAGTGCTGGGAGCTTAAAATATTCAAGTAAGAACAATTATTAAATTCAATGTAAACAGTGTATGAACAGCAATTTACAGGGATTTCCCGCAATTAACGCTTATTTATATCAAATGCGTAGCTATTTCATACAGCTCCCAGCACTTTTTGATATAATGGGGATACAATGGTAAGACATGGAAATTTTCAATATATTTGATCAAGTGTATGCCCTTGCACTACTGCATTTTATCTGACCCATTTCACTTTCAGCGTCATTTGCGTGAAATTCAAACGCAACACTGACTAAGATCATGATTTTAATTTTCATTCTTAAAATAATTAAACACTGTGAATTTCACTAAAATAATGTTAAAATGTTGTTTCTGTTCACACCAATCATCATTACAAAATTGTTGAAATTGGAAAAAATAATTTCATCAGTTGCCTTTATTGGGGGGGGGTGTAAGTGATGAGTTTGTAATTTACACATTTATGTTTCATAATAATTTATGTTACTATGCTGGTGAATAAATTCGTTTTATGTATAATCAGGTTTACTTGTATTATAATTGATATTTTAGTACTAATTTAAGAAAACAAGAAGAAACATTATATCAATATAATCAAGAATTTATTTTAATAATCAACTTTACAAATACTATAGAGATTGCTTTTCTGTGACAAACTGTTCAACACGACTAGTGTTTTCTGATTTTTAGTATTTTTCAGTCATAATGTGGAATTTATGGAAATTGACAATTCTTCTTGCACACTGCATGTTCCTCTCTTCTGTCTTTTTGATATTAGGAGGTAGTCCAGTTGATCAGAAAACCAATACCTGAAATGATGAATATATAATATCAATTTCAAATTTCATTTCAATAGATTAGATATCAATGCAAATTATTATAATAGGTTACATTAGTATCATTATCAAAATGATATTTAAAAACAACAAACTATACATGAAGTTGAAGTTAGTGAGTAAAAGAAATATTTATATAGTACCTACTTTTTATCAACATCCCAACAAGTGTTTTCAGTGGACCATCTACTGCCTAAGTGACCCTGAAAAGGAATAATGTGTCATAAATAGCTAGCTATTGTGTTCAAGATAACATGAAAATGAAACATTTCTCTATTATTGGGCTTTTTAATGGCGGTTTCAATTTCAGTGATTTAACAACAGGCATAATCAAATGTTTATTCTTTAAAATGTGTGGAAATTCAGTTTGAACACACTTTAATTTTGTCTTAAATAAAATTAATTAGTATAGATTTTCATAAAAGAAAACTTAATAAAATAACACATTTCGATTTACTTAAACAACATTACGATCTTGTCTATAATCATCATATTATCATTCCAGATCCTCACAGTAATCTTTGTAGTGCTAGCACATACAGTGTTTGGCCATGGACTTTTTATTGTGTACTTTGAACACGGAGGAAATGCGATCTAATATTATCGCGATATGAGACCAGTAAAAAGCTACAATGAGCCTCAATGCTCTTTATGATCAAAACTAGCGAAACGCAGAACAATTACTTTGCCTGACTGAGTCACCAAACTGATGTTTAAACACAATATTACATGAAAACAAATGTAAACAAGTAAATAAAATCGAAGCCGACGAATTTCACTTCGTTTCCGTTCCATCCAACAATATTAAATATTATAAAACAATATCTAGGGGAAGTACAGATAAATCCTACCTTGTTCAGTTGAATCCTATGCCGATATCTGTCCACGCTGGTTGTAAACGAGTTAAATTCCGAGATGTATCACTGAATTCCACATGTTTATTCTGATCACAGCTGCAAGCGCCGATGTGACGTAGTCAGCCTTGACACGTCATCAGACGACTTAGGAATTTCATGATTTCGTTAGATATAAAGAATAGTTTATGATTTTATTTCAGTACACCTTTCTTGAACCATTCAAACCCAATAATTAATCATATTCATTTTGGTAGATGTTTGTTAATTACCGAAATACCCATATCTCGTAAAATCTCATGAATAAGGGGCGGGGCTTATGCAAATTTTTCTAAATCACACGTGGTAGAATTCTTAGACCTTCCTTAACATAGCTGAGTAATATTTTAATCGTATCATTTAACAAGTTGAACGGAAGACCTACTCGTTACTCGTAACGAGATCGTATCTAGTTATTATTATTTTTTTCCACAAATTTTGTGCACGAGATTTCTCGAAAACTATTCGACCGATTTCAATCATTTTTTTACAGAAGATGGGACTTAATGTAAACTTCATACATATTTGAGATTTTTTCTGTCGTCACTTCCGGTACCGATTTATCGGCCATTTTGCACATTTTCACGAACTTTTTTGTGCAGAGCTGATCTCAGTAACTATCAGAGATATGACTATGAAATTTTCAGGATAGGTAGTCTATAGTTTAAAGTTGTGCACTATTATGTTGTTTTACGCCAGTGGCGCCATTTCTTGGAGCTCGCCTGGGCTCGAAAATTGAGTACGAATTTTCATTCAAAATTTTTCATACGTTTTGATCTGTAACTTTTTATCACTTGATATTTTGTTAAGACATATATAACAAAAGTAGTAGATAATTAAACGTTTTTTCGAACAAAATCAAGAAAAAGGGGCTGGCCCCTTAAATTAGGGGCCAAGACACTCGTAAACTCTATTAAAAATAACTAAAAAATGATCAAAATTTTGTAATGCAATATAGAAGCAAAGTTGTTGATTGTAGCAATATTTATCAGGTAAAATCATTTTCACACCCATTTATGACGTATTTAGGGATTTTAAGGGGCCAAAGTACTTAAAACTTTGACGCAATATATCTAGAGAACGAGACATATTTTGTTAGGCAATGTAGAAAAGAAAATGTTTGCATTGATGATTCTAATCGATTCCACTAATCAAAACTCTAAAGTCTGTCCCCATTAAGGATATAGAGGGCTGGCCCCTAAAATATTCAATCATTTGTATCTCAAAAATGAACAACAACATTAGATGGGTGTAAGAACAAAAAAGGTTTGTATTCGTGAGACCTTTCGATTGAACTAAAAATAAAAGGGGCTGGCCCTTTAAATTAGGGGCCAGGACACTCGTTATCTATATTACAGATAACTTAAAAACAATCCAGATTTTGTCATGCATTATAGAAGCAAAGTTGTTGACCGTAACAATATTTATCAGGTAAAATCATTTCTACACCCATTTATGACGGAATTAGGCCAAAGTACTTAAACTTTGATGCAATATATCTAAAGAGGGGGACATATTTTGTGAAGCATTGTAGAACAGCAAATGTCTGTATTGATAATTTTAATCGATTCCACTGACCAAAACACCAATGTCAGTCCCCATTAAGGATCTAGAGGGCTGGCCCCTAAATTCTTCAATCACTTGTATCTAAAAAATGAACAACAATTTTAGATGGGTGTAAGAACAAAAAAGTTTGTATTCGTAAGACCTTGTGAATTAACTCAAGAAAAAGGGGCTGGCCCCTTAAATTAGGGGCCAAGACACTCGTAAAGTATTTTACACATACCTTAAAAGCGATCAAAATTTTGTAATGTTATATAGAAACAAAGTTATTGATCGTAACAATATCAGTTTGTAAAACTCATTGCCACACCGATTGATGACGCAATTGGGGATTTTAGGGGACTTAAATCTTAAATCTTCAATGTGCTGTATGTGAAAATGCAAAACACTTTGTTAATCATTTTAAAGGATATTGACAATCGTATACATTATCTGAAAGGGAGTAGTTGAGAGGAAATTCTTAAATTGCAATGACATTTTAATCGTATCGTTAAAAAATTAAACGGGAGACCTACTCGTTACTCGTAACGAGATCGTATCTAGTTATTATTATTATTATTTATTATTATTATTATTTTTTTCCAAATTTTGTGCACGCGATTTCTCGGAATCTATTCGACCGATCTCAACCATTTTTTCACAGATGTTAGGGCGTGATCTAAACTTAATACATTTTTCTTAATTTTTTCATAGTCACTTCCGGTACCGAATTGTCGGCCATTTTGTAATTTTTGACGACCCATTTTGTGCAGCTATAAACTCGGAAACCGTAAGAGATATGAATATCAAATTTTCAGGAAAGGTAGACGATAGTTTGGAGTTGTGCAGCATGTAGTTGTTTAATGCCTGTTGCGCCATTTCTTGGAGCTCGCCTGGGCACGAAAATTGGGTACGAATTTTCATTCAAAATTTTCACACGTTTTGATTTATATCTTTTTATCAGTTGATATTTTGTTAAGACATATAAAACAAAAGAGGTAGAGAATCAAAAGTTCTTACCAACAAAATCAAGAAAAAGGGGCTGGCCCCTTTAATTAGGGGCCAAAACACTGGTAAACTCTATTACAAATAACTTAAAAACGATAAAGATTTTCTAATGTATTATAGAAGAAAAGTTGTTGATCGTTCCAATATCTATTAGAAAAAATTATTACCACGCCCATTTATTACGTAACTAGGGATTTTTAGGGGCCAAAATACTTAAACTTTGACGCAATATAACTAGAGAAGTAGAAATATTTTGTTAGACATCATAGAAGAAAAAATGTTTGAATTATTGATTTAAATCGATTCCACTTATCAAAACACGCATTCCTGTCCCCATTAAGGATCTAGAGGGCTAGCCCCTAAAATATTCAAACATTTGTATCTCAAAAATGATCAACAATTTTAAATAGGTGTAAGAACAAAAATTGTTAGTATTCTTAAGACCTTGCCACAGAAATCAAGAAAAAGGGGCTGGCCCCTTTAATGAGGGGCCAGGGCACTCTTAAACTCTATTACAAATAAGTTAAAAACGATAAAGATTTTGTAATGCATTATAGAAGCAAAGTTGTTGATCGTACCAATATCTATTAGAAAAAATAATTACCACTCCCATTTGATACGTAATTAGGGATTTTTAGGGGCCAAAATACTTAAACTTTGACGCAATATAACTAGAGAAGTAGAAATATTTTGATAGACATCATAGAAGAGAAAATGTTTGAATTAATGATTTAAATCGATTCCACTTATCAAAACACGAATTTCTGTCCCCATTAAGGATCTAGAGGGCTGGCCCCTAAAATATTCAAACATTTGTATCTCAAAAATGATCAACAATTTTAAATAGGTGTAAGAAAAAAAATTGTTAGTATTCTTAAGACCTTTTCAAAGAAATCAAGAAAAAGGGGCTGGCCCCTTTAATCAGGGGCCAGGGCACTCTTAAACTGTATTACAAATAACTTAAAAACGATAAAGATTTTGTAATGCTTTATAGAAGCAAAGTTGTTGATCGTACCAATATCTATTAGAAAAAAATATTGCCACGCCCATTTATTACGTAATTAGGGATTTTTAAGGGCCAAAGAACTTAAACTTTGACGCAATATAACTAAAGAAGTAGAAATATTTTGTTAGACATCAAAGAAGAGAAAATGTTTGAATTAATTATTTAAATCGATTCCACATATCAAAACACGAATTTCTGTTCCCATTAAGGAGCTATAGGGCTGGCCCCTAAAATATTCAATCATTTGTGTCTCAAAATGATCAACAATTTTAGATGGGTGTAAGAACAATAAATGTTAGAATTCTTAAGACCTTTTCAAAGAAATCAAGAAAAAGCGGCTGACCCCTAAGTAAGGGGCCAAGACACTCGTAAACTCTATTACAAATAACTTTAAAACAATAAAGATTTTGTAATGCATTATAGAAGCAAAGTTGTTGATCATAACAATATCAGTTTGTAAAACTCATAGCCACACCCATTGATGACGTAATTAGGAATTTTTAGGGGATTAAAACATTAAATCTTTAATGTGCTGTATGTGAAATGTGAGTGGAAATTCTGAAATTTCATTGATATTTTAATGGTATCGTTTGAAAAATTGAACGGAAGACCTCCTCGTTACTCGTAACGAGATCGTGTCTAGTTATTATTATTTTTTTCCACGAATTTTGTGCACGCGATTTCTCGAAAACTATTCGGCCGATTTCGACCATTTTTTCTCAGATGATAGCCAATCGTCATAATTCTAGAAGTTTTTTGAAATTTTGAAATCGGCACTTCCGGTTCCGATTTACGGCCGATTTTGTCAGTTTTTACGACCCATTTTGTGCAGACATAAACTCAGAGACTATCAGAGATAGGAATATGAAATTTTCAGGATAGGTAGACCATAGGTTGAAGTTGTGCACAATGTAGTTTTTTGGCGCCAGTGGCGCCATTTCTATGAGCTCGCCTAGGCTCGAAAATTGGGTACGAATTTCGAATCAAATTTTTCATACGTTTTAATCTGTATCTTTTTATGAGTTTATATTTTGTTAAAACATATATAACAAAAAAGGTAGATAATCGAAAGTTCTTTTCAACAAAATCAAGAAATAGGGGCTGGCCCCTTAAATTAGGGGCCAAGACACTCATAAACTCTATTACGAATAACATAAAAACGATAAAGATTTTGTAATGCATTATAGAAGCAAAGTTGTTGATCGTACCAATATCTATTAGGAAAAAAACATTGCCACGCCCATTTATTACGTAATTAGGGATTTTTAGGGGCCAAAGTACTTAAACTTTGACGAAAAATAACTAGAGAAGTATACATATTTTGTTAGACATCATAGAAAAGAAAATGTTTGAATAAATGATTTAAATTGATTCCACATATCAAAACACGCATTTCTGTCCCCATTAAGGATCTAGAGGGCTGGCCCCTAAAATATTCAATCATTTGTATCTCAAAAGTGATCAACAATTTTAGATGGATGTAAGAACAAAAAATGTTAGTATTCATGAGACCTTTCGTATAAAATCAAGAAAAAGGGGCTGGCCCCTTTTTTTAGGGGCCAAGGCACTCATAAACTCTATTACAAATAACTTAAAAACGATAAAGATTTTGTAATGCATTATAGAAGCAAAGTTGTTGATCGTACCAATATCTATTAGGAAAAATCATTGCCACGCCCATTTATTACGTAATTAGGGATTATGAGGGGCCAAAGTACTTAAACTTTGACGAAAAATAACTAGAGAAGTAGAAATATTTTGTTAGACATCATAGAAGAGAAAATGTTTGAATAAATGATTTAAATTGATTCCACTTATCAAAACACGAATTTCTGTCCCCATTAAGGATCTAGAGGGCTGGCCCCTAAAATATTCAATCATTTGTATCTCAGAAATGATCAACAACTTTACATGGGTGTAAGAACAAAAAATATTTGTATTCATGAGACCTTTCGTATAAAATCAAGAAAAAGGGGCTGGCCCCTTATTTTAGAGGCCAAGGCACTCTTAAACTCTATTACAAATAACTTAAAAACGATAAAGATTCTGTAATGCATTATAGAAGCAAAGTTGTTGATCGTACTAATATCTATTAGAAAAAAATATTGCCAAGCCCATTTATTACGTAATTAGGGATTTTTAGGGGCCAAAGAACTTAAACTTTGACGCAATATAACTAGAGAAGTAGAAATATTTTGTTAGACATCATAGAAGAGAAAATGTTTGAATTTATGATTTAAATGGATTCCACATGTGAAAACACGAATTTCTGTCCCCATTAAGGATTTAGAGGGCTGGCCCCTAAAATATGCAATCATTTGTATCTCAAAAATGAACAACAATTTTAGATGCATGTAAGAACAAAATATGTTAGTATTCGTGAGACCTTTCGAATAAACGGAAGAAAAAGGGGCTGGCCCCTTCAATTAGGGACCAAGACACTGGTAAAGTCTTTTACACATACCTTAAAAACGATGAAGATTTTGTATAATATTATAGAAACAAAGTTGTTGATCGAAACAATATCAGTTTGTAAAACTCATTGCCCGACCAACTGATGACGTATTTATGGATTTTCAGGGACTAAAACCTTAAATCTTTAATGTGCTGTATCTGAAAAAGCAAAACACTTTGTAAAGCATTTTAAAGGATATTGACAATCGTATACATTATCTAAAAGGAAGTGGTTGAGGGAGAATTCTGAAATTTCATTGATATTTTAATCGAATCGTTTAAAAAATTGAACGGAAGACCTACTCGTTACTCGTAACGAGATCGTATCTAGTTAAGGTCTTCCGTTTCCAACGGAAGACCTTATAGTTTTCGTACTGTTTCTTATTATTATTATTATTATTTTTTTTTCCAAATTTTGTGCACGCGATTTCTCAAAAACTATTCAGCCGATTTCAGTCATTTTTTCAGAGATGATGAGTCATGATCTGAATTTTATATGTTTTTGAAATTTTCGTTGTCGTCACTTCCGGTACCGATTTATCGGCCATTTTGTAGTTTTTTACGACCTTTTTTGTGCAGAGCTGATCTCAGAAACTATCAGAGATATGACTATGAAATTTTCAGGATAGGTAGTCTATAGTCTGAAGTTGTGCACTATTATTTTGTTTTACGCCAGTGGCGCCATTTCTTGGAGCTCGCCTGGGCACGAAAGTTGGGTACGAATTTTTATCCAAAATTTTTATACGTTTTGATCTGTATCTTTTTATCAGTTGGTATTTTGTTAAAACATATATAACAAAAGTGGTAGAAAATCAAAAGTTCTTTTCAACAAAATCAAGAAAAAGGGGCTGGCCCCTTAAATTAGGGGCCAAGACACTCGTAAACTCTATTAGAAATAACTTAAAAATGATAAAGATTTTG
Source organism: Magallana angulata (assembly GCF_025612915.1). Lineage (NCBI taxonomy): Eukaryota > Metazoa > Mollusca > Bivalvia > Ostreida > Ostreidae > Magallana > Magallana angulata. The sequence continues at coordinate 17,675,540 of NC_069118.1, forward strand.
TAATGCATTATAGAAGCAAAGTTGTTGATCGTTACAATATCTATCAGAAAAAATCATTGCCACGCCCATTTATGACGTAATTAGGGTTTTTTAGGGGCCAGAGTACTTAAACTTTGTCACGATATATCTAGAGAAGGAGACATATTTTCATTAAGTGTTGTAGAAGAGAAAATGTCTGTCTTAATAATAATAATCAATTCCACTAATCAAAACACCAATCTCTGTCCCCATTAAGGATCTATAGGGCTGGCCCCTAAAATATTCAGTCATTTGTATCTCAAAATTGAAAAACAATTTTAGATAGGTGTAAGAACAAAAAATGTTATTATTCGTGAGACCTTGCGAATGAACTCAAGAAAAAGGGGCTGGCCCCTTAAATTAGGGGCCAAGAAACTCGTAAACTCTATCACAGATAACGAAAAAACGATAAAGATTTTTTAATGCATTATAGAAGCAAAGTTGTTGATCGTTACAATATCTATCAGAAAAAATCATTGCCACGTCTATTTATTACGTAATTAGGGATTTTTAGGGGCCAAAGTGCTAAAGCTTTGACGCAATATATCTAGAGAAGAAGACATATTTTGTTAAGCATTGTAGAAGAGAAAATATCTGTATTGATGATTCTAATCGATTCCATTAATCAAAACACCAATGTCTGTCCCCATTAAGGATCTAGAGGGCTGGCCCCTAAAATATTCTATCATTTGTAATTATAAAATGAACAACAATTCTAGATAAGTGTAAGAACAAAAAATATTATAATTCGTGAGTCCTTTCAAATGAACTCAAGAAAAAGGGGCTGGCCCCTTTATTTAGGGGCCAAGACTGTCGTAAACTCTATTGCAGATTACTTAAAAACGATACAGATTTTGTAATGCATTGTAGGAACAAAGTTATTGATCGTAACAATATCAGTTTGTAGAACTCATTTCCAAACCCATTGATGACGTAATTAGGGATTTTAGGGGACAAAAATCTTACATCTTTAATGTTCTGTATGAGAAAAAGCAAAACTTTTTGTTAAGCATTTTAAAGGATAATGACAATCGTTTACATTTTCTGAAAGGGAGTGGTTGAGGGGAATTCTGAAATTTCATTGATATTTTAATGCTATCGTTTAAATATTGAACGGAAGACCTACTCGTTACTCGTAACGAGATCGTATCTAGTTATTATTATTTTTTTTCCACGAATTTTGTGCACGCGATTTCTCGAAAACTATTCGGCCGATTTCGACCATTTTTTCTCAGATGATTGCCAGTGGTCATAATTCTAGAAGTTTTTTTAAATTTTGAAATCGGCACTTCCGGTTCCGATTTACGGCCGATTTTGTAAGTTTTTACGACTAATTTTGTGCAGACATAAACTCAGAGACTATCAGAGATAGGAATATGAAATTTTCAGGATAGGTAGACCATAGGTTGAAGTTGTGCACAATGTAGTTTTTTTGCGCCAGTGGCGCCATTTCTATGAGCTCGCATAGGCTCGAAAATTGGGTACGAATTTCGAATCAAATTTTTCATACGTTTTGATCTGTATCTTTTTATGAGTAGATATTTTGTTAAAACATATATAACAAAAGTGGTAGATAATCGAAAGTTCTTTTCAACAAAATCAAGAAATAGGGGCTGGCCCCTTAAATTAGGGGCCAAGACAGTCATAAACTCTATTACAAATAACTTAAAAACGATAAAGATTTTGTAATGCATTATAGAAGCAAAGTTGTTGATCGTACCAATATCTATTTGAAAAAATCATTGCCACGCCCTTTTATTACGTAATTAGGGATTTTTAGGGGCCAAAGTACTTAAACTTTGACGAAAAATAACGAGAGAAGTATACATATTTTGTTAGACATCATAGAAGAGAAAATGTTTGAATAAATGATTTAAATTGATTCCACTTATCAAAACACGATTTTCTGTCCCCATTAAGGATCTAGAGGGCTGGCCCCTAAAATATTCAATCATTTGTATCTCAAAAATGATCAACAATTTCACATGGGTGTAAGAACAAAAAAATTTGCATTCTTAAGACCTTTTCACACAAATCAAGAAAAAGGGGCTGGCCCCTTTTTTTAGGGGCCAAGGCCTTCGTTAACTCTATTACAAGTAACTTAAAAACGATTAAGATTTTGTAATGCATTATAGAAGCAAAGTTGTTGATCGTACCAATATCTATTAGAAAAAATCATTGCCACGCCCATTTATTACGTAATTAGGGATTTTTAGGGGCCAAACTACTTAAACTTTGACGAAAAATAACTAGAGAAGTATACATATTTTGTTAGACATCATAGAAGAGAAAATATTTGAAAAAATGATTTAAATTGATTCCACTTATCAAAAGACGAATTTCTGTCCCCATTAAGGATGTAGAGGGCTGGTCCCTAAAATATTCAATCATTTGTATCTCAAAAGTGATCAACAATTTTAGATGGATGTAAGAACAAAAAATGTTAGTATTCATGAGACCTTTCGTATAAAATCAAGAAAATGGGGCTTGCCCCTTAAATTAGGGGCCATTAGACTCCTAAACTCTATTACTCATACCTTAAAAACGATTAAGATTTTGTAATGCATTATAGAAGCAAAGTTGTTGATAGCAGCAATATCTGTTTGTAAAACTCATTTCCAAACCCATTGATGACGTAATTAGAGATTTTAGGAGACTAAAATATTAAATCTTTAATGTGCTGTATGTTAAAAAGCAAAACTCTTTGTTAAGCATTTTAAAGGATATTGACAATCGTATACATTATCTAAAAGGAGGTGGTTGAGGGAGAATTCTGAAATTTCATTGATATTTTAATCGAATCGTTTAAAAAATTAAACGGAAGACCTACTCGTTACTCGTAACGAGATCAAATCTAGATAAGGTCTTCCGTTTCCAACGGAAGACCTTATTGTTTTCGTACTGTTTCTTATTATTAAGGTCTTCCGTCTTCAGCGGAAGACCTTACTGTTTTTCTACGCGTTCTCATTCTTCTATATTATTATTTTTCTTCTTGGTAGTCACCCTTAATTTCTCAGCCATTTCTCAATCGATTTTAATGATTTTTACAGGGATGATGTCTTAGGTGAATATCTCTTTGCATCTTACTTCCTGTCTGAAAATTCACTTCCGCTTCTGAATTATCTCCCTTTTTCATGTATTTTGGAACATGATATTGTTCACGCATCTCCTCAAAAACTGTTATAGTGAGGGACTTGAAATTTATATGCAAGATAGAGTGGTTATGGTAGATTTGCTTGCTTGTTTTAGATTTGACCAGAAGTCATCATCCTTGAAGCTCGCCCGGAACTGAAAATGTTGATGTTAAATTTTTTTGACAATTTTTACGAAATTTGAGATTTGATCACGAATATCTTTCTTCTAATCAATATTTTGCTAACACATGTAGAGCATCAAAAATTAATCTATAAAAGATCTTTCAACTGACACCAAGCAAAAGGGGCTGACCCCTCATATAAGGGGACAAGAGGGGTCTAAAGTCTTTTATCTATATCTCTTTAATGAAAAATATTTTGTAATGTATTAAAGAAGCAAAAATGTGTATCTTCCAGTTATCTACCTATATTTGTTAAGAGTTTTCTGATATGTTACATAATTTGGATTTTAAAGGGGCTAGAAGTCCAATATTTTGATCATTTATTTCTTAAAAAGGAGAAATATTTTGAAATGCATTATAGAAGAGAAGATACTCAGAATAATATTCGTAATAATATTCAACCACCAAAGTTTCGTTTAATGGTCCTTATAAGGAGATAAAGAGTCGGCCCCTAAAACAATCTTTCCCTAATATCTCAAAAACAGTCACAAATTTCTAAACACTTGTTGAACAAAATGTGTTTAATATTAAGGGACCTTTCATTGATATCAAGAAAAAGGGGCTAGCCCCTCAAATTACATGATAAGAGGGATCTAAATGTTTCAATCAAAGCTCTTATACATATATCAGAAACAAAACAAGGGTGAGAAGTCCAATACATTTCTGATTTATTTGTTTAAGAAAAAGAGGATATAGAAATTGAAGAAAAGAGTCTGTTTAAAATCAAAGGATTTTTCATTCTATTTCCAAATCATGTTTAGCTGGTAAATAGCAAAATAAAGGTCAAGCATGTATCTCAAACTCTAGTGATATTGGGAATTTAGTATTTTCCGTTTAATATAGAAGTCAACGACCACCGCCCCCCCCCCCCCCACCCTTCATAAAATCATTTAGTTTTTCTGGCCCGATTTTACTTGATCTTTGATCTCGGACCTTTAATTTCAACTTAGTACCATTCTAGATTACCGCACTCATTACCAGACCAATTCGTTCATTATTAAGAGAGTTATGAACTTTTTGGCATTTGAGTTTTAATTTTCGTGTTTGACATGTACTGTAGAAAAAAATTCTAACTCCCGAGCCCTTCACTCAATCTTCATGAAATTTTGTGTAAATGTACCTCGGACCTCATTCTGTTTTTCTGCCAAATTTGCAGCGGGTTGAACAATAAAGAAGAAATTTTCGACATCAAGCCGCGAGTATAGCCTGTACGGGGACTTAAAATTTACACAGTGCAAGGGATGTAAGCAGCCGCGTAATATTTCTGTTGCATGTATTTCATGTTTTCCGTTTAGTCTGTATCTACGATACCGTGTGAACTAATTATGAATGTTAGAACTGTGGAAATTACTGTCATCGATTTTTTTATGAATAAATTTACGTGTTACTGATTTCGTTATTTCTACATTTATAAGAATTTTATCAATCCTGTTGATATAAAACAGTCAAACATAATAGTAAACGACACAAAAAAATCTCTTCTCTGAAATACATGTGTAAAATGCATCAGTCATTGTTTTAGGACTCCCCCTAATTGTCGTTAACCGAATCCGAGATCCACACCTCAAAATTCTACTTTCGATTTATTTACGACGAAATTCAAGCTCGGTCCTTTTCATCCCCCTCCAGACACAAACACGCAACAATATTTCAAATGACCTCGCACTGTTACCAAACCTGAGTAGTGAAACATCTTACACGTTGTTTTTCATCTCATACAAAAATTCAGCTCCTGTCCCGGGCGGAAACGCCCCAAATTCAAAAAGAAAATCGGGAATTATTTCGCGTCAGCCATGTTTTGACGTGAACCTTCGATGATGAAATATAGACTGGCAATGCCTGTCTGATATGTGCGATATATATTTCGTACGATAGAGACAGAGGACCAGTCTACGATGAAATACTTTTATGACACATGCAAAGGCTGTGTGTTCGAATCTCGCCGGAGCCAAGATTTGTTCTTTCTCTCTATTTCCTTCTCTCCATTTTTTTTGACTTTGTAACTAAGATATTCAAAATAAAGGGGTTGTTGGACTGAAGTACAAGTTTCCAACGGAAAACCTCATTGTTATTGCCTTGTTCCTTTTTCCCTATTCTTCTATATTATTATTTTTTTTCTTACAAATTTTGTGCACGCAAGATCTCGAAAACTACTCAATTGATTTTTATGAAACTTGTCGATCTAATAGATGACGATGTGAACCGTATTGCAAATTTTTTTATTGATGACGTCACTTCAGGTTTTGAGATATAGTCGTTTTGTCGATTTTCAGAGAGGTATTTTTTCGGTAGTACTCCTTTTAAACTATAGCAGACATACACTTAAAATTTTCAGTGATGGTAGACGGAAGATTGAAATTGTGCATAAAGTTTTAAAATCATTTCGATCGCAAAAAGCGCCGAAGCTCGCCTGGACCCAAAAATTGAGATTAAACAAATATCATATTTTTTTCTGGTTTTCTTTGTTTATCTCTTTTCTGAATAATATTTTGTTAAAACATATAATGTTAATTTTTTTTATATTTATAAGAACTTTTATTTGATATCAAGACAAAGGGGCCCCTCAAATTAGGGGACCAAAGGGCTCTCAAGTCTTTCATCTATAGCCCCTTTACTGAGATATATTTTGTGAAAGATTATAGAAGCAACTATGTTTATCTTACAGTTATGTATCCAAGCAGTGTCATGATTTTATAATGTGGTACGTAATTAAGGTTTTTAAGGGGTCAAAAATCCAAAACTTTGATCACCGATATCTCAGAAAGGAAAAATATATTTTGAAATGCAGTATAGAAGAAAAGATACTCAAAATGATCTACTAAACAATATGGATTCTTCAAAATTTCGTTAAACGACCCAAATAAGGAGATAAGGGATCGGCCCCTAAAACGCTCTTTCTGAGATATCTCAAGAATGGAAACAAATTTCTATACACTTCTGAGATATCTCAAGAATGGTAACAAATTTCTATACAATTGTTGAACAAAATATCTTTAAAAGTAAATGACTTTTCATTTGATACGAGGAAAAAGAGGCTGCCCCTCGAATTAGAGATCTAAATGTTTTCAACCAAAGCTCATACATCTAAAACAAAATAGTATCTGGCCCTTAGAATGTAGACCTTTGTCTTATATGTTAAATCACGTTTAGCCGTTAAATAGCAAAACCAAGGTCGTACATGTATTTCATGTTCGAAAACACAAGGAAGACCTCCTCGTTGCTCGCAACGAGATCGTGTCTAGTTATTAAGGTCTTCCGTCTTCAGCGGAAGACCTTACTGTTTTTCTACGCGTTCTCATTCTTCTATATTATTATTTTTCTTCTTGGTAGTCACCCTAAATTTCTCAGCCATTTCTCAATCGATTTTAATGATTTTTACAGGGATGATGTCTTAGGTGAATATCTCTTTGCATCTTACTTCCTGTCTGAAAATTCACTTCCGCTTCTGAATTATCTCCCTTTTTCATGTATTTTGGAACATGATATTGTTCACGCATCTCCTCAAAAACTGTTATAGTTAGGGACTTGAAATTTATATGCAAGATAGAGTGGTTATGGTAGATTTGCTTGCTTGTTTTAGATTTGACCAGAAGTCATCATCCTTGAAGCTCGCCCGGAACTGAAAATGTTGATGTTAAATTTTTTTGACAATTTTTACGAAATTTGAGATTTGATCACGAATATCTTTCTTCTAATCAATATTTTGCTAACACATGTAGAGCATCAAAAATTAATCTATGAAAGATCTTTCAACTGACGCCAAGCAAAAGGGGCTGACCCCTCATATAAGGGGCCAAGAGGGGTCTAAAGTCTTTTATCTATATCTCTTTAATGAAAAATATTTTGTAATGTATTAAAGAAGCAAAAATGTGTATCTTCCAGTTATCTACCTATATTTGTTAAGAGTTTTCTGATATGTTACATAATCTGGATTTTAAAGGGGCTAGAAGTCCAATATTTTGATCATTTATTTCTTAAAAAGGAGAAATATTTTGAAATGCATTATAGAAGAGAAGATACTCAGAATAATATTCGTAATAATATTCAACCACCAAAGTTTCGTTTAATGGTCCTTATAAGGAGATAAAGAGTCGGCCCCTAAAACAATCTTTCCCTAATATCTCAAAAACAGTCACAAATTTCTAAACACTTGTTGAACAAAATGTGTTTAATATTCATTGATATCAAGAAAAAGGGGCTAGCCCCTCAAATTACATGATAAGAGGGATCTAAATGTTTCAATCAAAGCTCTTATACATATATCAGAAACAAAACAAGGGCGAGAAGTCCAATACATTTCTGATTTATTTGTAAAAGAAAAAGAGGATATAGAAATTGAAGAAAAGAGTCTGTTTAAAATCAAAGGATTTTTCATTCTATTTCCAAATCATGTTTAGCTGGTAAATAGCAAAATAAGGGTCAAGCATGTATCTCAAACTCTAGTGATATTGGGAATTTAGTATTTTCCGTTTAATATAGAAGTCACCGACCACCGCCCCCCCCCCTTCATAAAATCATTTAGTTTTTCTGGCCCGATTTTACTTGATCTTTGATCTCGGACCTTTAATTTCAACTTAGTACCATTCTAGATTACCGCACTAATTACCAGACCAATTCGTTCATTATTAACAGAGTTATGAACTTTTTGGCATTTGAGTTTTAATTTTCGTGTTTGACATGTACTGTAGAAAAAAATTCTAACTCCCGAGCCCTTCACTCAATCTTCATGAAATTTTGTGTAAATGTACCTCGGACCTCATTCTGTTTTTCTGCCAAATTTGCAGCGGGTTGAACAATTAAGAAGAAATTCCCGATATCAAGCCGCGAGTATAGCCTGTACGGGGACTTAAAATTTACACAGTGCAAGGGATGTAAGCAGCCGCGTAATATTTCTGTTGCATGTATATTTCTTGTTTTCCGTTTAGTCTGTATCTACGATACCGTGTGAACTAATTATGAATGTTAGAACTGTGGAAATTACTGTCATCAATTTTTTTATGAATAAATTTACGTGTTACTGATTTCGTTATTTCTACATTTATAAGAATTTTATCAATCCTGTTGATATAAAATAGTCAAACATAATAGTAAACGACACAAAAAAAATCTCTACTCTGAAATACATGTGTAAAATGCATCAGTCATTGTTTTAGGACTTCCCCTAATTGTCGTTAACCGAATCCGAGATTCACATCTCAAAATTCTACTTTCGATTTATTTACGACGAAAATCAAGCTCGGTCCTTTTCATCCCCCTCCAGACACAAACACGCATCAATATTTCAAATGACCTCGCACTGTTACCAAACCTGAGTAGTGAGACATCTTACACGTTGTTTTTCATCTCATACAAAAATTCAGCTCCTGTCCCGGGCGGAAACGCCCCAAATTCAAAGAGAAAATCGGGAATTATTTCGCGTCAGCCATGTTTTGACGTGAACCTTCGATGATGAAATATAGACTGGCAATGATTTGTTCTTTCTCTCTATTTCCTTCTCTCCATTTTTTTTTTGTCTTTCTAACTAAGATATTCAAAATAAAGGGGTTGTTGGACTGAAGTACAAGTTTCCAACGGAAAACCTTATTGTTATTGCCTTGTTCCTTTTTCCCTATTCTTCTATATCATTATTTTTTTTTCTTACAAATTTTGTGCACGCAAGATCTCGAAAACTACTCAATTGATTTTTATGAAACTTGTCGATCTAATAGATGACGATGTGAACCGTATTGCAAATTTTTTTTATTGATGACGTCACTTCAGGTTTTGAGATATAGTCGTTTTGTCGATTTTCAGAGAGGTATTTTTTCGGCAGTACTCCTTTTAAACTATAGCAGACATACACTTAAAATTTTCAGTGATGGTAGACGGAAGATTGAAATTGTGCATAAAGGTTTAAAATCATTTCGATCGCAAAAAGCGCCGAAGCTCGCCTGGACCCAAAAATTGAGATTAAACAAATATCATAATTTTTTCTGGTTTTCTTTGTTTATCTCTTTTCTGAATAATATTTTGTTAAAACATATAATGTTAATTTTTTTTATATTTATAAGAACTTTTATTTGATATCAAGACAAAGGGGCCCCTCAAATTAGGGGACCAAAGGGCTCTCAAGTCTTTCATCTATAGCCCCTTTACTGAGATATATTTTGTGAAAGATTATAGAAGCAAAGATGTTTATCTTACAGTTATGTATCCAAGCAGTGTCATGATTTTATAATGTGGTACGTAATTAAGGTTTTTAAGGGGTCAAAAATCCAAAACTTTGATCACCGATATCTCAGAAAGGAAAAATATATTTTGAAATGCAGTATAGAAGAAAAGATACTCAAAATGATCTACTAAACAATATGGATTCTTCAAAATTTCGTTAAACGACCCCAATAAGGAGATAAGGGATCGGCCCCTAAAACGCTCTTTCTGAGATATCTCAAGAATGGTAACAAATTTCTATACACTTCTGAGATATCTCAAGAATGGTAACAAATTTCTATACACTTGTTTAACAATATTTCTTTAAAAGTAAATGACTTTTCATTTAATACGAGGAAAAAGAGGCTGCCCCTCGAATTAGAGATCTTAATGTTTTCAACCAAAACTCATACATCTAAAACAAAATAGTATCAGGCCCTTAGAATGTAGACCTTTGTCTTATATGTTAAATCACGTTTAGCCGTTAAATAGCAAAACCAAGGTCGTACATGTATTTCATGTTCGAAAACACAAGGAAGACCTCCTCGTTGCTCGCAACGAGATCGTGTCTAGTTATTATTATTTTTTTCCACAAATTTTGTGCACGCGATATCTCGAAAACTATTCGGCCGATTTCGACCATTTTTTCACAGATGATTGCCAGTGGTCATAATTCTAGAAGTTTTTTTAAATTTTGAAATCGTCACTTCCGGTTCCGATTTACGGCCGATTTTGTAAGTTTTTACGACCCATTTTGTGCAGACATAAACTCAGAGACTATCAGAGATATGAATATGAAATTTTCAAGATAGGTAGACCATAGATTGAAGTTGTGCACAATGCAGTTTTTTTACGCCAGAGGTGCAAAGTTTAGGAGCTCGCCTGGGCTCGAAAAATGGATACGAATTTTTAATCAAAATTTTCATACTTTTTTATCTGTATCTTTTTATCAGTTCATATTTTCTTAAAACATATATAATAAAAGTGGTAGAGAATTGAAAGTTCTTTCAAACAAAACCAAGAAATAGGGGCTGGCCCCTTTTTTTAGGGGCCAAGGCACTCTTAAACTCTATTACAAATAACTTAAAAACGATAAAGATTTTGTAATGCATTATAGAAGAAAAGTTGTTGATCGTACCAATATCTATTAGAAAAAATTATTGCCACGCCCATGTATTACGTAACTAGGGATTTTTAGGGGCCAAAGTACTTAAATTTTGACGCAATATAGCCAAAGAAGTAAACATATTTTGTTAAGCATTGTAGAAGAGAAAATATCTGTATTGACGATTCTAATCGATTTCATTAATCAAAACACCAATGTCTGTCCCCATTAAGGATCTAGAGGGCTGGCCCCTAAAATATTCAATCATTTGTATCTCAAAAATGATCAACAATTTTAGATGGGTGTAAGAACAAAAAATGTTATTATTTATGAGAACTTTCGAATGAACTCAAGAAAAAGGGGCTAGCCCCTTTATTTAGGGGCCAAGACTGTCGTAAACTCTATTACAGATAACTAAAAAACGAAAAAGATTTTGTAATGCATTATAGAAGCAAAGTTGTTGATCATTACAATATCTATCAGAAAAAATCAATGCCACGCCCATTTATGTCGTAATTAGGAGGTTTAGGGGCCAAAGTACTAATATTTTGACACAATATATCTAGAGAAGGAGACATATTTTGTTAAGCATTGTAGAAGAGAAAATATCTGTATTGATGATTCTAATTGATTCCATCAATCAAAACACCAATGTCTGTCCCCATTAAGGATCTAGGGGGCTGGCCCCTAAAATATTAAATCATTTGTATCTCAAAAATGATCAACAATTTTAAATAGGTGTAAGAACAAACAAGAGGCCAATTGGCCTTAACGGTCACCTGAGTAGCATATATGCAATACACAAACTTGTCATGGAGTCTCATATATGCATCTAATTAATTAGGTTTCATACTGGAGTAGAAAAATTATAAATTTGTAATGACAACCACATTTAATTCAAAAAGAACTGTGAAACCTATAATTTTGGTGAAAAACTAAAAGATCTGGTCTACAAAATAATGAATTTAGTTTTCCTTTCAGGTGTGTGGGAGTAAAGAAGATAATTTTTTAACGTTATATGCATTAGCATCTATACATCCATTTTGGCCCTGCCCTAGAGTCAAAACCCATACCCCAGGGGACATGAAAATTAAAATTTCAGTAGTGGACTTCCTGGTAAACATAATTATTAGTCGTTTTTTTTATACAGATGTGTGAGAATAGAGAAGAAGATTTATAAACATTATATGCATTAACACTTTATTGCCATATTGCCCCCCCCCCCCCCCTCATGTCCTGAACCCCTGACCCAGGGGCCATGAATTTCACAATTTAGGTAAAGGAGATTGTGGATATCATAACCATGTATTCAGTTTTTTGCCCACATGTGTGGGAGTAGAGAAGAAGATTTTTTAAGATTTAAATCATTTTTACTATATGGCCCCACCCTAGAGCATGAACACCTAACAAAGGGGTCATGAATTTCACAATTTTAGTAGAGAGCCTCATGGACATCATAATCATGCATTTAGTTTTTAACAAATATATATGGGAGTAGAGAAGAAGATTTTCTAAGATTTAATACATTTTTACTATTTGGCCATATTGGCCCCACCCTAGAGCCTGAACCCCTGACCCAGGGGTCATGAATTTCACAATTTAGGTAGAGGGCTTCATGGACATCATAATCATGCATTTAGTATTTAACAAATATATATGATAGTAGAGAAGAAGATTTTCTAAGATTTAATACATTGTTACTACATGGCCATATTGGCCCCACCCTAAAGCCTGAACCCCTGACCGAGGGGTCATGAATTTCACAATTTAGGTTGAGGGCTTCATGGACATCATTATCATGCATTTAGTTTTTAACAAATATATATGAGAGTAGAGAAGAAGATTTTCTAAGATTTAATACATTTTTACTATTTGGCCATATTGGCCCCACCCTAGAGCCTGAACCCCTGACCGAGGGGTCATGAATTTCACAATTTAGGTTGAGGGCTTCATGGACATCATTATCATGCATTTAGTTTTTAACAAATATATATGATAGTAGAGAAGAAGATTTTCTAAGATTTAATACATTTTTACTATTTGGCCATATTGGCCCCACCCTAGAGCCTGAACCTCTGACCAAGGGGTCATGAATTTCACAATTTAGGTTGAGGGCTTCATGGACATCATTATCATGCATTTAGTTTTTAACAAATATATATGATAGTAGAGAAGAAGATTTTCTAAGATTTAATACATTTTTACTATTTGGCCATATTGGCCCCACCCTAGAGCCTGAACCCCTAACCCAGGGGTCATGAATTTCACAATTAAGGTATAGGGCTTCATGGACATCATAACCATGCATTTAGTTTTTAACAAATATATATGGGAGTAGAGAAGAAGATTTTCTAAGATTTAATACATTTTTACTATATGGCCATATTGGCCCCACCCTAGAGCCAGAACCCCTGACCCAGAGGCCATAAATTTCACAATTTTGGTAGAGGGCCTCATGGACATCATAACCATGCATTCAGTTTTTTCCTCACTTGTGTGGAAGTAGAGAAGAAGATTTTTGAAAATTTGGCTTTTTTTGCATATTTTGCCCCGCCCGTGGCACCCCAGGGGTGGTAGAGCCATAAATTTCACAATTTAGATTCTTCTTACCATAGAGATGCTTCACACTAAAAATGGTAACGATTGGCCTGGTAGTTTTCAAGAAGAAGTTAAAAATGTAAAATTGTTAACGCACGACGCACGACGCACGACGACGGACGAAGACCAATTGCAATAGGTCACCTGAGTGACTCAGGTGACCTAAAAATGTTAGAATTTGTGAGACCTTTCGACTGAATTCAAGAAAAAGGGGCTGGCCCCTTAAATTAGGGGTCAAGAAACTTGCAAACTCTATTATAGATAACTTAAAAACTTGCGTTTTTTAAAGGATATTGACAATCCTATACACTATCAGGGAGTGGAGGTGGGATTTTGAAATTCCATTGATATTTTAATTGTATCGTTTAAAGATTGAACGGAAGACCTACTCGTTACTCGTAACGAGATCGTATCTAGTTATCAAATATTTTTGTTTTTGACATTGCGCCGCAGGTCGAATTTCTGATCTAACATGCTTTCATTTCACTAATTTAATCTCAAACAATATTTGATTTTAAAACATTATTTGAATGCACATTTCTTGAACCCTTTGTGGCACAAATTTCATCTTCCTTTGTCTTCGATTAACTGAATAACGCCACTTGTCTACGCTATTTTGGGACAACCCTCGTACTTTAACCTAGCCATTGAATCCTTATCAAAATTCGACATAATGTAACGTTTTGGAAGGAAATAGTCATTCTTAATTTTCTTTGTTTATCTCTTTCCAGTGTCAGTATTACGATTGAGCCAAATGTAACAAATCACCAGTCAGAAAGGTTTTGTATATATATGGGGCGACATCAATATGTAACATTGCATCTTTGAGTATCTATAATGTTGGACCTTCTAGTATCTATCTTCAGCTTTGTGTGTTGGCTTTGGTTATCAATGTATCTTTAAATTTAGTTCTAACAAAATTAGAACGTTTTACAAAAAGTTAAAGGTGGATCCCTACTCAGAAATTTTTTGTTTAAAGTATTTTTTTTTCATTTAGTATGATTCTTGTGTTACATTTTAAAAGCCAAAACAATTTTTTTTATTTGATTAATCTTGACATATATTGTAATTTGTTTCTAATGCAATATCATTAACCCAATAATTATGTGATTTTCTAATAATGAAAATTACATAATATCAATATATATATATATAATGTATACATTACTATCAGTGGCGACGTCACTCGAGTAAGGACTCACCTTAAGTGAGCGTCTCAGAGAAAGTCATGCAAAACAGTCCACAAGCATGGTTGATGTATCGATATCAATGTTGGTGTGCAACATAGTATTAATATGCCATAAAATTTGCCACATATGTTTTTGTCATGGTTGGCATAGTTCATGAGTAAAAGGCATGTTACTAAAAATAGAACAAGGGGTCAAAAATGGGAACAAAAACCATGAAATCTACACATATTTCAGGACCTCTCAACTAACAGTGATAATACATGCATAGAAACTAGTTATAGGGGGTAAAAGCATGTTGTCTAGCATGTCTCCTGGGGAGGTACATTTATATAGATCTTATCTAGTTTAAGTACAAAAAGGTCATAAACTTTTCGAATTCCTACGTTTAGTGAAATGTTCAAATTTTACCAACTTACAAAGCATTATTTTGGGGTCTGTAAACGCTTCAATTTCTTTTATTGCAATTACACCAATAAGTACAGACCATGAATAGTACAATATAAAAAATCTGACTTTGGACTCTATAATATAGGTCAGATATGACGTCACCAATGAGACTGGTATTTTCATTTTTACAAAAAAACGTTAAAATGGCTAACATTCAATTCACTTAAATCTATACCAGAAATGTTCTGATATATCACAGCATTATTTTGACAATTTATACAGAAAATAATAATAAAAATTAACTTTGAATATTTCAAAACAGGAAATACAAGTTGTCATTAATAACGCCATCATATAAGTACATTACTTATATATTACTGTTATTCATAAAAACTTAAAATTGTTGTTTTTCCTCATTTTGGACTTTTATCACTTTCTTTGAAGAAGGTAAAAAAAAATTCTGATGCTTTATGGTTTTAACAGAGAATACTAAATTAAATGTTATTACTCTAAGATAAGTTTTGAAAATATTAATTTCAATATTTTCAAATACTAGAATAAAATTGGTTACTAAAATGAAAAAAACTTGTTTCCAAGGAAATACAATCATTTGCGTAATTTGTTTAATTTCCTGAGAAAACCTTATATATTACTGACAGTGCATTGAACCTTCAGAGAGTTAACTTTTGGTGGTGTCTAATTAGAACTGACAATAATCATTACATAAAAAGAAATGAATCATTGCACTAATGTAACCTGTAAGTTGCCATGCTCACACAATCATAAAAGATAAATACCAAATGTAATAAGAAATACATTCATGCTAAAATACACATACTGAGACAGTGTATTTTTTTTAAACCTGGAATTTTTCACCTTTACAGATATCTTAAAGTATAAAACATTGATAATTTCCATGTAAATGCATGTTATATAGGTTGCCACAGAGATATCCAAAGGTAAATTAAGTATTTGCTGCATAAAACACATTTTCATACATGTCAGATACAGTCTGCTGATGTTCTTCTGCCTTAAGATTCATGACAATTTCTTGAAGATGTTCATCTGTTTCTGGAACTTCCACTAAAAGAATCTGTCTGTCCCTATAATTTTTCTTCTTGTTGTTAATATATGATGCAAACAGGTTTCTCAGTTGATTTGCTGTTAGCCACTCAAATGGTCTAAAAAGGCGTTGTCCATTTTCATCACAAGCTTTTTGAAGTTCTCCACTTAAAGCTGCATAATTCGGCCGTTTTCCTGTCTTTTCACAGCTTTCAAAAATCTTCTTTACATACTCCTTCACATTTAAGGAGAACCTGTTGCATTTAGCAACAGATTTTAATGCCAATCCTCCTGAACTTTGGGAAAAGATACCTGTATCACGACTCCGAGACAACACTGTCTCACAAATGTGAGCATATTTCTCTCGGATGGCAGAACACTTTTCAACCCATATTTTGATGCCACAATCAATTCCGGTTTCTTCAGCTTTCCTGTAAAGGTGATTGCCTAATGCTAGATGTTTCTCAAGGTTAGCAGACCTCACATACTGTTTCTGGCAATAGGGATCTGGACATGCATACAAATCATTATTCAGGTGCCCCTGGTCCTGTTCCTGGTTCTGTTCCTCCTCCATTTCATTTTGAATGTTTGGGTTCCTCATTCTAACACAGACTTGTCCAACATCAACTGCATGAGATGGAAATTCGTCTAACACCTATAAAGCAATAAAATCCAAATTACATTTGTAATTTTTAGACTATATAGCACATACATTTGTAATTATACTACAGAGACTATATAGTAAATTGCATTTGTAATCTATATAACAGAGACAAAATAGCTAGTATGTCTTCTTTATGATATTGAATCGAACATTATATAAGTATATGATTATTAATTTTCATAACTAACATTTACCTCAAAACCATTCATTTCTCCAACATTAAGATGCTGATCCTTCAAAGTATTGGTCTCAATAAGGCGTCCACAACCAATCTGATATGCCCTTTTTGCAATAACTGAATCCACATCAAATCTGAAATTGTTCAGAAGGCTAATCTGAGGAATTTTGGATTTTATCTTTGGTTCCTCTGCATTGTCAATGGAGATAACACAGGTCTTTGTTCCTTTCAATCCATTATTACTTTCTAAGGCTCTCTTCAAGTCTGAGGCAGAAAGAATATCATTTCCCTCATTCAGAAATCTAGCCACATGCATTCGACAGGAACCAGTTTTGCTGTCACAAAGATCTTTTCCAGACTGTGCTTCACTGAAGTTGAACTCCTTGATGGTAATAGGAAAATGACTGTGATTCTGACTGATAAAGGAGATTAGTGGTGTACAGTGATAGCAACCAGCATTGTCTGTCTTCATGTAGATCTCTTTCAGGTTTGGAAACTGCACTGATAGAGTCAAAAGAAGGTGTCTAATAATATGAGCAACGGAAAACCAACCTTGAGTACCATTCTCAAGGATATGGATATAGGTGTTCAAGTCAAGATGGTCTGACAAGGTGCTAGCTGTTGGTTCAGGGTCACTCTTCTTGGTAATTAAACATGAAATATGCCAGCTAATGCCCTTTTTTCCAAAGAAGTCTGACTGTGTTTCCCTGTACTGGAGGGGTAGAAACTTCATGGCCCAATCCATTATAAGAAGTCCCTGGTTTGATTCAAGGTGTTGTAGGATGTCTGATCTTGCAAAGTCTTGGTGCACAGTTCTAAGAAGATGAGCCTTCCAGTCCTTGATGGCTTTTGTTGCCATGGTAATTTCATGCTGCAATTCCTCCATCAAATCCTCAGATGGTATTCTGACTGTTTTAGTGGCTTCAGTGATGCCCTCTGTAAGTTTGTGTGTCAAAACACAATTTGAGCAAATGTCTGAATGGTCATGATCACAGTTACTAGAAAAGCATGTGTCTTTTGGATCACTCAGGGCAAATGTTGTACAATGATCACTGCATGAGGAACTTCTGCTGAAATGGCTTTTCACATCAAATTTCAAGTGCTGATTACAGATGTTGATCATATCAATCAGAGTGTCTTTTTTCTCCATATCCAATCCATATTCCCCAAGTCTTGTTACAACCTTCTGTAATGACTCCATGGCAATCATTCCAAGTGCTGTAGTATTGTCAAGTCCATGCATTGCTTTCCTTTTTGATGCTCGACAGGCTTTCAGGATTCTGTACAAAGATGCACGGCTAAAAGTTTGGAACTCTGTTTCCTTGCAATACTCTAGGTAGTTTGCAATGATTCTAGCACTCACAGCATTTCTGATAACTTTTGGAATTTGTATTTTTTCTCCACTTGACAAATGAAGTTGCATGGTACCAAAACCAAGAACCTGGGAAATAGAGGGCATAGATACATATTCCAGAAAGTGGAGCAATTTTGGTCTGGTCAGACGTATTCTGTATATCTTTGGTGGATTTAGTATCTGTCCTGGTCCCATCACTGAAGCATGTTTTCTGGCGGCATCAATTTTGGATTGTGTCAGTGATGGTACAAGTTGAAGAAGCTTTTCCTTTGTAAAGTTGTTCGCAAATAATGACAAGGTCTGCAGCTGGGTTTTTTTGTCTGCTGTGACATGATATGCCTCTATCAACTGTTGTGTAGCTTTGTCTGTTGCATCACTTTCATTTGTAAAGGATGGACTGAGTTTTGAGAGAATGGTGTCCTCTTGTCCTGGGGCTATGATGGACAGGACTATCATAACAGCTTCTTTGGCCTTGCTGATGTAGTAATACTTTGCAGACTTTGCTAATTCAGACCAAGGTCTTGTAAGTTGAAACTTCAGAGGTTGAAACTTGTTATCTATAAACAAAAGTGTTATTTTTATGATATAATTTTACAAATGATATGACGTACCAGAAAGGACCAGCAAATGTTTAGAAATTCACAAATTTGTTAAATGAAGTAATGTACTCTGCAAAATACGTTACTTTTTAAGCTTTCTCTCACTAAAATATTATCAATCTTCAAAACTAAGAATAAGCAAAGAGCCCTAATGCCACATCACTCACTGTGTAACAGGTCTTAGTGCGTGCTTGCATCCCCTACTATATTTCTTATATATATACATGTATTACTAGTTAAAATCAAGCATATCCCGAATGCTGTTAAACAAATAAGACGTTTTGATTCATCAGCATATTTGAAAGCAAATGTCTAACAAGTTTCTTGAAAATTACTGCATAAATTGATTTCAGTTAAATTACCTGAAAGTCTCAGTAATGCTTCATTTAGTTTTTCTTTTGGTGTTTTGTTCTGCTCATACCAGTCTTGGGATGATGGTAAGGAAGGGTAACAAGAACTTGTGGCTGGAAAGCAATACAGTGTGCTTCATTACTAGAAATCTACCGGTAACTAGAAAATGTGAATTCATGTATAAATGTTATGTGTATGATCTTCTCAGGTAGTATGATTTGCATAGTCAATGTCTATGATTTGTCTCAGTATATTGGTTTACCATGATCTATTTATTAATTGATCAAACTTTGATATATTTAGATACACTTATGAGTTATTAAATAAATATGCAGCTCTAATAATGGAAACAAGATATCTGCAAGTGACCAATGCTTACTAGTAATACCCTCGCTCTGATGTGAATATTATACAAAACAAGCATTCTGAGAGTATTGCATAAGCAATACACGTCCCCTACCGGTTTGTGGAAATTGTGAAAACAATGCACTGTTATGCAGAATATCGAACCCGAACATTAAAAAATTGAAATATAAAAAATTAATTTTCTCGAAAATATGTCAACCAGACGCTACAAAAGTGTAAACTTGATCTGTAGTTTGACATTTTGAAGCTGTTCAGCAAATTTCATATTATTCCTCAAACGCATAAAGAAAAAAAGTGTGGAAAACTGAAGTGGGACAGACAGACGGACAGATGGACTGACGGACGCAGAGGAAAGCTATAGTCCCCTCCGGTGAAAACCGGTAGGGGACTAATAAGCAAAGTCTACATTTAACAGGAAGTTGACGTACACATGGTACAAAAATAAATTCCACTATATGGCATGCCTATACAAAGTGTGTGTTAAAATTTCAAGCATCTGTGATGAATAGCTAGTTGCTGAGAAAACTGTGACAGAAATTGTTGACAGACAGACAGACACACAAGGGTAAAACAGTATACCCTTTTCTCCTTTGGAGTGGGATACCAATAATTCATTATAGATACAAAAAACTGACATAGTCTCAAGATATACAATCCTCCTTATATGGTCTACTTGTGACAAATTGTGTCACACAATTGTGTTAATGGACAGACAGACAGTTGGACAGAATGATATTTCTCTTAAGAGTTCCAAGATATTTTACCGAGTCATAATTACTTTTGACATTGGTTCGCATAATGCACTGCATACATTTTTAAACTTTTTTTTAGACACAATGCACAATAAAATTTACAGTACACATTTTACACCTAACAAGAATATCTGTCAAATTTATAGGAAATAAGATTATCAAAATAAACACCAAAAAATAAATCAGTTGAGGCTAATATAGCTTGTAAATATGCTTTACATGTAATTGATTTGTGGCTTAATTTATCTGCATGCATACACTTACAGAGAATTTCAAACTCCATGTCTGTACCCACTGTGTCTGTGTCTTGTGAACTTGGTACACCTGTATTTAGGGAAGACACACATATCCATTTAAAACAAAGCAATATTGCTAAAGACCTTTAAATATATATACACTCTTTTATTATTTATCTGTTTCTGATAAGAATTGGGAAAGGTTATTGGTTTATCTTTACATATTAGTAACATATACCTGTAGTTGCATCTAGATCGAGTTAAGAAACCACCAACAATGATGCTGATGTACCTGTTTCACAAGCAATACATGTTTCTGTTCAATTCAACTGTGAACTTACTGTGTACATCAATATCAAATGCTGTTTCTTTGTTTTCAACTATAGCTGGTACATGTGGCACTTGTATGTCAATCAAATAGGACTGTAGATGTTCACCTATATAGATGTAATGCAAATCTTTTCAGATTGATTTTATGCTAAACATAAAAATAGTTGTATATTTCTTAATTTTGTATAAAGATTTGGTTTAACTAACAGACAGATGAAATTACAGATAAATGAATAGATTGATTTATAATTTGTCCCTAAAAATGATCCTTTGTCCCATTAATGTGGGTGATGTAGCTTTAAAATTTAATATAAACTTGCATTTTTATGCGCACACATGAGAATATCCAAAATCAAGTCATTAACTGAGAAAGAATATCTGGTATAATTCATTAACATATGGAAAATGCACTAAATTTCATTAAAAAAATGTGTCTGATACCATGACTTTTGGATTTTGTGCTGTTGTCTGTGTGAAGAATTCTACAAATCTGTCTACACCACTCTGAAAGTAAAATAATAAGGTCTTCTTAACAATTACTTTAAAAATGATACCCATATGAAAAGCTAAAATGTATCATTGACAACCCCAAGTTCCATACATATCTATAATTAACAAACCTGGTATTGCACAATATATCACAACACATGCAGTTTTAAATTTTTCAAAATTTCTTAAGCTTCAAATCCATTGTTCATGTGTGATAGGGTGATATTTCATATTAATTAAGTAATAATTTCATTATCATGAAATTATTAATTAATAGTTCTATAAATTATAAGTTTACAGTATTTACTATAAAAGTTGTCAATATAAACAACTTTATGTACAACCTAACAGTATGTAAATAGCTACATAGTTATTTATATAGTATGACATCACAATGGTCATTATGGTCAGTGTAAACCTGTTTTAGTTAATTATATATCACATGGTCAATTCTATTTTTGAATTCTCAATTTCATTGGTCCTTTAAATTCCCTCTCTTTGCTTTGTCCTTTTTGATCTGATCTTCATACTGACCAGATGTGTTTAGCTTAAGACCAAGAAGAAATCTATAGACTGTAAGTAATTGTTTTATATTTTATGCTATTTATATTAATGCTTATTTATAAAGCATATTGTATTTGCTAGATAAGTATATGCTATATAGTGAAATGTAAATCTATTTAAATGTAAATTATCATGAGTGAAAACTTAGTATTTGAGCAACACTCATTATAGTTATTTTAACAATCTTAAGCTAGATAACCTAAATGTAGTTTTAAGAGTATTGTTATATGTATTAGATTCCATACCTGAAGAATATATCAGGATCATGCAGATGCAGATCAATTAGGCTTTGTGTCACACATAGGTATGCATATATATAAATATCAGATTTGATACTTATTGCCTAAGTTAAGTTTAATATGTTTTATTTATTAAACATTAATAACTAACTAAATTGAACTCTTTATATATCAGTTAGCACTGTGATAAGGGGAATAACTCTTGCTTGTAAACTGTGCTTGGCAAAATCATGAAACCTATTCAATACAATGATATATTATGTGTGATCTATTTTATTTTTATGATGATGTGATATTGATAAATTACTTATTGTGATACATGTATTGTTAAATATTTCAGAGCTTATGATATAATATAATATAAAGTAATAATCAAGAACCCTACGTTGGAGTTGTTGTCTTAATCTGTCTACAATAACACCATCATTACAATGGCGCCCACGTTGGGACCAACATATTACAACACATGCTAGATGTTGTCAAAGACAAATACGGAGACAGATATCTGCAGGAAGCTGCATTGTTTACGCCTTGGTATTTAGCTTTTAGAGGCATGACCATACGAGATAAAGAACTTGCTCGCAACAACAATAGACTTGGAATTGTAAAATCAGCTGAAAACTTTTGTATTTCTATACCACCAAATTCAACAGTCTCAATATCTGGATACATTGATAAAGCAATACCATATCAATCTACAACAGCAGTTCTACAAGCTACATCTCGCTCTGTTATTCCATCAGACCTGGATATTGTACCATCACTTACAGACTACTGCTATCCAGCAAATCATGGGATAAGAGTGGACATTGATAATATCACTACCAGGACAGTACAAGTTCCACCAAAATCTATCTTGTGTGAGTTGCAGCCTGTAAAACTTGAACCAGATCAAAGAGCTATACCTTGTGTTAATCTCCAACAAGCAAAAGATGTCCTGAGTTTAGTTACAATTGAAGATGAGGGACTCACGACTTTAGAGAAACAACAAGCAGAGAATTTATTGAAGAAGATACTCAGATAAAGGAAGTAGATACATCTATTGATGGTAATGATGCTGATGATGATACTGAAGATGATGCAGAAGAAGATGATGATGATAATGATTTGGATAATACCAATTCTAGAGAAAATCCAGCTTACGAACAGCAGACAGAATCATTACCAAGGAGATCTCAGAGAGCAAAGAAAACAACATCATGGATTACAAGTGGCGATTATATAGTAAATCAACAGGTATTAACAAAACAACCAGATTGGAAGATAAGAGCAGACTACCTTCAGACATTAGTCTCTAGTGATGTTTTTCACTCTGAAAATAGCAAAGAACTAATAGAAAAGACTCTACTACAGATCATTTCTGGTAGACATTAGTATTTACAATTTTAACGACATCAGTATTAACCAGTCAGTTCAATCAGCTAAATTAGTGATAAAGTCTATAGAATTACGAAGAGAGATATAGTGCGTTTTTATAGTTTTTAAGATATTTTATTTTCAGTTTTCTTGCAGTCATGAAGGTTTAAAAGTAATTCAAATTACTCGTAGATATTTGTTTTGATAAGTAATAAATGACGAGGACGTCATTTCACAAAGAGGGGAAGCATGTGATAGGGTGATATTTCATATTAATTAAGTAATAATTTCATTATCATGAAATTATTAATTAATAGTTCTATAAATTATAAGTTTACAGTATTTACTATAAAAGTTGTCAATATAAACAACTTTATGTACAACCTAACAGTATGTAAATAGCTACATAGTTATTTATATAGTATGACATCACAATGGTCATTATGGTCAGTGTAAACCTGTTTTAGTTAATTATATATCACATGGTCAATTCTATTTTTGAATTCTCAATTTCATTGGTCCTTTAAATTCCCTCTCTTTGCTTTGTCCTTTTTGATCTGATCTTCATACTGACCAGATGTGTTTAGCTTAAGACCAAGAAGAAATCTATAGACTGTAAGTAATTGTTTTATATTTTATGCTATTTATATTAATGCTTATTTATAAAGCATATTGTATTTGCTAGATAAGTATATGCTATATAGTGAAATGTAAATCTATTTAAATGTAAATTATCATGAGTGAAAACTTAGTATTTGAGCAACACTCATTATAGTTATTTTAACAATCTTAAGCTAGATAACCTAAATGTAGTTTTAAGAGTATTGTTATATGTATTAGATTCCATACCTGAAGAATATATCAGGATCATGCAGATGCAGATCAATTAGGCTTTGTGTCACACATAGGTATGCATATATATAAATATCAGATTTGATACTTATTGCCTAAGTTAAGTTTAATATGTTTTATTTATTAAACATTAATAACTAACTAAATTGAACTCTTTATATATCAGTTAGCACTGTGATAAGGGGAATAACTCTTGCTTGTAAACTGTGCTTGGCAAAATCATGAAACCTATTCAATACAATGATATATTATGTGTGATCTATTTTATTTTTATGATGATGTGATATTGATAAATTACTTATTGTGATACATGTATTGTTAAATATTTCAGAGCTTATGATATAATATAATATAAAGTAATAATCAAGAACCCTACGTTGGAGTTGTTGTCTTAATCTGTCTACAATAACACCATCATTACACATGCATGCATATCTACATGTTTATATGTATGTTCTTAACATTTGACATATGAAAATAATCCTTAAAATGTAATATGATGAAATCATTCGACATGTTACAATGCTTTCAATAATTAGAATATATTCCTTTACAATTTCTAATTGTATACATGCATGTTTGTCAGTTTATTACATTTATGTATATAACTGAATAATATATAGCAAAATTATTACCTAGTTCTTCTACATACTCTACATTGTATGAAGGGGACACATTCTTCTTATGATCCATTGAGCACCTTTTGCAAATTGCTACAAGTAAATACTGCACATAAGATCAAAGTTCAATTAGTACACTGTGCATTGTAACACAGTTTGACACATGTTTTGAATATGACAAGTTATTTTCATTTAGTTTATTTTTCATATGATTTTGAACTTGAAGTACTTTTTAAAGCAAAACATATTGTAGTGATCTAAAGTACTAATACACAATAAGACCTCTCCCCCTCCCCCCGGAAAACAAAACTATCTCTCATTGGAACCCCCCCCCCCCTCTTTTGGAAAAAATTTCTGGATCCGCACATGTACAGTTAAGGTCAATTGTTAAATTTTTAATCTTTACAGACCCTCATATCTATATTACATCTATATCTAGATATAGAGGTCCTCCTAGATATTACCTAATTTTCTCATAATATTTTATATTACATACTCTTTCAATGTCCTGAATTAAGGTGACTGTAAAAATAACTTAGTTACCTGATCCTACTGGTATAGTCTGTCTTGTTTTTAACCAGAGTTCTTTACACATTGTTGGACTGGCCCCTCTGTCAGCTTTCATATTACCCCGATGACCAGGATAAGAACAAGTTCTCTTTGATCTTTTCCACCGTGCTCCCAACTCTTCGCGGTGCTTCAGGCATATTTTCATAGAAAGCACTGCCTTATCGATGATGAAATATCCACTTCGATACAATATTACTATGACACACACCTGTCTAGAATTTGTGCACTTTGTAAACTGTATAAGTGATTCATAATATCCCTGTCACACTCATAAACAGAACAAATGTTTGCAACATCACATTCAGATCCTCCGGATCCATTAAAAAAGTTACATATAGCAGGACATTCAGCTGCTAAACCTAGTGCGTTTTCACCCATTTTCGTGAACAAATAGGTCAAGCTAAATTAAAATAATCTCATAGTTCCTTCTGATGGAAAATTATAAGGTCATAATGATCAAATAACTTGTATTCACCCCATTGTCATAAATTATGTTTTCAATGTGACCTCCATTTGGCGTCTCTTCACTTTTTTAACCTCCTCTGCCTAGAGATTGCATCAAAGGGGAGGTAAATCTTACAAATCATATTTCACAACCAAAAATTAATTTACAGGTTTGGGAAGCGATAATATCAATATAAAAAATATTTATGACAAGAAAATATCAATTTTTAATTAATTTATTCTTTCAAAATCCATTTAATAACTTATTTTTTTGAAATATAAATATATTTAATAATATGCCAGAATATGCTTATTTTGATGTAATGTATCAGTCAATATATTATCATTGCGTGTTATTCTTTGAGAGTCCAAAAGTGGATTTTTGAGAAATTTACACTTATGTCTTCATCTTAAAAAATCATGATAAATTTTGAAGATGCAGGCGTTTACAGGTATATTTATACCTCTATCAAAGTTGTTAATATTTATACATCTAGCAAAATTGGCAAACTGCCAGTTTTCAAAATTTCTTTTTCATGGTTCTATGGGCAGTTTGTAATAATTTAAATTGGTATTATGAAAAATGGAGTTTTAAGTAACATATATATAAGTAAAACAATTGTGAGGAATTTTCTATTATATTCTTTTTTTAGTGCTCAAACTGCATTGTTTTCCATAATTTTTCTTGGGTTTTAATCCATATTTGGGCCATTATTCAAATTAGGTCACAGCTAAAAATAGAACGACACCAGCAAGCAATTGAATTCAAAATTTGGACTTTTATGGGATAATCTTTCAGTTTTAAACACTTTTTAAAATATCTAAGATGTACGCTTGTGGACGATTTTGGTAATATTGCATGACTTTCTCCGAGACGCTCACTTAAATATATAAATATTGATAACTTTGCTTGAAGATATTTACAGTGGCACCGGAAACAAATCGAAAGTGGTGGCGTTGGTGGTGGGGGTGGGGGTGGGGGGAGGGTAGACTTATCAAAAATCTTGTCAAGCAAAAAAAGGGGAGGGGGTCGTTGAAAATGGTTATGTATAACTTTGCAAAAAAGATGGGGGGGGGGGGTAAGCCCCACCCACCCCCTCCCCTTCCGACGCCTTGGATTTACATATATTTATATAGGCCATAGTGTAGCAAATATAAAAGGACTGAGCGATTTCATGCAGAATCAAGTAATATAGTAAAAAAAAATATATAAAAATGATAACAAATTACAATCGCAAGAATTTTTTTAAAATGACAGAATCCAAATGATCGTTTTAAATAATATCTTCTTTTTTTATACTTAATGGCATCTGACTTTTTAACAACAAAATTTTTTTATCATATTTTCCTTTACAAAAATCAAAATTTTGTAATTGCCATGTACAAAATTTTGATTTCCGATAATCTAAATTTTTGTAAAGGACATTATGTTAGTAAGGAATATTTATTATAATTGTTTCGTCCTCATATTGGAGCGATTATCTAAGAACTACGTTATCTTTTGATACGATAATCTTTATCCCTTTATAGGAGGCCTTTAAGACGTTTACTATGGTTGTGTTTTTGTCTCTGTCTCCTGTGCAGCTTCAGTCCACTGGTATTTTACAAAGATTCCTTCTCGGCAAACGATAAATTCATGATACAAGTTCATCACCAACACAATTCAAGCTTCAAACACAATACAAGCATTGAGTGTCAGAACTCTCGAAAGACAGCGGCGGAGGATGTTCTTTGTATGGTATATAATTTAATTATGGTTGTGACGCGCTTTCTGATTGGCTAAAAAATTATTTTATATCGCATAAAGAATGTTGCCTACCTCATAGTATGACTAAAAAACGTATCAATACACCTGACGTTACGTTTGAATTTTGTACAATTTTACGTCATTTTAAAGGTCAAATGACCGTTTTTATCTACAATGAAGAGTAAAAAAAATTAAATTATAAGCAATGAATTCAATATTTATTAGTTTTATACGATAAAAAATGGTTTGAAACAGTTTACGCTTTTTTATAAACCGCTTCGCGTAAACTATTTATTAGATGAATGTATTTACTTTTCATTTCCTATTAGATATATGAATTACAAAAAAATATATATATATATATAAATCTATAAGCTCAGGAAATCACATTAAAATACGTTATGCATGGGTTCTAAGTATATGCATGTAAGACATTTTAATTTTTACATGAAAGTGCGCGCGCACAGCTTTATGAATGGTTCATTTTGCAACTTTTATTTAAAAGAACTTAGGTTTACTTTCTTAAGATCGACTGTATGATATGTATCAATTAATTATTGTATCACAGGGCTATTGTTTTTCATGCATATGTACATGTAGATAAGTGATTGGCATTTATCCTTTTATAATTTAATTCTGGTTGTAACGCGCTTTCTGATTGGCTAAACAATTATTTTATATTGTATAAAGAATGTTGTCTACATCATAGTAAGACTAACGTCAAAAATGTATTAATCCGCCTGATGTTACGTTTGAATTTTGTACAGTCATTGACCTAGTTATTCGAAAATGAAAAACAGCACCATAATAGAAGGGCAACAATGTACAATAAATAGCTTTTCGTTCCTATTAGTGGATTTTTTTTTCACTCCTGAGTAAACGTAATCCTTAACACAATTTTAAACAATAATTAAGTTTTTTAGTGTAGATTTCAGGCGTACTTAATATTAACTTAATACTAACGACTGAAATAATT
The DNA here is from genome assembly GCF_025612915.1 of Magallana angulata. Classification (NCBI taxonomy): domain Eukaryota; kingdom Metazoa; phylum Mollusca; class Bivalvia; order Ostreida; family Ostreidae; genus Magallana; species Magallana angulata. The sequence continues at coordinate 17,704,092 of NC_069118.1, forward strand.
CACCTTCTGTTGAATGTCCATGCGGTTTTTTTTACAAGATAATAAATGACAATTATTGTTTTGATTTAAAACAGAAGAAGAAAGAATTTTTAATGAACTTCAAAAACCCGTGCTGGTTTGAAGAAGAAGCAGGAGGCCTGATCTCCTCCCAGAGTGAGGGTGTCTTGCAATGTCTTCCATATTTCTACTTATTCGGCGTGTGTAAAACCGGAACGACAGATCTATTCTTCCGGTTGACCCAGCATCCACAGATTTTGGAAAACTTTGGAGACTTGCACAAAGAAACCACATTCTGGTCATGGGGCCGTTACGGAAAAAATGGTATTTACTTTATAAAGAAATTTTATAAAAAAAAAAAAAAAATCTTTAAAAACAAATTTCGAGAAAAAATCAGTACTCTTGAATATTGTATCTTTCAAATAATAACAATGGCATTGTCCTATATTTACAAAAAACATTCATCGGTGAACATTCAGGAGGCTTGTAGCAACAATCAACCATCAGATCTCCCTAACATTCTAGGATATGAATTATTAAGCTATAAACTATAATGTAATTAATATATATATATATATATATATATATATATATATATATATATATATATATATATATATATATATATATATATATATATATCCATTTCGTGTATTTCACCTTTAAAATTTGGTTATTTTTCCCATATTTTTAAAAGAGCTCTTCTTCTAAAGGAGATCAATACAATCTAACAATGACCACAACCATCGAGCCCTCTTTACTTATTAAAAAAAATACCACTATATCAGTGGAATTATATTAGAAAAGTTTTCTGCAGGTCACTCTGGACATGCATATGTAAAGGAAACACTTTACAACTTCACTCAATTTTTTAATGCCGAGAAAATCGGAGAAACCAACATCTTACTTGAAGATATGACAGAATATTCCAATAAGATAACAGGTAAACTGCATGTTGTGAATGCCTGGTTACAGCATACATTGAAGTGTTCAAAGGGTATCAAATAATGCAATTTACTTTCTATTTCTCTTCTAATTGTGATGTTTATCATTACTAACAAGGTTTTTCTAAAAAAAATTACGGTGGTGTTTTTTGTTTCATCATAATTTACAGAATCATTACTTTAAAAAAGAATGATATAAAAATTGAGAAAAGAGAGCAAATATTGACAAGTTTCTCAAGGAAATATACACATATTCTGTGCCTTCGAATTCCGAAAAACGCCACTATTGATTCTGTTCCTTAAAAATATATTGTTTGTTCTTTGTTAGTTTTGATAAAGTTGCACCAACAATCATACAGTTTATTACGACAGGTTAAAGCATCGCTATATAGAATGGGGGTTAAAAGTAAAACAATTCATCGTTATGTACAGGGCACGCTGATCCCATGGATTTTTGGGATCACAGCGATTGGCGGGAAATTCCACAGAATGACCCGACAGCAGCCGTTCCTACGTTTATCACACCACATCTAGTCAAACACGTCCAACCAAACGTTAAACTGATATTGATGCTCAGACAACCAGCAGAGAGGTATGGCTTGGCTGATAAGTATAAAGGGAGATATCTTTGTTTGAGTACAGAAGAGGCACAAAGGCCACCTACATTGTACATTTATTAAATGTATTAAAATGTTATTACTACAAGACTTTGCAGGATTTTTTGTCTCGATATATTTTTAAATGATTTTATGAAAACTGTTCATTTATTTATTAGATTTACATGAAATCATTCATACAAAATTAATTGATAGTTTTTTTATATTATAAAGTTAGAGACTTACACATTCAATATGAATGACAGGCTACGTTTGACAAACGCGTCTATCTTGAGTGCTGTAGCCATTACTAGTTTGAAAAATATGCGCACTCGCTCAAATAAACGAGAAATGTGATGATTTTTTTGTTTGATTTACGAAATAGATAGAAATCAATTTCTAATTTTTTGTAATAATAAATTATTTGTCCGGAAAAACTAGTTTAAAGTTTTCATTCGAATGCCTGTTTGTGTCACTTGGTTTTTACGAACCGATTTTTTTTTTACAGAAGAGTTGTGTTAGGAATTGCATAGTTGTTAAAGTTTAGGACGGCACATACAGCACATAAGTTTAGGAAATGTTTCATTAAAAAAAATCAATTTAATCCAACTTTATAGTTTACAACATTGTATTTTTACATTCTTATAAATATGTCCAACATTAATAGTGCTGCGCGTCATTGGTAATTCCACACAGTGTGAGGTTATTTTAAAATTCAGGAGAACATAATTTCATTTACCAATCCCCCGCCGAACGTGACCAATTTAGCTTGTTTTAACCGAGTAATTTCCAAAAACGAATTTGCAATTTTGATTTAAAAAAAATGTTTCAAATCCCCGACTTTCTCTATAAATATATTATTAGATATGTATATTTATCCATTTCTTAATACTATTTTTGCACTTAATTTCCTTGTTTGCAGCAAAACCCATTTTTTTCTCTTTTTTGATAAAATGCAATAAAGGATATAGAATGATTGAAAGATTTTTTATAATTAATTTTAATAATTAATTCAATTAATTCTAAATAGATACTTGATCAGTCCATCAAATAATGTATTTATATCTATATAAGTCGAACCACCTTAACACTGAAGCGCGATTTTTTTTTTATATAGCACTTATTTTTTTTTAGTACAAAACAAAACTCAAATAAAATGTTATTGAAATATATGTATTCCTGTGGAGAAAACATCGAAAAGGACAAATGTTTGTTCAGCTGGTTGATTCATTCAATTCAAATAATAAGAATTGGTCGACGAAAAAAGACCATTCATTTTTGGCTAATAAATTTGATTTAATGTCTATATGTTACCAATCCAAAAGTTTCAATATACATACTAAGGATTTCTACCTGCATATTAATACAAAATAAGCACAGATTCTTTTCTTTATATCTTCAGATTGTACAGTCATTATTACCACGGCAAATACGGGAACACCACTGAACAGTTCCATCAGGACGTCGTCAAGGAAATTAACAGCCTCAAAAACTGTACTGAAAAATACAGCTATAGGGCATGTTTATATGGACAGAACATGACTCAAAGCCCACACGTACGTCACCAAAAAGCAATAGATTCCCGTCTAAATTTAACACATGAACGCAAACCGGTTATCATATATAATGTGTGTCATTGTTTTTCTATGAAAATATAAGACCTGTTGGAAATAATTAATGATTGTTTTATATAATAGTAAAAAAAGTCTAACAACATTTTAGATTCCAATCACGGCAAGTTTATATTACCTTCATCTTCAAGAATGGCTCGAAGTGTTTCCATTGAAGCAGATTCTCATCTTCAGGCATGAAGATTATGTAAAGGACATGAAATACATCCTTAAAGGCTTGTTTCGGTTTTTAGGAGTAGGTATGGAATTGACTTCATACTTTACAACTTTTTTACCAAAAAAATAAAAAATAATTAATTTATCATATAAAGATATCAATTAATTTGAAATCCAATCAAGAAAAGTAGAAGTGCCTCATATGATTAATTGGTTTTTTTTTATGTAGATAATGTTTTGTCTTAACATTGAATTCATGAATGTGTTTTTATCTCCTCAATTAGATACCGTTCCTAAAAAGGTTTTCAACTCCATCTTAACTTCAAAAAGAAAGTATATCACGCCAAATAAGCTCAGAAAAGGATCAATGCTTAAAGAAACATGGGACATTCTAAACGGTTTTTTCAAGGACTGGAATAAAAAACTTGCGTCGCTGCTGAATGATGAGAGATATTTGTGGAGAGACGTGCCTTACAAGCTTAAGCATCCAATGAATGAAACAGAAGTGAAAAGAATAAAAAATTATACAGATGTTTGAAATATGAACATGATTCTATAAAAGGAAAGTTTAAATTAAATGGAGGTGATGATCACGATACTCAAATCAAGCCAAAAGTTCAACATTGAATGAATTACTTGAGAACACATCCACAAAAAGAAAATTGAAAAGGTCGCTAATGCAACAAAGTGGCAAACAGCCTCAGATTCCAGACAGGCTAAGAGACTACAAATCCCAAACTAGCACCTCAACACATAAAGATGCTCTCAGTTAGAAGAAGTCTTTAATGAAAGAAGGAAATGGAGTCGGTGAAAGGGTGAAAGCCAACGCAAAATTTTTATTTAAATGCAGAGGAGAAATCTTTGTAACTCTTTTTTATAAATGAGTTGATTTTGCAAACACAGGCTGAATTTTCCTTGCACAGTGAATTTTATGAAGTGGAGAAAAATACTGGGGCCCAAAAAGAGGTTCAAAGTTTAACATAGAAATATATATAATGAAAAATGTTTAAAGAACTAAAAAGCTACAGTTTGTGAAATTACTAAACAAGCATCCTAAGATAGAATTAATTCAAAATTGATAAAACCAACCAAAAAAAAACACGGAACAATACTGGCGCCCCAGAGGAGATTCAAAGTTTAAAATAGAAATAGCATATGCTACGAAATAGAATGTTACAAGAAATTGTTGTTTGGTTGAGCGATGTGGACCATGGGCCTCTTGTTTTCTTATACAAAAATGTTCACAATTTCTTAGCTGCAGGACTGTAGCTCCCGGTCTGAAAAATTCGGATGGACGACCTGGGAGCTACAGTGCCTCCCATAGTTAAAAAAACTACACATTTCTGTACAAATATTTGATCTCAGAAAATTCCTTGGACAGTTTACTACAGATATCGTAACATCACTTGCCTTTGATTACCGTCTTCTTCGGAAGACGGTATAAAGAGTTGAAATAATTTATAGTCTCCGGATTGTGCACTTCCTTTCCTTTGTGATTGGTTGAAATACACGATGTGAAAATTTACATTTATTTCATTGGTTGAAATACTGTTCGGCGCAAGGGAGATAATTTTTTGATGATCTTTTTCACGTACGACTTAACAAATTTCGTAGATTTCAAATCTTTAAAAGTGAGAAAACGAAAAAGCAATACAAATTGCTATGAATGAAATTCAGCCTTTGGATTTCAGGTCCAACTAGTTGAAAGTAACATTCTATAATATCTATTGAAATTATTTGTTTTTCTTTTAGAATTGTTTATTCAATTATTTATACAAAAAAGTAAAAAAAATAAAAATAAAAATGATGCGGTATACCTAATATCGGTAAAGTTATTTGCACCTTAGATAGATAAATGCAGTGGTATAACTTTGATTTTATCAAAATAATACGAGGCTACGACCTTATCTAAGATCTTTTTCACCCTATAGCCGATCTCTACTTACAAGCTCGGGTACGCAGTTCTCAATTTTAGACATGCAGGCTTAAACGACTCATGACACAAACATCTTTAGATAAATCCACTCGCCATGCTATGTAGAGGAAGGTGACATTTATATTTAAAAAAAGAGTTAAACTGTCTTTGATAACTAAGTGCTGTTTAGGGTTTGTTCTAAAGACGGTAAGCTTTTTTAAAAAAGCTGAACTTGTAGTCTTTTTAACACCATCACCAGCCCTGTATATTAAAGTTGTGCAGTTTGTTTACATTTAAAAATGGCGACTCTCGATCTCGATGAAAATTAACATACTTCATTTCCGAGGTCGGTTATCATGTTTAAGAGAAAGTCTGAGGCAAGTAAAATGACGATATCATTAGTAAACTTGCTGAACAATTTAATGGTACGAATTATTTGTACAAAATTTGTGTGAAAATAAGGTTAGTAAGTCCAAATCTAGCGTAATTTTTTCTGCGCCGTAAATTGCAGTTTTTTACTATGGTAGGCACTGTAGCTCCCAGGTCGTCCATCCGAATTTTTTCAGACCGGGAGTTACAGTCCTGCAGCTAACAATTTCTGTGTTTGGTAACAATACGCTATACACTCGTTATTATCATGGAAAATATGAGTACTCTGCTAAGTCGTTTCACATTGACGTAGTAAAGGAAATAGAACTTCTGAATAACTGTACTGGAAACTACAGTTATCGCGCATATTTGTACGGAAAAAATATGACTCAGAAACACAATGTAAGTGCCCAAAACTTGATACGTTACTCGTGTAAGACCAAACAGCAATAATAAAAGCCTTACATAAGTTTTTTACAACTTAAAATAGTGAAAGTTATTTGTTTTATTGGAATGGCATTAGATTTTAATTTTATTTTTATGATTTAGGTTTCACTTACGACAAGTTTATATTTCCTTCATTTACAAGAATGGCTTGAAGTATTTCCATAAAGCAAACTTTTATTTTAAGAAACGAAGACTATCAAAAGGACATGAAATATACTTTTCAAAGATTATTCCAATTTCTTGAGGTAGGTATGAGAGAAACATAATATACAAGCGGAAAAAAGAAACTGTGCATTATTTAACATATGAAAACACATTTAAAAATAACAATGAACAAATTTATTTTTTGTATTATTGTTAAGACATGTATTTGTAACAACATATCGTAGCACATTAATGTCAACGTCGAATAACGTCATTTTCAACACACTCGAAAGTCACTGTTATTTGAAATTGAATTAACAAAATTAATAACGCATGTGACCACCATTTGCGTTCACGCATGCTTGACAGCGACGCCTAATTGATGCCACTAAAGTGTTCAGAAATGCTTGAGGGATGTTGTTCCAGATGTTGGTTAAAGCCTGGCCTAAATCAGCCAATGTCACTGGCTGATTCGGTAAACGGCGCAAACGTCTTTCCATTTCATCCCAGACGTGCTCGATCGGCGACAAATCGGGGGAAACAGCTGGCCAAGGCAAGTTATCGACATTCTGTTGAACAAACAAGTCCCTGACTACTCGTGCAACGTGTGGCCTTGCGTTGTCTTGCTGCAGAGTGATGTGATTTTGATGTCTCTGTATGAAGGGTATCACATGACGCTGAATAATTTCATTTCGGTAGCGTACGCCGGTGAGATTTCCATTGCCAATTTCTAGAGGGGTCCTTCCACGTCCTGATATTCCACCCCACACCATAACGCTACCTCCACCAAATTGTCGACGTTGCACAACACAAGCGTCCTGGTAACGCTCCCAAACGCGACGATACACTCTACAACGGCAACCACTGCTATCCAAATGAAATCTGGATTCATCAGTGAACAGAATTTTGGCCCAGTCCTGTATTCTGAATCGCAGATGTCGTTTGCACCACGCTAGTCTGGCGATACGATGACGTTGAAGCAGTACTGGGCGCACCGATGTTTTTCTCGCGCAGACAATTACACACAGTTCTTGGACTAATTGGTCAAAGCCCTGGAATGCTACGTGCAGTCAAACTTGCCGTCTGGAAACGATTTCTCAAATGCACAAGTCTAATGTGTTGTCCTGTTGACGTGATGTCACATGAGATCGCCCAGAGCGCGGTCGATCCTGAGTGTTGCCAGATTGTTGAAAACGTCTCCATAATGACTGGATGGTGTTCCGATGAACTCCAAAGTGTCTTGCTACAGTATTTTGTGCCATTCCAGCTTGCAGCATCCCAACATCACGATTACGTTGGTTTTCCTTTAGTTGTGGCATGATATAGGGGTAAATTTTGTTGAAACTAAAGTGATTTCCTTAACATAAAAAGTTTAAACAAATCCTTTACAGTTCTTATTCCAAACAGTATTGGCCCGTAAAACTCGTGCGTACATATTCTTCAATAAACAATAGGTGCTCACTAACCATGAAAAAGTCCGTGCACCCGAATGGTCAATTATCGATTGTTTAAATTTTATAAATACAAACAATATATATAGAAAATCATACTAAATTTTATAATGCATAGTTTCTTTTTTCCGCTAGTATACTTAATAGTCAAACATCGAAGCAATTTTTTTAAATTAAGGTGAATTTTTTTAATATTTAAATAAAAAATTATTTGAATTGATGATTTTTATTGAGATGGATTGCATTTTCCCCTGTTAATCAAGTTTTGCCTTGATAATTTGTTGTTTATCTTTTTTATATACCATTCCTACAAAGGTTTTCAATACAACATTGACTACCAAACTCAACATTAGGTCAAAGAAGGTTCCATGCTCAAGGAAACATGGGATATTCTAGACGTCTATTTCAAGGACTGGAATTAAAAACTTGCTTCATTGCTGAATGATGATAGATATTTGTGGAATAACACGCCCTATAGGCTTAAGCCTGCAAAGAAAGAAAAAGAAAATAAACCCGAGATTAATCGTCCACAGTTTTCAAATAAGACTGAATTACGAAAAACGACGATAAAAAACACAAGTTTAGCAAAGAAAGACACTTCGAAGACATCCCTAAAACAGGTTAAAAGTAATAAAAATCAACCGAAAGCTTCTAATGAAAGGAAAGTTACAGCAGCTGAGAAACGACTTAGTGAACAACATTCAAAAGATGCCAAAAGGGCCACAGTTAAGGTTACAAAATTGAAAACAACTTTACACCATAGACAAACAACCTTACCAAAACCTGAAAAAAAAGTATTAAAGAAGGATGGGATTGATCAAACAAAAACAGTGAAAACCCAAACGTCGATGAAAAAGACAAAAGAGAAACCAAAGGTGAACAAGAAAAACGGGGAAATCACTCTGCGTAAAGCAGAAGTGGGAAAAGTGAAAGATACCATTGCAGTGTTACAAGAAAAAGGATTTCTATTGTGACATTTATAAATCGCTTTCTATGTTATAAAATGTAATACTGATGTCGAAAGTGTAATAGTTCGGTTTTTGGTATACCACTAACTAGTAAAGTCAATTTAAATTCAATTTTCGAAATCTATAAATAGGTCCATTTTCACTGAGGTTCAAATCGATGTTTCTGACGAAGAATAAATTTGTTAAAAATAATACTGGCGTACGACCAGTTCCCGCCGACAACCATTTCTCGCCGGTGCATTTTTACGTCATTTTTCGTTTATAATTTTTTTGGTTGATAAAATGACGTATCAATGCATGGCGAGAAATGGTCGTACACCAGTAACTTTCCAGAAAGCTTGCATAACTAATAAAAATTATTCGATTGGAAGCATGAATAAATCACGTTTTGAAAATAGATTTGAAAGTTTTGCTTCAAACAATATGTGTACATGAAAAAATGATAATAAGAAACCGTGAACAATCTCAAAAATCCATTGTACGAAATACAAATTTAAAGCAGAGCAACACGGACCTACAAATAGATAGAGGTAGGATCAGGTGCCTAGGAGGAGTGAACATCCTCTGCTGACCGGTCACACCCGCCGTGTGCTCTTTGTCGTAATCGGGAAAAAAAAATAGGAAAAGTTCGTAGACAATGATGATAAAAATTCTGGAGATTAAAAGCCGTTTTCTTTCAACTTAGTGAATAAATATTAGTGACAATTAAAGTTATATTCAATTATTCCAGGAAAGTATCACATAATTTCAAATCTTAAAAGTGAAAAAGAAAACTGTAAAGTTTTTAATTGTTTTTGCTATATTAAGATAACATAATTAAAGGAATTTTCTCAAAACAGGAAAAGAACAGCTATAGTATGTCCATAGTTAAGGTGGTATGGGACACTTCCATGTTGTGACGTATAGTTTATCGAAAAAAAAACCCAATAAAAAACAGGTGTAATTATATAAGTAGTTTCTTTCCCAAAATTGCCACCTATCAGCGTAGCTCAGTGGGTTAGACACTTCACAAAAAAAAAATGTGTTACCCATGAGTGCGAATCCTGCTTTTTTTTACCTCTCCATTATTTAGAAGCTGTTTTTCGGTTAAATATTTTCATATTTGAAAATTCTAAACTGGTGAAAGTTTTTTTTTAATTATAAAGAAATTAAATGCACATTAATATCGACAAATGCCCCATACTATCTTAATCTACTGTCACATTTGACAACAGGCAATTAACAGTAAAAATCATTATGCAAACTTATATGAGAACAAATATATGTGTTAAGGAAGACAACCGTTTATTCCATGACAATGAACAACAAAAACGACCACCCTCTTCCCCGAAAAAATCTCATGAAATTATACATCATGTAATAGTTTCAAATAAATAATCGTTTTAAAAATTTTCAATCAAGACCACTAATGAAAATCAAATTACATAACGTGAATGCAAAATAAAAAAGTTTTCTTATATCATAAAACAAATTGTTTAAATCACTATGAATAAGATAGGGCAATACTTTCACACAACAACTGGTTTCAGTTTTATTCATTGACTACGAACGTATGTCCATCATTTTAACCCAATAAAAGAGATCAAATATATTTCATTAATAAGTTTGTAAATATCTTCTCATTCAATGATGAAGCTAAAAAATTAATGATAGGGACAGAACTCAAAAATTGATTATTTAGAAAATGGTTGAAAGGGTACCATCCTTGGACTTGGATGTTCTACATACATAAGTCAAAATTCAATTTTAACTGTAATGAATTTGGTATGTAATTTACTTTTCTATTTTATCATTATTTTTCTTTTGATATTCCGATTTATCGCCTTGGTGTGCAATGGACAATCATAAAATGCGTATACAAAGACGATGTCAAACATCTAGTTTTCATGAAAGTTATAACAATATATTTACATCAACCAAGTTTGATTCGCTTTATTTCGTACGAAAATTGATTGTACAAATGGAAACTGACATGACTGAAATGAACACGCCCCGTTTATCGATTATTCGAAACCTCAAGCAACCTAAGAAAAAACCACGGACTGCACGAAATAATCATGATGATGTCAGACTCAGGTTCCCATTTACGACGATCGAATCGGCTGTTTCTTTTATCTAATGTACTGATGTACGTTAACAATAATCAATTTTTCTTACTTTTTGCGATTAGTTTAATAATTTGTTCACAGAAAGATGTAAATATAAACAATTATATGCTTGAAGCTTGATGCAGGTTATGAAGGAAGCAATCTTTGTAGAAAAAAATTACATTAATGTCGCCACTTTCACATCCCGCCAAAGAAAGCACTTATTGTTTATATTCTTCATCTTTTTCTTAAATCCACGGAATTTTGCATTGCACTTAAATGACATGAAAAGTGTCAGGATGGTTGATTTGAAAAGGTGTGAGATGAGTCCCGAGAAAACCCGAGTGAATAAATATGTCAGTGTTTCCCATTGCAAATCCCTGAAAAAAAATGTACTTTCGCTATAACAAAGTCTCCACCCCGACCCCCACCTCCATTACATGAATATAATATGTGCAAATAGATTTTTACATATAATTTGTATCATTGCGCATTTACATACTTTGCGTCTGCGTTTTCCCGCATTGATTCTATACTGTTATAACTTTACCTTGTTTTGTGAGGTCCATTGTCCGTCTGTCTGTCCCACTACAGTTTTCCACACTTTTTTTTCTTTATGCGTTTGAGGAATAATATGAAATTTGCTGCACAGCTTCAAAATGTCAAACTACAGATAAAGTTTTCACTTTTGTAGCCTCTGGTTGACATATTTTCGAGAAAAAAATAAATTTTTGTATTCCAATTTTTTGATGTTATCGGGTTCGGTGTGTATTGAATAAACGAGGAAAGTATGTAGTCAGTAATAATATCGTGCATTACTTGTAGCATTCTTTTTTATTGTTTCTAACAAACAAATAAGTTCTGTAAAATAGTGTCAAGTTTAATCGACAGGGTTTTGTTGTATTATTACAATCGGGTTCGTTATCGGGGTTTCTCTGTTGATTCCGGGCCGGGTACAGAAGTCTGAGAAGACGTTAATAAATGATATTCTGCATAACAGTGCATTATTTTCACAAATTTCTACCAGCAATTACTTAATGGACTTGGCGAAATTACAGGAGATAAAATAAAGAGTATTATTTTACCAATTTTTTTATATCAACTATGTAGTTTGAATTTCCTCTGTTCTTTTATCTCTGATTAAAAGATAACATCTCGTTTATAATAGTTTTGAAATAAATGTATGCTTCGAAGCTTTTATAGAATAATAATATAAACCGGTAGGGGACGTGTATTGCTTATGCAATACTCTCAGAATACTTGTTCTTTATAAAAACGTAACATAATACATGCATAATGTGTTATCTTTCAATTTGCAATGGAAGAAAATGCTTAGATGTAATAAGCAACAACGTGCTAGAGTGTTCAAGATAAAGGGATGTTTCATAATGCACTTGTGTAATATGATTTAAAAGTTAAACAATGTAAAGGCAGGTGTCAACAATATAGTTTACTAAGGTAGAAAGTAACTCATAATTGATGTCGAGTTATATAAACAAAATCATCAGCGTAGTTTGGGATCCCTGCTTTCATAAGTATTTGATTCAAACAGGAAGAGCTAAATTGAAATCTGTCTGTGTTTTCCAAAACGACTTATATTAGTAATATATACGTACAACATACATAATCTGATAAATTTGATACGTGTTTTAAAGATGTTCATATCAGTTCTACAGTTGAAACTCGTAACAAAGTAGCCCAAGTATACTCTGTCGTTTAATGACTTACTAAATACTACGTAACTGGGCAGGTAAATCTAGGTCTTGTAGCCCAAATACACCGATAATTGTTTGCAACCCGTAAATAAAACACATAAAACACTAATTGCAAACATTTTATTTTATTTTGATCATTTTGAAGATACTTTTAAAAAAACAGTGTGACATACTATTAAATTTTAAGCCAATGTAAAGTCAGGAGGCCCAATCAAACGAAAATAGATTTAAAAAAAACTATATAATCAAGAAAAACCAATTGAACAATTGGACAATAAGTATGGTATATAATGTGCATGGTCTTATTGTTTTTAACGTTTATAATGTTGTGTAAAATTAGAGCAAATATATTGATTATATCTAATAAGCATTGCTAGTATAAAGTGAAAACCATAAATTGTGTTGAATAATATTGTGTATTGGGGCAAATATAAAATCAATCTTTACATGTCTGCAAATACGCATGCCGCGGTGAAAAATTGATAAGGACAAGGTATGTTTTTGCATTATATGAATAACATTTAAATAGTGATGACAGAGAAGAAAAGGTCTTCTACTCTCTCTGATGTTCTTAATACATTACAATTGTTTATGGATTTTTTTAAAATAAAAGTTAACGTGAAATTGGTTTTTATTTTGGTTAATATGTTTTTTAATAATTTCAAATATGATGACATTTATATTACAAAAAATATAAATCTCACTAGTCTTTTAATTAAAATTAAAATCACGTATTTCCTTCCCTGTCGCGATGTAACTGACATGATAGCTTGTCAATATATCTAATCATTTACTGTTCATGTTAACAAGGTCGGTTTTTTTAATTCAGATAAATCATATCCATTTATTTTGAGATTATCTTTGAAAATGTTCAGCAAAAAAAAAAAAAACAAAAAAAAAAAACCACACCAATCTGTTCCCCCAAAAATTAGGAAAAGGAGAAAAGTTATATTGAAAATAACAGGAAAACATAAAATTTCATAACCATTTATAAGATAACGAGTGGATTGATTATAATTTGTCTGCAAAGTTGAATAAGTACAATTTGAAGGAGAACATCCTAGAAATGAAGTACCCAATGGCAATTTTTTGATAAGGAAAGATATCTGCAAGATATATCTTTTATAGTGATAAGTTAATAACATATATTTGTGATGCTAGAATGCAGATATGGAGGGAAATTCTAAAGCACGAAGAAATGTGTAAGTTACAAGCACTAAAGAATAAGCATTATTGAGCTACCAGTAGGGCAATATATAGAGCATGCAAAGAGAAATTCCACATGGTATTCATTAATTTACAATGGTATATTCATATACGTGTGATATTCATATTTTCAAACAGACAAGGAAATAAAGCTTAGAAAGCATTTTTCTATTCCGTATAGACAGCGATATTTTCGTAAATAAGAGCAATGAATAGGCAACCATGGACCTCTAAAACATAGCGTTTCCTGATCATATAGTTCAATTCTCTTCCTTTAAATTAGGACTGCAATATAAAAATGCATATTCAAGCTGATCACTTTTTACCATCTGCATTTTACCTACAGTGCAAAATGTCTGTTCTTGAAGGCGGGGGTAGATCAGGTTTCATCCTTTTTTTAAAAACAATTTAATGTGTTATCATATCGCTATCTTTTTTCGTTATAATTTTTTGTCTGTACTCGTTAGCTTTTTCTTCATTTTTCAAATATGTAAACATGTTAATGGCATAATGTGCCATTTCTGGTAGCTCGATGCATAGTTTTTCAATCTCATTCATGTGTTTATCTAAGGGGGAAAATGTTAAGAACAGCAGTGAAATATCATAAAGAGAAATGTAAAACTCGCGCAGCTTCCCACGGAGGACTAACAAATGCTGTTCTTTTTGAGCTGTTATTTCTTCTTTCAGACTTTGGTCTTCTATTTCATCACAATTAATTGCATCCATTTCAATAGATTTTTGCACACAAGCTATAGCTGTCTCTAATGTTACAGTTGCAAGGATTCTATTTCTTTTATCACTTTCTTTTATACTACAAGAAAAGAAATAATCTGCCAACGAGTTTAAGTCAGTATCCATTTGTTTTGGAATTTCCATCCATTCCATTTGAAAATATGGTTTCCAGGGAAGGATATCTTTTGCAAATGTTGCACGCTTATCGACGACTTTGCTTAAAATATTAGTTGCAAATTTTTTGTCAAATAATCTTGCAAGAATGATACGAGTAGATCTTTGGTGAAAGCTTTCTAATATTTTCTCAAATGTATCCAGACAACTAGGAATTTCACAGCTACCGTCCGACATTCGAAGAAAGAGCATCTGCTCATAGAGGTATCTGAAAATATCTAATGCACTGTTGTAAAAACCAAGCCTGGTGTACACCTTCATGGAACCGACAGTTCCTGGCATAAATGCTTCGGTGAATAATGTTATCGAATCTCTGTTTTCTTTAAAATCTTTGCAGTCTTTAAGAACCATCCTTATCAAATTTTCAGCAAAATTATAACCATGGTTTTCAGCTGTTATTTGTATAACAGTCAATGGAAACATACGGATACATTCAATATTTACACAGATCTCGTTGATCTCCTCTGGTGAAAAGCTCTCTATAAGATTAAACGAAGACATGAAATAGTGAGGAAGATGCCTTGCTTTTAAACGGGCTACTAAGGAGCTTGTGACAAAGAGCAAACACCCACTGACATTTGTTTCCCACAATTCAACAGGAATATCTTCCAAAGCTTTGAAATATACAGCAATCAAATGGCTATATTTTAATTTTTTTGACATATGAAATGTTGCATTTTCAGTAAGGACTTTAAACACATGGAATCCATATATTTGATGTTCGGTCAGTCCAGTCATGAACATCTCTTGTTCAGCTAATGAAAAATCGTACTTCCACTCAATGTCTGGATCTCTACTCTGTGGGTGTGCTTTCTTTATTAATAAACATCTCCGACTTAGAATTCGTTGCACAAGCCTTTCCGAAGGGAAAGAAAATTGTCGCTCTCGTTTCATCCATACCTGTGCATGTGGAGGGAATGTGTCACACAACAAACTAATATATTTCACACTGATGTTTTTGGGAAGATTTAAGTTTGGAGGGGCTGTTGGTATATTTAAATCTCTGAGATAGATTTCATTGTCCCTTTTTACAACCTCTTGTCCAGGCGTCACAACTTCGTTATATGGAACCTTAATGTGACTATAACCTGAATGTGTCCTGGAAGAGTCAGCATAAAAGGATACTTTAGGGTAACGGCTACCTTCAGTATGTTTAACAAGAATATCTTTCGGGCAAATGGCAGCTGAGAGCACTTGTTTTTGGCGATGGGTGTTATAAAAATCCCTTTTTTCTTGCAATTTGCTTATATCTTTTAAATAAACATCCATTCCTGTTGCATTTGATCCGAGAAATACGATACACACATTATGGTACAACAGCGGGACATTCATCCCTATGTACGGGTTAATGAGACGGTTTAGAAAAAGTTGTTTAAATATATAAGAAAGATGGAAGAACGGAATCCCGGTAACATCATCTATATTCATTGGATCTAATAAACTGCTAACTGTAGTTTCTAAAATTAAATTAAAATAGTGTTAGTTGCTTGAATTACATTTCCCACAAATCAAATTTAAAAATTAACGTGGAATTGTGTCTTACCTGACGTTGCTTGGAGTTCTGACTCATTTATAGAATATATTTCAAGGTACATATTATCTCCATGATTTTCTTCAAAACAATCCGTGGACTCGGTACTGTTTGTGCGGAAATTTTCAGTGTGAGTTCCGATTCTGTCTGTATATTCTTCTTCCGACAGTGTTTTACCCGCTTTGATTTCTCCAAATTTGTTTCTTATAATGTCTAGTCTTGCTGACGGGGAGAAGTGTCGAGAACAAGCAAGTATTCTGCACAGAATTGATTCTGCAAAAAAACAACAAAAAAACCCTCCATAAATCCTTTTGTTTTAAACATCACAATTAGTATTATTGGGCATCCTAACTAGCTAACTAGAGTAATTAACATTATAAACATAAAGTGCTGTAGCGTTTTCTAATATTAGGAATTTAAGACATTTTGATGATCTCGTGCATCATTTTAAATTGAATCTAATTTCATTTATATATTTGTATGTATTTTCCGATTGGATTTTAATGAAAAAAAAAGTTTACTAAAAGGCCATTGATGGCGCCAGTCCCTTGGTCGCAGACTCAAATAATGGAATTCTCCAATGTGTCCAAGGAAAATACGTATGCGTCTTCTTTTAGCGTTAGACTCTGGTTGAAGAATTGTTCGTCTAACATCATACTGAAAAACATTAATTACAGTGATATGGATGTCGAAAGCATCAACGACAGCCTGGAGAACTAGATGATCTCCCCATTCTTTGTCCTTTGACATTCGTTGGAGATAATCATCCCAAGTTTCTTTACACAGAAAAGACTGTCTATGATGACTTTCCTCTATAAATGGGTGTTCCCTTAAGTATCTAAAAGAACCAAAAATATTATTCTGATTAAAGTATAAGCAATCTCTAAATATGATGATTTATCAGATAAATTCAAATCACAAGAGAATATCTACTTGATATATATAAGCTTTTTAAACAAAAACATATTTTGATTTTAACATCGATTATGTTATGTTATGTTATGTTATGTTATGTTATGTTATCCTAAAATCAAATGCTTTACAATTAGAGGACTGAACGTTCGTTCTCTAAAACTTCATTGATTTACTTTAATATAATACTTAATAAAGAAATAGCAGAAATACAATAATTAAAGCATTTATCTGGTATTTGATTTATGGATAAAGAAATTGCACTTATATCTCAATTGTTTAGGTACACAGCAATCTTAAGGTATCCATAAAAAACGGAAAACAGTATTGTTGATTCAGTTAGAATACTTATAACGTGAACATTTCCTTAAATCTTATGTATTTCATGTTGATAGACACATTCAATACTATATTTTGATATGGTATTTTTGTGACTCATTTGTAATTATTTCTTGTCTGAAAACACGATTTACAATATAATTAGGATATGTCTTCAGGTTTCCCGACCGTGATTCATATTAATATTTAAGCCCCTCCCCCCGAACAAAACTACGCTAAATATTTTCCGATTAAATTGACTTTCAATATGCATTTTTTTCTTTAAGTTGTTTATACGTAGCAGGAAGAGTCTCAAAACCATCAATATATTCAAAGTTACTTTATATAGAACTTTAAAGCTAGAAATTTCGATGATATTGAATTCAGTAAAACTAGCATTAAAGACCACATCTATTTAACGGAGTTTAAAAAATCTATAACTGTATTCACAAACGCTTCAATACATTCCCCGAACGTTATCGAATGGAATGCAGATCGTGACGCCAAAGCTGAAGTCATATGGCATGACCTACAGACAAGTGCCTGTCTAGATATCTATGCAAATCTCACGTAATGTGATGGGTAATATATTGTTCACCCACCCTCATCAATTAAACACCTTTATGTATCGTAGTAGCAAATCTTACTGAACGGCAACATATCGTAGATGTTCTGCGCTGCACCCCATGCATCCATTTATCATAAACTGGTCAGAAAGCGACCGAAACATGCAGTTTCCGTCAGGAATAATGTCATGTATTTCAAAACCGTTATCACTGGCAAACTTCTGTATTGATCTTTTATAAATCGGCATGTTTTTATATGTGTCTAAACCTTCACCTATGAAAAGAAATATAAAATTTTACATAGCTACATACATTAATCAAAATCGGTCTCTATTTAATTAGGCAAATGTTACAAATGAAGAATCAGAAAAATCAATCAAATTTTATATTAAAAAAAGAATCTAAAAAATATCCAATGATAAAATTGAATCTTGAATGGGAATAATAAGTGAAAATGTCTTACTAAGAAATGAAAAAAACCCAATATTACTTACTATATCTTCCTTCACTAGAGTCGGCTTTCGTGATCACTCCATCAAAGATAAATTGCAAGTCTTTTTCGGCATAGTTCACATCGTTTTTTTCCATTAACTCTTCATCGCTATCAAAATAGTCTATGTCATCTATGTCTGCCATTATACCTACGCTGGGTTCCTCTTTCTTTTCAACTTCACAATCACGAGGAAGTTCTTGCTGTCCAGTTTTCAAAAAAGGTTGTTCATCTGAATTTTCTTTACGAAAGTTTTTTACACCTTCAACTGTTTGATCAAAAGATTTTGATGTTTTGTTAGTGCTCTCTTTCACATTTTCATTACTTTGTAGTTCCATTAATGAATTTGTGTAAATAAATTCTATGGACTGCTCTTCATTATCATTCGGTGTCCACAGTCCATCCAACACATTTCTGCATACATTCTTCTCAATGAATTGTGTTATATTTCTATGCGATGTCATTTTCATTCAGTCAAATATTAGATAGCAATTTTCTTACATGAAATTTATGTTCCCTACTTGGAGATAGTTCAATTTTGCTCCTAAAACTTCCTTGTTCAACATTTTTTGTGCAACATCTTCCTTATTTCTTCCGTTTTAGCTTTACAACAATAAAAATTAAAAACTGGGCTTTATATAATTTGTTGTTATTAACAAAGAGGAAAGACACAACTGGTAGAAGGCCAAGTCAAATCCCTTACCCGAACAACAATTAAATTTGCTGATATATATTTTAATATGCATCTTTTTTACTTAGAGTTTCAGCGCAATACAATGATATTAAGTTGTACAAAGTGATTTTACACAAAAATGTATTTTTCTCAAGAATCACATATAATGCATCCAAAGTCAATAAAAGCGAGTAATTGAAGAGAGGAAAAATTGATATGATGTTTAGCAAAGTTCGAAAATGTTGAATGTTTTCTATATGTATCTAGAAATTGTGCAGCGAAAAGTATTTTTATACTTAAAAGTTAGCTTTCATCTTTTCCCCCAAAAAGCTTTGAAGTCTTTGAAGGCCATTCCCCCGGAAACCAATGGCGATGTCATTCGCTTCTCACCTTCACTCAGTCATAGATGGATGAAAATCTTGCTCAGAAATTAACTTTTTACAGTCAGTTGTGCATTGATAATTGCATGTATGTAAATTTTCAAAGTTTTCATGACATTAAACATTATAATGATATTTTAGAAGAAAGATAAACTGTTTTTTCGCTTGTTACGTGTTTGTTATTCTTAATCATAGTTGTGTAACACATCTTTTCCATTGTATCGAAAATTTGAAGAAAAAAACGAATTCTTTTGAAGTTAACTAAAGATAATAAATAAATCTTACAGAAAACAAATAGACCCTCAGAAAGACATTACCTCTTTTTTCTTGACTGGAACAGGAATATTCAAGATAGATTGAATTTTCTCTGCTGTTGGTTGAACTTGACTATTTCCTACCAAGTGCCCTAAGAATTCCATCTGACATGCATCAAACTCACATTTTTTTTGGTTGACAATCAAACCAGCTTTCTGTAATGAACTTAACACTACTTGTAAGTGTCTAATGTGACTTTCCCAACAGTCACTAAAGATAATGATATCATCAATAAAGGAATCTGAAAAGACGGTATGTGTTGTGTATTAAGAAATACAAACACGTCCTTTACTATGGCTACATTTTATTAACTGAGAATCCATTAAGGTACATCACAAAAAGTTCTCAGACTATCAAATATCAACTTTAGCAGAGCCAGTGCTCATAATATAAATAAACTACGGAGTTTCCCATTTATAAATGTCCGAATCAATTACCGCCCTAAACATTGTTTTATTTATGCGAGAGATGCTAGAACTTAAGATTTTATCAGTATAAACATAACATTTCCTCCCTTCAAATTTATGAACATAAACGATAAAGAGTAATTCAAACAACACAAAACTAATCTACAGTTATGAAAATCAAGGTATATATGATTATGATATCGTCACAATGTCTACTATTAAAATTAACATTCTTCAATGAGTCTTTTGGTTTTATTACGTGCACGTGTCGGATAACGTCTCATTAGTGGCGCGTTTTTAGTCGGTATGGTATCGGTACACTCGTTGTTTGATGGCGCAGCGGTGGTCAACGTTGTTTGCTCTTTGAACTCTGATGTAGGGTCGTCACAGTAACTCGGTTCATCGATTTTTTTATTCGAATCTCGCATTTGATCGATATGTCTTTTCCACACGCTCCCTTGTTCGGTTGTAACTTCATATGATAGTGGTCCTAATTTTAATTTAATTTGTCCCGTCTATCCATTTTTCACCCTTTCTGTAATCTTACACGATAACATGGTCGTTTTCTTTGAAATTACGAGTTGTTCCTCTTTCCTCCACCGCATTTTTCATGATTTTATCGGTTACAGTTTTTCTTGTGTCAGGTCTAATGAGATCTAAGCATGTCCTAAGATTTCTTCCATGAAATAATTTTGCCGGTGTTTTATTTGTAACGCTGTGAGGCGCGTTCCTATGCAACAGTAAGAAATTTGCAATCTTTTTGTTGAGTGACATTTCTTGATTTCTCATCGACTTTAGGCTACGTTTGAACGTTTGCACGAATCTCTCCGCTAAACCATTAGTAGCAGGGTGGTACGGAGCGGATTTAAAATGTTTAATTCCATTTTTCCTAATGAATTCGTCAAATTCGTGTGATGTAAACTGTGGTCCATTGTCTGATATAATCTGTTCTGGAATTCCGTTTCGTGCGAAAACTGTACGCAAAATTTCAATGGTTTTAAAGGAAGTTATTTTTTTCATTGGAAAAAACTTCAGGCCATTTTGAGTTCGCATCCACATCAATGGGAAAATTCTTATTTAATAATGGTCCGGCGACGTCGATGTGTATTCTCTGCCAAGGCGCTGACGGCCATTCCCAGGGATGTACTGATGCCTTGGTGAGATGCATGTAGAGTTTCCAGTATGTTTTGTCGAAGTTTCGTTGGAATATTGACTCTGATTCCCCACATCAAACACCAATGTTGTGTGGTTATTTCATCTCTACGATTGTAAAACAGCATCAGAGATGTGTCCTCTGGCTTTTTCCATCCTGATGTCACATGTTGATAAACACAACTCAGCATCGGATTTCTTTTTGTTTCTCTTGCAATTTCCATTGCAGTAACGGGCAAATTTTCAATTTGTTCAATGTTGAAAATATCAGATGCATCTGGCTCATCATTTTCATTTGACTTCATGGGAAGTCTTGACAATGCATCTGCGTTTGTGTGATTCTTTGTACTTTTGTACATGATTTCATAGGTGAATCCTGATAGAAATACAGCGTATCTTTGCAATATTGAAGCGGAGGTTACAGGGATACTTTTTGAAGGATGAAAAATCGAAGTTAATGGTTAGTGATCTGTGATCAGTGTAAACTTCCGTCCAAAAAGATAAGGATAGAATTTTTTACCGCACAATATATCGCCAGTGCTTCTTTGTCGATTTGTGCATAGTTTCGTTCAGTCTTTGTCAATGTTTTTGATATGTAAGCAATTGGTCGTTCACTTCCATTTTCGTATTTGTGTGACAACACAGCTCCTATTCCATATGGTGAGGCGTCACAAGCGAGGTACAAGTCCATATCTGGGTCATAATGAGCCCGGACCGTATCGGAAGTAATAAGCCTTTTTGCCTTTTAAAAAGCTTTCTGTTGGCTTTCATTCAATGACCATTTACATCTTTTTCCATCAGTTCATGCATTGGTTTCAGTTCACTTGCCAGATCTGATTTCACCAGTCCAAGAAATGATCTCAGTTGCGTAAGATTTTCAGGTGCTGGCGTCCTTAATACAGCATCAATTTTGTCTTTTGTTTTCCAGATTCAATCTTTTGTGACTTCATGTCCACAATATTGGACACTGTCTTTGAAAAAGTAACATTTTTCAAGGTAAGCCCTTAATCCAAATTTCTGGAGGCGTTGAAGAACACTATCCAAATTTCTTAAATGTTCCTCATCGGTTTTGCCAGTGACTATCATGTCATCTAATATGCAGTGAACACCTGGTAATCCTTGTAGAATCTGGTCCATAGTTCTTTGCCAAATTGATGGTGCCGATGCTACCCCATACAACAGTCTGTTATATCGATACAATCCTTTGCGGGTATTTTTCGTCAGGTACGTTTTGGATTTTTCTTCCATTTCCATGTGTAGATATGCTTGTCTCAAATCAATTTTAGAGAAATGTTCTCCATTGGACAAGGACGCAAATATATCCTCTATTTTCGGTAAGGGATATAGGTCTACGTTTAGCTGAGCGTTGAGTGTGACCTTGAAGTCTCCACAGATCCTAACTTTTCCATTTTTCTTGGGAACTTGTACAATTGGTGTTGCCCAATTGCTGGTGTCCACTTTTTCTAGAATTCCAATATTTTCTAGATTTCCTAGTTCTCGTTCAATTTTTGGTTTCAAATCATATGGAACTGGTCGTGCCTTACAGAAAATTGCTTTCGCATCATCAATTAGATGTAGATTTCCTTTGATTCCATGGACTTTACCGATTCCATCAGCGAACACTGAGCTATATTTTTGTAATATTTCACGAATTTTCGTTTGGCTTTCAGGTTTTTCTGTGGCAACCGTCATGATGCTTTTGACATTTTTCCATTCGAGTTTTATTTCTTTTAGCCATGACCGTCCAAATAGGGTTGATGTCCCTTTTTCTACAACATACAGCTCACAAACTGCACTTTGTCCATTGTTTTCAACTTTTACATCTAGGACTCCAACTGGTTAATGTTTTTCACCAGAATATGTGCGGAGATTGATTTTGCTTGGTTTTAATGGCTGCTTACCGAAAATTTCTCGGAACTTTTGCTCTGATATTACGGACACAGCTGATCCGGTATCCAATTCCATTGGAATTTCTTTTCCATTTCCTCTAACTTTTAAGAGTATAGGATGATCAGCAGTCTTGATAACTGAATAAATGCTCAATTTTTCGATTTCGCATGATGAATCACTGTCATTACTTGTCTGGTCAACATTTCGGACAAATTTCTTTTGTTTTCTTGGTTTGAATTTTTGTTTTCCTTTACCTGTAATGTCCTGTTACACTTCCGGCAGACAGCTGATTTAAAATAGCAATCAGCTGAATCATGATTCTTTCCATTGCAATGAATGCAATTACTTGGCTGCGGCGACTCAGGTTTTTGATGGTACGTCCTTTGTTGGTTGAGTTTATTGACACTCACTTGTTTATGTCTTAGTTCCTGTGCATCTTTTGAGGTGGTCTCCATTCCCACTGCTATATCAATGGCTTTTTGAAGTGTAAGAGTTGATTTTGATAATAATTGCCTCAGTATTTGTTCGTTATTAAGTCCACACACTATCCTGTCGCGAAGTTTTCTCCGAATTCGCAATGTTCAGCCAATTTCCTTAGCTTCACCACATATTCGTTTACTGATTCTCCGTCCAGTTGTTGCCTACGGTTGAATCGGAATCTCTCTGCGATTACAGATGGTTTGCGTGATCTTTCAATAATTTCACAATATCCACAAAGTTTTTATCTGCCGGTTTTTCAGGACTGGTCAGGTCTCTCAATAATGAATAGGTTATTCCCCCGATCAAACTTAAAAGCGCCGGTACTTTCATATCATTATCTACTTTGTTGGCCTTGAAATATTGTTCAAGCCTCTCAACATATCAAGTCCAAGTTTCAATGCTGTCATCAAAGGGATCAATTTTTCCTATATAACCTGCCATCTTAGTAATAATGACTCAACTGTTAATCACAGAAACTTTGCAGTATCTTTTATATGTAAATTTCCATGGAATTATCAGTTAGTCTTAAAACATCCTCGTCGCCAATTTGTTGTGTATTAAGAAATACAAACACGTCCGTTTACTATGGCTACATTTTATTAACTGAGAATCCATTAAGGTACATCACAAAAAGTTCACAGACTATCAAATATCAACTTTAGCAGAGCCAGTGCTCATAATATAAATAAACTATGGAGTTTCCCATTAATAAATGTCCGAATCAATTACTGCCCTAAACATTGTTTTATTTATGCGAGAGATGCTAGAACTTAAGATTTTATCAGTATAAACATAACAGTATGTTCAGCTAAAACAGTTCTTACCAACCTATTGAATGTTGCAGCGGAGTTCATCATTCCAAACGGCATTACCGTAAATTGGTAATGACCGAATGGAGTCACGAACGCGCTTTTCACTTTGGTATCATCATCTAAACTGATTTGCCAATAACCTTTAGTAAGGTCTACTTTCTCAAAATATAGCTATAACAGTATGTAAAAGAATAAACCAACAAATCAAAATTTCCAATACTGTTATATGTAATTTCACAGAAAAAGTAAATTGAAATGTTATCTGTAATTAAAGAATCACTTTTTATCACTAGATAATCTGATAAATCATTTAAACATAAAAAAGAATTGAAAGTTTGGTTTCAAATAATTGCAAAAGCCACCCTAAAATAGTCACCACTGGGCCTCCATAGCACGCAAAACACATAAACAAAACGTTCCGTCTCCAGTCCCGGACTCGAAGGTCTCTTACTGGAAATCTATCCACACAGGGCCTCCTAACCATAAATGTTCGTCAAACACGAGCTCCCGTGCGTCCCACTTGCGTCACGCGCTGCTCCGTTAATAGTTCTCGGTCCTAGTCCTGCCCCACATATGCTACGCAAAGCCTTCAACTCACGTTTCACCACTGACCCACCGGCTTTAACGATATAACTATCCCTGCACTGAAACAATAATTACCTATTCTAAAACCTATAGACATTCTCATTTATACAACGAAAATAACTAAGACCACACCCCGTAAATATACCATGAAACTGACAAAAAACATACATAAATATACCGGCTGGAGAAAAGCAAATGCCCAAACAGATTCACAGTAATTTATGGCTACCAGTCTACCAGACTAACTTCTGGAATTCGACAAAATTAACAAACTGGAGGGCGAATTCAACAACGTGACCGCACACTTGACAAGCAGCCACGGCTCTAGCTCACCAAACCGGTTATACTAAAACTAGCCCTAATACCGAACACTCTCGATTGACAAATATGGAACACAACTTGGTCCAACATTACAACTATTTACACAAACAAAATACAAAACTGAAATGAACTGAATTCAACTTTATCACAGATATACTAAACAGAAAAAAAAACCCAAATAAATAAAATGAAAATAGAATTACATCGTTTTGAGTTTTTCTAATTAAGTGTAGAAAAGGACGGAAGGGAGACATTGCATTTCCTGTGGGAAAAATATTTTAGTCACTGTTTATTGTAATAGATATTAAAAATACTAATGAAATAATTGTATGATGTTAAAATCTAATTGGATAAAGATACTCTACAATTAAAGTCTGGTAGAAAATGGCTTCTTCATTGCATTCTAGCTATGCAAAATTTTTGACGGATCAAAAAAAATTTTGTTACTAATTCACTTTAAGTGCAGCCAAGTTTTCCCAAAAAATCTAAACATTTAATATGTATCCATGTCTCATTAATACCGGCAACAATAAATTCACGGTATTAATTGTTGAATCTGGATGATAAACCAAACTTCTTTGCATCCTGTTCAATTTTACAAATACTTACCATGCATTTTGCTAAAGAATTTGAACATGTGTTAGAAATATCTGGACACCCCTTTACATATCAAATAAGCCCTGTAAAGTCTCAGGACATGATCATACTGGGTTCCATATTTTTGTGATTTTGGATAATGGCACCCTTATTTTCATTCCTTTGACACTCTAATGGAGTTCCCAAATCAGATTATAGCCCCATTTGCTTCAGAAATATTGTATTGTATATTTCTTACTAAAGTTTGATTCGTTGACAACCCCGTGTGACACTTGTTAAACTATGGTGTTAATGAATATTGATCATCTTTACGAACCTTGAAACTTGCAACTACATTAAGTTTTAAAATTTGCCGAAATATTCTGAAGAATACTTTTAAGTGCATTTTCCATCATTTAAGCCATTTCCTAAGATTGTATGGGATACCTTTATATTGTGATGTACTTCCTATCCAAATAAGCAAAAAAAAATCAGAGACACTTTTATGATTTCTTCTTCGTTCTGTGCGCAATAGGTTAGAATGTTAACAAGGAACATATGTCATTAGTTCAAATCCTGCTGGGGTTTTTATTCTTTTTACCTTTCCAAAAAAATTAAAAAGTATTTTTAGGTCAAATATTATAAGATTTATAAGTTTTACACCGGGAATATTCTGATTATGATATACTTTTATTTGACATTAAAATGGATATCCCATACCACAGAAAGCTTAGAAAACATAGAAAACTTTGAGGTTGTAAAGCAACAAAAGCAACAAGACACGTAAAATACTCAAATATAGCTACCGTATATCAGGTTTTTTCCGCGTGTATCCAATTTCCGCTTTGTTCGCGACGATTTCTGAATCGCAGAAAATAAATCAAAGTTTTGTTTTTTTTAATATATTCTTTCTTTCCTTATGAAGTAAACAGGTATGTAAGAGTACAATGAACTGTTTTCACTAAGTTTAGAGTAGAAATTGCGGGATCGGAGGACAAGCGGCAGATGACAGGTATGTAAGTCTGGTAGTTTATTTAATAATCCATTGACAAGATAATTAAAACGGTCTCTTTTTGCGTAAACTGATGTCTAATTATACTTGAGCTACTGGTATATGTAACGGTACATGATCTATTTCTCTATGACTCTGTGCGTCTCTGAAAATAATTATCGGTAATTATTTAACATTAAGAAAATCGTGTAAACGGTTTAATTGTCCGAATTTTTCATTATGAAGAGCGGCAATTTAGATACGTTTACCCTCTTATTTCACAAGTTTAAACAATCTTGAATTATATTTTCACTATGACTTTGAAATAGTGAAAATGTGATTCGCGTAAATTTTATATACCGTTCCAGGTTTTAAATCGCAGAAAATACTTGACGCGGAAAAAACCTGATATTGGGTATAATATTGGCTTGCAAATAGAATATACCATCTGAAGTGTACTCTTTGAGTTGATCCCTACGAACTTCCAGATTGGGTGAGATAAGTTTTAGAAAGTGAAAAAAAATATGAAAATTATACAGAAACTAAGTATTTATGGGTTTGCATTTTGAACACATAATATGATTGAAAGTATAAAACATATTAAATGACAAACCTCGTTATCATTCTTCTGTATGTCTTGAGTCTTCGGACTTGGATTTATACACTTAACATTGATATGAAAAACATTCAATACCAGAAACCGCTATGACTTAAAGAAGTGAATGCTTACATTTTGTATAGAGTGTTGTGTCATATTTTTTGCATATATACCAACAAAATACATTCGCTACTGTGTGTTTAATATATAAAAATTCATATTGTAAATTTGGAGTTCGTTTTGTGGCTTCAGAATTCGTTTTCCCACACCAGTATTCCTGTTTATATTTCTTAAGCATATTCAGGAAATTTGTAAAATCCGAAAACAACACAGAAAATTTAAAAAGTTAATCGGCGATACCTGTAACTGAAAATCACAGTTAATTAGTATGAATATATGAAGGATTAACATTTTTTAACAAATATCCTCATATAACTGTTCGTTTAAAATTAAAAATAACGATCTCACTTTTTTCCTTCCTTGTCATGACAGAACAATGTCAGTGATATCCTTCCTTATAAAGCAGATATTTAGTTTGTTTTGCATAGAAAAAAATACGCTCAACTTATCTTTATAGAAAAACAGAATTTCAAAGTATATATATTCATCCCAATATGTCATCGGAAGACGTGGCAAGGTTGCTTGAAAAGCAGAAAGCAACTTCGCTGCAACGGTTTTGGAAAAAGGAAGACATTGTAAATAATGTTCCACAAGAAAAGAAAATATATGAAAATTCTTTCGATGATAGCAAAAGGACCGATGATTGTTTTTCTGAAAACTTCTGTATGCAAGGTGTAAGGAATGTCAACGTAAAAAGACCGGGGCCAATTGGGATTCACACAAAAAGAGGAGATATGGATAAGACAAAATCAGAAATAAAATTTTTCGACAACATTGATAACCGGAATATTTGGGAGCACCCTTCAGAGGAGAGTAAGGATTTTGATGAAGAATTTTCCACAAAATCAATCATTGGAAAGCCCTCAGAAGTAAGAAATCATAGAGAACTAAACGGGCACAACAAAAACCTAGATACCCAACGACTATGTAAAAGTGAAGAAGAAATAAAAGACGAAGACAGTTTATTGGTGTCGAATAGCATCTCATCTGAGTTAGATTCAATCCAAACCAAATCACAGAACGGTGAGGATAAACAAGAGGCCTCCGATGGACAAACTATGAACAAAGAGACAGAGGCCATAGCTTCGTCAGGTAACAAGGAGTTATTCGAAATAGATGAAACAGACTATTATGACAGCGAAGATGAGTACTGGGACACGCACCCTTCCGATGAATCTTTCCTCGACTATCTCGATGACTATCAAACATTACCAGTTCAAGACTCACATAAAGGAAGATTTAGTAAGTCAAATTGTTGCAACTATTCATACTAGTTAGTCAACTATTCTTAATGAAAATTCATGTAGAATTCTTTGTATATAAATGATAACCCTTTAACATAACAAACCATACTAAAAACGTACAAATAGACGATCAAAGATTAAATGAACAAAACACGCATTATTTGTCGGAATGACGTTGGATCCGTACATTTAGGAAGCAAACTGAATTTTTTTTTTACTTTTAACAATGTAGTGTGCTGTTTTGTAGCGAATTGTGTGACATACAACAGTTTTAATGAAATACTAGTATTGAAAGATCATAATATTAATTCATAGAACGAGCTTTTTGTTGATTTTTTAAGGTAAAGGACTGGAACAATTAGCAAACCTCCCAGTGTTTCGACGATCCATACATAAATTTGCGTTTGATAACAATTTTGAAGTACATGATGTCAAGCCAGACGGAAATTGTATGTTTCGTGCACTCTCAGATCAATTTTTGATCAATGGTTTTCCAGGACACACGGAAATTTCATTAAGGACGGATGCAATAAAGTATGTATTAGTATTCTATATTTAAATAAATATTTTAAAATATTTTTACTACATGTACATGTGTGTGCATTTAGTTAAATTTTCTTTCAAAGGGTTTTGTATCACCAAAGATTTTTTACCTATACCCATCAACGTACAAAGATATATTTTCAGTGTAGATAATGCTGAAAATTCAACACATAGATCAAAAATATATTAACATAATCTTAATCAAAATGTATGCTAGGGTTAAGAAAAATTCTGCTCATCAGTAAATTAAGAGATGTTCCATGTTTCAACAACAACAAAAATGACAATATACATATATTTTTAACTTTTGTTTTTCGTTTGGTTTTCGTAGACATTATTGGCGTTGATTTTCGTATATTTTCAAAATGTGTACATAATGCAAGAAATGCTGAAACTTACTGAAAAAAGGAGAAAATCATTCAAAGATAACAAAATGTTTAAATAATATTTAGTTTGCAAGCAAATGAAGTACAAGATATACTGCAGCGCTAGATGTGACAAGCAAATGTGCTTTCTGTTTTCTGTCCAACACATGGAAAAATCCTTTACATGCATAATCAAAGTTACAAGCCTAACTCTATAAACTTAAGGCATCTCATTTTAGTTATCTGAGATCACACTCATCAGAAGAAGGGGGTGCCCACGCATCGTCCTTTTTATCCGAAGAGTCGTGGGAAGATTATCTTGTCAGAATGGAGAGATCGGGAGAGTGGGGTGATCACATCATGCTGCAGGCTCTGGTTAATGTCTTCTTTCTAGAGGTCGTTGTATTCAACGTCTTCCAGGAAGATATTAGAAGAACCGAAGTGATTGCAGAATCAAAGGAACGAGTCAGCTATAGACTTACAATATACTTGGGTCATCTTGGGGAGTTTCATTACATGAGTCTACGTCCAAAAAACTGGCTACACCATTGGCCATACAGTAGGTTCATTAAAAAGTCGTATCCTTCAAAGACAACGATTATTCTTAACATTGTTACAGCGAATTACAGAATACCGGTAGAGTTTTCAATAGCTTGTTGGATTGCTCAATAGGGTATTCAATTTGGTCAGCAAGGTATCTCATCAGGTTTAAATCTAGGTCCTGTGGTTACTCAAGTGTAGATTGTTATTTTGCTCTCAACTCATTCATTTTACACAAAGAAAACCTCTAGAACACTCTCTCCTATTGTTAGCTTTTCTATTCATAGACTTTTAAAAAGAATGTTCACCTGGACAGCACTGGACTCTATAGAGCATCAATTCTGCTTGGAGTAATTTGAATTTTGTTTTTCAAAAAATGTTATTCAAAAGGCAGTTCTGAAGAAACAAACAAAAGAGAAAAGCATAACTTTAAAAAGGAGATATTTTTCCCTGCAAAAAATCATTAAACATTTTGGTTCCCTGATTCCTGGTGCATCTTATGCATCTTACAGCACTAATAGTTATTTTTTGTGCTGACTGCTTAAGTAGTTCAGACTTTAATAGCAGTAATGTAGGATAACAGAGAGAAACAAAAAGGCCCAAAACGTGCAAATGTTAACCAGATTAACTCACTCTATTGCTGTCATACCTGAGTAATCACATGACCTAGATTTAAACCTAATGTGATACCTTGCTGACCAAATTGAATACCCTATTGATCAATCTAGCAAGCTATTGAAAACTCTACCGGTATTCTGTAATTCGCTGTAAACATACTTCACCTTGAGGCTTGTTCTGTTCCGTAAGCAATGTTTAAAGCTGACTATCTAGCATTTTATGTCGAGTTTTTAAAAATGAAATGTCATCTTATACAGAAAAGACTGGTCAAACACATAAATGATATGTATTTTAATTAGTAAGGTGTACAATTCAATTTATTATTCCATTTTAAGGTTAATAATTGGTATGTCTCACATTTGTTTACATTAATCAATAACATTGATCAAAATTCTTAAAAACTAGACGGTTTCTTATGGACAAGTCAAAATATTTATTTATATCATTCCGTGAAAGATTGGATAAAGAGGAATAGGATTTTCTTCGTAAAAGGGTGTATGTAGATATATTTGGAATTTAAATTGTTCCATTTTCCCAGGGGCGCTACTTGGCCGATTGTTAGTATGTTCCACAAACGAGACACTGGAAGCTCGTGAAAAAGTCCTTCAAGAAAAACTGTCCACAATGCACCCTGGCAAATACATTCCACAAAGCGAACTTGAAAAAATCGCAGGTTTTGTTTCACATCATTTCATGAAACAACAAAGTGCTACACATCAGATCGTCGTGGATGACCAGTTTCCCCATTCTGAACCTTTCAACACATACAGTGGACAAGACCTCCAGCTAAATGAAACAGAAGGTATAAAACAAGAAATATGTATAATTTTAAAATCTTGGTTTTTCAAGTAATGAAGTTCGTTGTTTAAAACTAGTGTATAATGATTGATACAGCTCGGAAACAAAAGATAAGAAAATATGATTCTGGCACTATGCCTCTATTAAGTATCAAACATGCCAGCCTTATATCTCATTTTGTAGAATTAAAATTTAGTCGGAAATACATTCTTATAAAAAACTTAACCTTATTTATTTTACAACGATTGATAAACAAGTTCTACAACTTATATTAATATCTCTCGTTGGCACGGATGTTAGCGCAAGGGGGTCATTATCCTTATCGTTTGATACCACTTTGGGACATGACTGAGTTGAAAATACTCAAATTAAATTTTAAAGTATTAATGAATTTCAATGATGTTAAGGCCATAAACACAATTTAAAAATTCCAAACGATTACAACACACATTTTTTTATTTCTAAAAATCCTGAAAGAGGCATGGTCACGATTTTGGTCAATTTTTTTTAATTTTAATTTATATTTCACAATGCTTTAGGAATGCATTTCTAATGATCAAATGAAATTTAGGTGTC
Organism: Magallana angulata; assembly: GCF_025612915.1. NCBI lineage: Eukaryota > Metazoa > Mollusca > Bivalvia > Ostreida > Ostreidae > Magallana > Magallana angulata. The sequence continues at coordinate 17,736,425 of NC_069118.1, forward strand.
AGTCGATGAGTTTAAAGCACGATACAGGGCTCACAATTCTTCGTCATGTTAGCAAGGCTCGTGCCGTGTTTTGTTTACATAGGTTCAATAAACCAATAAAAATCTTTTTCAAGCTGATTTGCCTATCTTCTTATTCATTTAAAACATAAATAAACAGTTACTAGCGATTAACACATTCATTTGAGGTCTAAAACTGGAATTTTCACTTCAACATTCAAAATGTATACAAAAGCTTTGTTTACATAGTGAAGAATTGTAAGCTCTGTGACCTGCTTATAACTCAACAAATGACAATCAAATTTTGGTTGCCTATCAAAAATACCTTACTGAAGCATTGTAAACATTAAAATCGAAAAAATACTTTTCGACCGAAATCGTGACCATGTCCCTTCAAATTATTCACTTGTAAATTAATAAGGTTTAAAATGCATTTCATCAATGGTCACATACTTTTTAAACCTTTGCTACATAAATGTATATGAAATTGTAAGATAAAGGTTTTTGTTACCAAATTGTTTGTAAAGTTGCCACTTCTAGGCATATATAATAAATTGGCTCGATAAGTCTTATTTATGACTTTGATCTTAACTGTAGATTATTAGTACGTACCATTGATGATATTATTCTATATTTTATTCGAGCATACGTTTTTCCAGCTCACTTCATTTTTAGACGGGGTCACGTGACCCCGTCTATTAGTTTACTGTGAGCCGAAGTCTCAAACCGGAAGGCACGCGTAAAACACTGAATTGAGTCTGCGCGTAAGAAAATAGTGCAGAAACTTTTCCTTCATTTCAGTAAAAATATATATCATAAAAACACGCATTAAATTGTTTTAAGTCCTCTACATGTATGTATAAACCAAATTCTGGAAAGAAAATAATCAAATAGCTTTATTGATCAAAATATTCTTGTTCGGTTTAATAGTTGTAGTGATTTGTGGAATGAGTTACGTAACTGAATGCACAACGCCGTCGAGGAATCCGTTGGTAGACGAGATCATTAATCAATGAAAGAGGATGAAGGTTGAATCGAAAGTAAAGTTCCGAAAGGCAATGTGCCATATTTGAAACAAGAGGCCCATGGGCCACATCGCTCACCTGAGGAACAATAGGTATGATAAAATCAGCTTAATGGAGTCATAATACAAACTATCTGGACAATGTACAATAATACATGTAGATCCTGTATAAATAAAATCCATTTTCCCCTGGATATTCTTATGTTTATAATCATTAGTCCCCTTTCTGACAGGATGATTTTATAGTCATGTCATATGTTGAGTATTGCAGTTCTCAAAAAGATCCTTAACAATAGTTTATACATCGGATATAAACGTACATCAAACTCTGAACCTTCTCGTGAGGCCAAAGAATTGTCCTGGGGCCAAAGTCTTAATAATTATAAAGAATCATCTGGCTGATTAGTTTCTGAGAAGATTTTTAAAGATTTACCCTATATATTCCTTTGTTAAACTTTGACCCCCCATTGTGGCCCCACCCTACCCCTGAGGATCATGATTTTCACAACCTTGAATCTACACAACCTGAGGATGCTTTCACACAAGTTTCAGCTTTCCTGGCTGATTAGTTTTTGAGAAGAAGATTTTTAAATATTTACTCTGTTTATTCCTATGTAAAATATCGACCTCCCATTGTGGCCCAAACCTATCCCCAGGGGTCATGATTTTCACAAATTTGAATCTACACTACTTGAGGATGCTTCCACACAAGTGCCAGCTTTCCTGGCTAATTAGTTTCTGAGAAGAAGATTTTTAAAGATTTACTCTATATAATCATATGTTAAACTTCGATCCCCCATTGTGGCCCCAACCTACCCCCAGGGGTTATTATTTTCACAACTTTGAATCTACACTACCTGAGGATGCTTCCACACAAGTTTCAGCTTTGCCGGCTGATTAGTTTCTGAGAAGAAGATTTTTAAAGATTTACTCTATATATTCATATGTTAAACTTCGATCCCCCATTGTGGCCCCACCCTACCCCCGGAGGTAATGATTTTCAAAACTTTGAATTTACACTGCCTGAGGATGCATCCACACAAGTGTCAGCTTTTCTGGCTGATTTGTTTCTGAGAAGCAGATTTTTAAAGATATACTGTATATATTCCTATGTAAAACTTCGATCCCCCATTGTGGCCCCACCCTACCCCAGGGGGTCATGATTTTCATAACTATGAATCTACACTACCTGAGGATGCATCCACACAAGTGTCAGCTTTCCTGGCTGATTAGTTTCTGAGAAGAAGATTTTTAAAGATATACTGTATATATTCCTATGTAAAACTTCCAGCCCCCCCCCCCCCCCCCATTGTGGCCCCACCCTCAGGTGAGCTAAAAAGATTAAGTTTACAATACAATAAGTTGTTAAAGTTGGTTTCTGGAAGAACAGACTTTGAACATTTTCTTAATAAATATTGACAATTTTTTTACTTTTTTAATCTTTAGTTTTTAAGATCTGTGTACAAACATAGAATTGTGAGCAAATCTTTGTATCTTGCTTATAATTCGAAGCTTAACACTCAAATATGGTTAGTAAATAAAAATTGTAAACAATTAAACACAAGAAACATGCACTATAACAAATAAAGAACACAATTTATTTTTTCGAAATGAATCATATATATATATACATGTATATACCTACATATTTCCGTCAGCGATATCAAAAGAAAATGCCGAATTACCGATAGAAGGAATTGTATTTCAGTACCCCTACATCAGATTTTGCTTAATTTGCGCAGGTAAACAGTTAACTGTTTGATTTACCGAAGTATCTGTTTGAATTGATACGTAAAAATCACGAAATACCTGTAGACGATAGTTTCCAGGTTTAAAAGCGTAAATAATGAAAACGAAACAAAAATCCGAACAAGCTAACACCAACACACTTGTTTGATCCTTGTTGGAACAATTAGAAAATTAATCAATAAACAATAAAAACAGAGGGAAATGCACTTTAGTACGTTGTTAATGCATCAGATTTAATCATTTTCGCAGGTAAACATTTACCGAAGTCTATGTTCCAAATACAAGGCGATTGTTTCCCAAGTTAAAAAAAGCAAAATGAAACGAAAAAATGAAAACAAACTAAAACCAACATCACAAGTGAAAATGACAACGCGTTGAAATATTTAACCTCAATTTACTTCACAATAATCGGCACCAAGGTTATTTCCATGTTTCATAGATTATATTCGCACGTGAACTGTTGCACAACAAACTGCCAGCTTCAAACAAAGAACCTCGTTTTCGAGATGCGGTAGACTGGCGATGCCTGTCATAAGACCAGTCTATCGCAATGAATTGCCAGTCTACGATATATGGAATAACGAGCCATTCTTTATAAGTATTTTCGCAATTATCTCAAATTTGGAACAGAAATCGCCTATAATTTTTGCAATTTATATTTTCCTTTCCCTAAGGATGATTTATGCTAAATTACGTTAAGATTAACTCGGTAGTTCTTGAGAAGAAGATTTTTAAAAATGCACCCCCCTTTTTCTACAGTTTCAAGGTTTTCTCCGCTTTGAATACAGATCGGACTTTTATTTCTGCAATTTATATTCGCCCTCCCATAAGGATGCTTTGTGCCAAATTTGGTTGAAATTAAATAAGCAGTTTTAGAGAAGAAGTTCAAAATGTAAAAAGTTTACAGACGGACAGACGGACAGACGGACGGACAGACGGACGGACGGACGGACGACGGACAAAATGTGATCAGAATAGCTCACTTGAGCTTTCAGCTCAGGTGAGCTAAAAATATGAATTTTATTTTAACAATCTATCACCTGAAAAATGCCGAACTTCGTGCGAGGGCCGATGTTAAAATCTGGACGAGTTATACACAGATTACATATTAAAAATTATTGGCTTCCAGTCTACCTGCAGTATGACTGCTGTTCATCTCTAAATTTTGTACATAGAAAATAAAAACAAGTCTGAATTTGCCTTCTCGTTCATTGACTCTTAAGTTAATTAAACTGAACTTTAATTTTGAACAATGCATTGTTAGCAAAATCTATATAGATTATACATTTTGGGTGACCAATAGATCAAATAATATATACAATGTAATTGATTGAAAAACCAAGTTAAATGTTAATATTCATGCTGTCTGGCTTAGTTGGAATATATAATCATGTATTTTCTTTTAATGTTATGAGACATAAGTTTACACTTTTTTCTATACTTTATAACGGACAAAACCAGTAATATTCATCATTTAAAAGAATTTTTTTCATCAATATCTTAATGTCTCTCATCAGAAACTAAGCCGATCTTTCTCCCATCGGTAAATATCTCGCATTAATATTAGACCTATGAATTCACAGATAATGCATGGTTGTTATGTTTTAAACTTTTTTTTTACATGCAGATCCCTGAAATGCCTATGTCCTACAACATTTGTTAATTTTGTTGTAAATAACGTTAACTTTTCATATACTAGAAGTTTTAAAATCAAATAATTCTGAATTAATAGCTAAAATTAACAATTTACAATTCTCATACAAAAATGTTTGCTTTAGCAATTGTCAGTTAAACATACTAGTATTACCGCCAGGTGAACATTTTTCCTAGACGTGAAACCAACTCTCCTTCAGTAGCACTAAGTAACTGATCTGGACATTTTCCTTATTCTTTTCTAACCAGTCCCATAACTGACTTATCTCTTTACATTTATCAATCTTAACCATTCTGTTGCTTAATTTTTAACGACATGTATAACAGTCAATCAGGAAAGGTTTACCCTAAATATGACACGATTCATCACTTTTGGTCTCCATTTTCTAGTTTTATCGATTTAAAAAGCAGTTGACTGAATTCGGAGTATGATTTTTAATGAAAAGAACAGTCGTAATTTGTGTAGATGATGCTCGAGTTTACACAAAAAAAGTGGTAAGTGGCGAACGAATTTATTTTTACCTATTAATTCAATATGAATCGCGCCGCAAGAAAATCGTGACAGATAAGTCGGTCTAAAAAATCAAAATGACTACCATGACGAACTTTCTTATTGTTATAGTACTTGGAATAATCTTATTGTAAAAAGAAATAATTCTAACGTCAGGTGCCTGTTTTTGTTATCGGTATGCAAATGTTAACATTGTTCGGTAATTCAGCAGTTTGAGAGTTTTCGGAGTTTTCATAAACCTTGTAACAGATCCGTCCGACTTGTGGATTTTCCCTTAGATCACAAAATTAAATAAATCTATTAATTTAAATTACCTACTCAAATAAAGTTGTTTTGATTTTCCCGGTTAGTTGTAGTTTTTAAAATTTAGAAATATGTCATTGAAATCTTTAGAAAACAAACTTCATATTGATAAAGAAAAAAGGTGATCAGTGTTCATTTGTGTTCGTTTGGCGCATTTAACTTGAAATTTCTTCACCAAATCTGCAACCTTTGCTAATAACATTCGTTACAGTACTAGGATTCTATATGAGAGATATCATGACATCAAGTATTGTTTTAAATCATGATCAATGATTAATTTGAAAATAAAAGTTGAAACAGAATTTTTGTATAAAGGTGAAAAACATTATTCATGACCTTTTTGCACCTTAAATTGCGTAAATTTTAAAAAATCTCATTTTGATTTGAAATAAAAGCTTTTTATATATTTGTATAAAAAATTGCTATATTTATTTAATGCAGATTTTGGTTTTTTTTTCCAAATTAAATAAACTGATAAAAGATCACGGTTAGTGATTTCAGTAATATGGCTACAAAGACAAAATCCTCACAGCTTTGGCTTAAATATATATTTCATTGGTTTAAGGCAGAAAGTCAATCAAACTCTCTAATTTTGATTCCTACATCAAATATTATGTTATATATTTTTTATTTCTATGATTTATCATTTTCCTCAAGAAAACCTTCCGCACGAAAACAAAAACAGTTTCTATTGGTTTTCGATGAAGTTTCTTTATGAATGTTGTACAATAATGAAATAATAATCGTTCTGTGTTGACTTAATGAAAAAAATGTACCTTATTTTTATTAAATAGAAAGTTCATATACGAAACAAATATTGCTTATTTATATTAAAAAGAATGCTATTAGTTATTAAACGAACATAAAACGTGATGAGTGTGATACCTTAAGGTCGTGAATAGCTTAAGTTTATTATCTTATCTGTGGTATATTCATCCATTGAACAAAATATGAATCCTGGAATCGGAGAAAAAGAAGTCATTTTACACGCTAATTATTGATTGTCACCATTACTTTTGTTATATGGAAGAGCGCCGTTTTGCATAAAAAGTAATTTAACATAAAAAAAAGTGTTGTAAGTAGATTAAAATCGACCTTTAAACACTGTTTTATTATCGTGTACAGTGGATATTAGCAAAAACAGTAAAGATTTTGGTCAAAACTTAAACTAGACTTAACGCACAATGGTTAGTTGCATTTGTATTATTCATTCTTAAAACAGAAACGAATTGTAAATGTGATATCAATTTGTGGTAGCCATTCTAACAATGGCAAGCATCATTGTTATTCCATCCAACTTGACTTAAAATATGATCACAACCTTGGGCCATCGGCTATGATTTAAATAACAAATGAAAATGCAAATCTGTGGTTTTGATTAACATTTAATTCACACCAACTTGCATTAAAAGTTAGACGGTATTTAGTCTCTTTGGGGTACGATTGATACTTTTTAATACCTTAAAGAGATGACGGAAACTCCAATCACGAACTGTTGCATTGACAAACGATTGTTTATTATGCTTGCAACACTGTTACATTCATAGATGATAAATTAAGTATGGAAACCTCATTGCAAAATATTTTAAACAATTTCCTTTTTCTAAAAATACTGAATAGCTATGAGAGAAAGTAAAAATTACATTTTTTTTTCTACTCTTTGCAATAATTTGTTTAAAATAGAGCCAGATTCCAATTACTCTATATCTTCTTTTTAAAACATATAAGGCAATGTTATGAATAAGATATTTGTGAAAGCAGTCATTGTGTAACGAAACAAAAAATTTAAATTTTAAATTTTTCATGTTTTTTAACAGTATTTATTTTTCTTAGACTCACTGCAATGTTTGATTGAAGACCCACTACAAACAGATCCAATTTCGGGAATCCCCCTGCCTCATCTAGCCATCATAATTACTCTTCTAATACCAACAGAGATGATTGAAAAATCTCCGTCTTTGCCCGCTGTATATGATGTACCGTTCCATTTCTTGGGATCGACTCAAGATGGGAGTTTACATATACATCTTAAAGACATTTCTAAAGCACAGAAAATGAGAGCTTTTTACAATAAATACAAGCTAAAATTCGGGAAGAAAATTGCAATTTTGAAAGATCATATACATGTACGCGTTCCAGACTCCATTCCAGACGAGGAAGAATCCTCGTCGACTGTCTTGTGTTTTGATGATTCCGATACATCTCCGGGATATTGTAGGTTAAAATATTTAGATGGGCAAGTCCCAAAGTCGGACCAAAACACACTCCAAACGGAACATGGATTATTTTTACAAGGTTTTGATCTTTCGGGTGCATTTTTAGAGAATACATCAAATGATCAAATCAGACATTGTGGAATACGAATGGACTTTTGTTATGTAGGCATGGAATGGTTTTTGCGAAGACCGCTTTTTGACTTTCCTTCTCGAAGCTTAAAGTTTCAAGTTTTTGTAATGTACTGTACGTTAATACCAAAAGCTCACCACTTAAGTAAAAACCCTGCAATTGAGTGGAAAATAGATTTTTCGATAATAAATGGCTTAATAATGGAAAACTTTACCTATTTTCAAAGATATGGATTTGCGATTTTTAAAGTCTTGCTTGAAAATCTGACATTCCATTTCGAAAAAAGACTAAAATTAAAACATCTTAAAGCTGTGTTCTTTTCAGCATGCGAGGAGTTCCCAAGTTGCATTTGGAAATCTAACCTTGGTGGTTGTCTTCTATTTGTAATTAGTAAACTGTTGATATGTTTGAAAAAGAGGTTTTTACCACACTATTTCATTCCTCAAAGGAACTTACTTGACAGTTTTTCAGCTCAAGATCTTGACGCCCTTTGTGTTTTTGTCGAATCCATTCGAGTCTTTCCAGTGCAGGTTACTCAGCTCATTGTAGAGAAACATGGATTTTCTTATGGTCCAAATTTAGTCCGTTCTATTTTGACCAATACAAAGTTATTTACAAACTCCAGAGAAATGAATACCGTAGTAGACCATGGGATTTCCGGGATGTATGGAACAGCTAGATATCTCTCTAGATTCGGTTATTATCATGCAACCTGTGAATTGTTGGAAAGAATACACGACTTAACAAAATTATCACCCGAAAACAGAGACCCAGAAAGTTTCTATAACTTTTTTGACGGCGCATTGCAATTAATGAAACAGCGATCATCTCGAGTCATTTTGGCAAAACTGTACGACAAAAGATTTGGAACAGCAATGGTAAATAAATACTTTTTAGACACTAAACAGAGCTTAGGAAAGTGTCTTTCCTGGGATGTTGATCTTCTAATAAGTTGGTTGGAGGTCCCTGCCAGTAAATCCGGAGATTTAATATCAATAGCTGAATTTCTGTACGATCAAAGTCTGCGTGAAAAAGAAAAGAGAAATCGATCTCTTTCAATCTCAACCATTGAAACAGCTATAAAGTGTATTAAATATGCCCTTCAAGAAGACTCAATTGGAGTGGAAAACATTAACGACACGGAATTAAAGGATGAGATATTAGCACAAAAGCGTGAACTGAAAGCAATGCTGAAGAAATACTACATACAGGTGTATCATTTATCAAAACTAACTCTGAGTCTTTCTCCTCTCATAAATCACATGCCAGATATAGAGGACCTCTGCAAGGATTTCCCAGAAATGTCTCATTGGGTTTGTGTGCTGTTCAGGATTTTAGGACAAAAAGAAAAGAGTCAGGAGTATGCAAGGAAGGTGAACTGATAAATGTTCTGATATTGGGTGAAAGGTTTGACAACTCACTCTGAAATTGAATGTAAAAAACCAATTTAAATTGAGATGTTCAAATTATTTCAATTGCGCATGGAAACTTAAATTTTTATTGGGAGAAAAATGACAGATATTATATATAATGTATTTATCAAATTTTTATATGTTAAATAAGCATTGTAGTAATATGTTAAATTATTATGATAATCATTAGAAATATTACAATTATCATGACTCAAATTGAAGCTAAACATTCATTTGTATTAACATATTAATTTGATGTTTCGAATTTTTGGAAATAAACTATAATTTCCAGTCAACCATACGATAGCCTTAATGATAAAGTACGATACTGTAAAATGAATATTAAGATGTTATAATGGGCTTTCAGAAGTTGGAGTACTACTCGCTTTTCACTATTCACTATTCAAATAGTTAAAAGTATTCTGTGGTTGGTTCAATATTCAAATTACCATATCCCGAGTATACGTAAATGTAAACTCAAAATCCACATCAACTTACATTTATATTTGAAACCCAGTGATTCAGTAACAACTGTCACTTGCTAAAGGCCCAAATATGGGATACAGTGTGTTAGCTAGCCCCTTGAATGACGATATAATGAGAGACATGTTTTTTTTTCACTATACATGTACACCAAAAAGAACTTTTTTACAAAAACATTCAACGTTACTGGTCCTTGTGGAAAGAGGCATACTTTTAACATGTACATGTATAAAGTTCAGTCATTGGTAACTTTGCTGTGTACAGATACTGCATGAAGGCTAAAACTTAAGAGACTATAAGCAATTACAATGCACATCTTTCTCATAATAATATTTGTTTATCTAACTCAATGGGTAAAAGTATTACAAAATAGAATTCATGTTCTAATACATTTTTCTAGAAGGAAACTGCATGGATCAGTTTACTAGGTTCTTTAACCCTGTAACCTTGTTACACTGGATGTGTTTGCAAAGCTATACCATAGCAGATGTTTAAACTTAAACATTATTGGATCTATTATCTGGTTTTTAATAAATAAAGGAATTTTTGTAGTTCTTGTACGTATATAATTGGGAAACAAATGAATTCTCTTTAAACAGCATGTAAATGAAGAAAAAAAATATCACTAAAACAAATTCCAGAACATGGACATTTTTCTGACCATTCATGAATGTATTAACATGAATACAACAAATTAGAAACAAAAAAAATATTTCTGTTAATTTGTGTTTCATGCACATCAATAACTTGTACTTGCTGCTAACACTTCAGGTCAAACATAATCAGATCATTTTGTAAGACTCTATTCTAAACATGATGATCTATTCAGGAGTCAGATGTTTTTTGCAATATGCTCTGTAAAATATTTAAAACTAATAATGTCAGTTACTAAGATAAAACAGCTATTGCACTTCTTGACTTAATATTTAAGCAAATACTTCTGTTGCCTGCAATTCCAACATTGAACATCACTACAACATTTGAAGGGAGTATATGTTCAGGTATGTAATTCTCTATCTGGCAACTCCACCATTAAGAAACACTACAACGGTGCCCTATGTCATTATTTCCATACATGATTATGCACACAACGATCACTGGCCTAGAGCAGTCTGCATCTCCTTGACAACCATAGCTGTGGGTGAGCGATCGGGCATGACGCCATGGTTCAGTGTTGCCTGGTAGGCGGCAGACGTGTCTATTTTTAGAATTTCACGTAACGCCATCGTAGCATAGCAGGACTGTGGCAGAGATAGTTCTATTTTCAATGCTTTTATGGTACCATCTGTTCAAAAACAGTAGACTGTTATAAGGAAGGATATTGAGATACATGACTCTATAAAAGGGTATTCACTGATAGTGTTGTCAATGATGATAAATGATTTTACACTGATAGTAATCAAACGGGTACCCTGCATCAAATTTGGATTGCCCTATTTACTCATTCAAATACAATTGTCATTGATGTCAATTTCACTTATCGATAAGCATAATCAAATGTTGATTGTTGTTTCATTTGCATCTTATGTATTTTTATCAAATTGCCTATTTATCAAAATGAGTTTCATTCAGAAATCAGAAACATTTAATAAAATCAATCAAGTTCAACACTTTCTTTGTTATTGATAGGAATTGTGTTTCAGTTATCTCAATACTTTGATTGCAAAGTGTTAATGACAATGAAGTAAACATGCAACACACCTGGATCGGAGACAGGTTCTGTTTTTTTCTGCAGAAGGTCAAGATCACTTTGGGTCAACTCCTTAGTAACATCTGAGTACATGTAGGATTGCCACATTAAATCCTTGGGTAGTATTATTAACCTCCTATAAGTACCTGGCAAAGCATAGTTTCTGCAAGTCAAAAATAACATTTTAATTTTTTTCAATACTTTTTAAAAACATATTATTCTAAATTTGAGACAAATTTGTAAGCATTGATGTGTGAAAGATCTTTTTTATGCAGAAATGACTCTAAATAAGTTTGTATATTCACATTTGAAAGCTACATTAAAACTAATTTAGTACGAACACAGATATAGCAAATTCTTGGATATAGTGTAGTTTTTATAAGACCCTGAAATTTTTTTTTTTTTCAAATCTGCGCAAAACTTTATGGTAACTAGAAAACTGACCAGTCAGGAAGGGCCCCGCTATGACAATTAATATAGAGAAGTGAAAAAAACTTTGAATTCCATCCTCTTTATATTAACAATGATGAGAAATAAATGCCCGGCAGAAGATGTAAAGAACTGGAATATATAGGATCTCGTGATTTGTAGTTGGATATGATTTTCATCCAACAATTAAAGTGTTTTTTTCTTGAGCCTTAGTGAGGGGATAAAACACACAAGTTGGATAAAAATCATATTATACTACAAATCATGAGATTCTATTTATCCCATATTTTATACACCGCAATCAATGTTTACACTGTTTATAAAACTCTACATTATTTTTACTTCATTATGCCTAGGCAAATCCCATTGTAAAGTCACAACTGTGGAATATCAAAAAAATATCCAATGAGTCATATCCACGGGATAAAGTGGGTTAACATGGGATGAAATAAAATTTGTTAAAAAAACAAAGAATTGATACCAATGCCATGATACCTAGGCTTTGCCTCTATTCAATAAAACTATCATAAATCATTGTGTACGGTATTTTAACCCAAAAAAATATGAATATTATATTTCAAATCCATATTTCAAAGAATGTACACAATACTACACATCATTCAAAATTGACCTTAACTTCAAAACAAAGTTCATTTGCAGACACAGGCAGTGCAGTAATTAATCTCAATGTGACAGATAAAGATAAAGCTTAGGATTTTCTTCCTGTGGAAGGTTAATTAATCCCAAAGGACAAATATTGCACAGCCTTCCATGTATACAATGGTAACATTCTCAGCAGTTATCTCTCTTTGCCCATTCATTCTCAGCAGTTATCTCTCTTTGCCCATTCTTCTTATGCATAGTTAGGAATCTACCCCACCACCCCAGCTCCAAACCAGAAGACAAAGAGAACCAAACTTAGCATCAAAATATGTATTTCTGCCTACTGAACTACCATACCAAATTTGAACTTGATTGGGCAACCATAAAAAAATTATTAGAAAAAAACAGGAAATTTGTGGACGGAAGAGTGACAGACGGACGGACGGACAGAAAGACGGACGGACAGAGTGATTACTATAGGGCACCCGCAAATCCTTGCGGGGCCCTAATAACGAATTCGGATATAACAAATTTACGGATATAGCCAACTGATTTTGAGTCTCGTAGAGGTGAAAGTAACAAAATTTAACACATTTATAACAAATTTCATTACAAGTTAAAAAGTTCACACTACCATTTAACATAAAAGTTTGAAAGAATTTATTTTCATATAATTTTCTTATAATTTTTTCAAGTCACAATCCCATTATTACAGGTATCAAAGTAATGTATTTTTATTTTTAGCCTTAATTAGCAAAAATTATAGTCTGGTGGAAGAAAACATGTATATAGTGAATTCGCTGTAGTTTTTATTACGAATTCATTATTACAGATGTAAGGAATTACGGATATAACGAAGTAAATCCATTAATCCCTAGGACTTCGCTGTAACCAAGTTTTATCATACCATTATAACTGGACATTATAACTGCCTACTAACCCCCTCCTATCAAAAACTGATCCCTGACACGACAAGAAACTATTTAAGAACAAAAGACACTTACTTGTTGGAATGTTTTAGATCTTCCAATTTGAGCCCATCTTCAGCCATCAACTTTGCATACCATAAACCAACTGCAAAACCAAAAATACATGTAGTTTGGTTTCTAAAATAGATATGTAGAGGAGCAAGGCAGATCCTTAACCCTTGGCAAGTAATAATAAACTAACAGGTTCCATGATCATTTTATTCAAAACTCTAAATCATAACTTATTTACCACTGGCACTTGAAAATTAACAAATGAATCTATCTGAGAATATCATTCCATAATACAAGTAAACATTGATATCTCGAAATTGGAAGGACTTCAACAAAACTTCGAGATATCCGGGGGTTTAAGATATCCAAAAAGGCTTTCCAATTTTGATTCTGTAATGTTCTTATATCAACATGTGTTTTAGTACCTGTACATGCTGAACTCTTCTTCTACTCATAAATGAATAATCAAACATTTGATGAAATAATTTTAAATTTGTGTGTATATTTTTTTTGTTTATGAAATACATATTAATATTTGTAAGAGCAAACAGAATAAGACGACCTCAAATCATCTTCACTCTCAACAGTTCATAACTTTGAGAAGGAAGAAGCACTTGCCATGTAATTTCTGAAATTTATCACGGGAAACATTAAATACGGATTCGAAAGTTTTAAAAAAAAACACATATATAAATAATCTAGAATCACAATCCACAAAACATTATTTTATATCATTGTGTTTGTGAACTAACATATCTTATATTAATTCATTACGCTCACAGCTATTGGAAACGACCAGTGTACGATAAACCGAAGTCACTTTAAACGCTGCGTGTTCAATACATGAACCATTTCTGTTGAACTTAGAAAAGTTTTCACATAAATCTTTGTATCTCAATAATGCTTCATTGTTATTGGAGCGTATGTGAAAAAGACATAAGCTCAGTTCCATTATTAATCCTTTTTCATAAAATTGGCAGTTATCAATATTAAATCGATTCTCCGTACACACTCTACACAGTCTGTTTTTTTAATTCATATTATCTGCAATCGTGGCTGTGTTTTAATCTGAATTTTATAATTAGGTACTAAATATACAAAACACTCAAGCTACCATTCTTATTAATTTACATCATGCAGTTTGAGGTACCACTAGTTTTGAAAATTGTAAATAAGTGTAAAAATAGCAGCGGGCAGAAATGTGTGAAGTACTGACACCAATTATATTCAGCTAAGCAGAAAAATGGGTCAATTTTGAGATAAACTAGGCAAAATTAGGGCTTCAGCCTATCAAAATACTTCGACATAAGCAGAGTATTCGTGATTACCGTATTCAAGATATTAGGAGTTTTTTTAAATCATTAACATAAAGAAAACTGTCGGGACCAGCGGTGAACTTCGACATATTAACCAGGGTATTCTAGATATCTCATGTTCGAGATACCGATATTTACCTGTATTTTACTTTTTTTATTTTTGCTTAAAAGACTTTTTTATTAGTGCACAGATTTTGATAGCAAGATTTTAGGTCCAGTCTGCTTAGCTTTTCTGCTCTTAGTTGTGTGAGCCATGCATGCCTACCTTCATTATCTGGGTACTGGACATCAAACCCTGGGAGTGGAAGGATGACATCGTGAATGGTGTATTGAGAGAGGGTTTCTGCTGTCACTACCTCAGGGGAGACCCTGGAACTTGTACTGCCCCCTACAACAAATCAAACACTGTTTATTTCAAATATAGAAATGGCACTATGAAATAACCTACAAAAGGGATTCCAATGAATCAAATAAATAGTGTATGTTCATGTAATTTATCTGCAATCATCTCTGAATAATCATTTCACAATAATAACCAAATGTTTTGAAAACTATAATTTAAAGTATATAAAGTATCTATATTGAATATTAATCACTCAGATAGATTTCAATACAATTTAAAATCAATGAAAACGTTCTTCAACAATTAATAAAAAGCCATAATGAAAGGAATTGAAAAATATTAACCTTCAAGTGATCCGTTTGCTGAACTTTGTCGATTTTCCTCTTTGAAAGCTACATCTTTCAAATCTCCTTTGTAAACAAGATCCCCAACCATTGGCTCCATCCCAAATTTCTTGATTCGATCAGAGGCTACATGATTCCAAATATAGCTCTGGTAACCATGTAGATATAACATTCTTGTGTTTCTGTGAATCTATCAAAAGTAAGATTTACAGTTAAAAATGTAATATACAGGTACATTCATATGTATGCTACATGTATCAACATTAATTATCTAAGTTTGAAATTAATGTAAAACAAATTCAAAGCTTTTAATTTCTTTATCCTCATAGATTTGCCTTCAATAAAAATCTATCAAACTATTTTTTAACTATTATATATTAAAAACAAAAGCCCTGGTCAGATTTAGTAATAAAGGCAGTATATATATTTACCGTCCTTTATCTAAAAACTGTGACATACCATCTGGAAAGCATTGGCATAGTTATTTTCTCCAAACTTTATCAGTCCTTCTAGAAGTGCTCGCTCTATGTTGTATTTCCGTGGTAACACTTTCAACATCTGTGTGCAGTTCTTGTCTTTCCACCAATTCTTCCTACACTCTGTTATGAAATCCTTCTCTACAGAAACAAACATACCATGTAAACTGTGTCAATAGAAAAACATTGATCAATCTTTCGATCTTTCTTCATAGCCAAGTTTTTAAAATTTGCGACATATCAACATACCGCCTGGCCTTGGCTGTAGGATTAGCTCCCCTGCTTCTTTGTAGTTACTTTTCAACAGCTCTCTGGAGAGTCATTAATTTTGATACAGTCAAAATCTGTCCATTCATTCATTAATTCAATGAGTTGGTTGTTTTTTTATTAACAAATGTTTTTGCTTGTGGTAAATGTCCATTGTTTTGTTTTTTGGGGGGTTTTTTCAGATAAAAAATAACTTTATCTTTTTTTTAAATTAATTTCCAAGCTAACATTGCATAATTAAAATCAATATGGTATCATAAGATGTAATATGTCACATAAGTCACATTGCCTGAGAGAGAAAACATATGAAATTTTATTGCCACGCCATTGGATCATAACAGTTACTGTATAAGCATTTATTTTCGTTGGGTTTAAATTTTGTTATTTTTAAACCAAATACAATATCGTTGGCATTTATTTTCGCCATATCGTAATCCCTAGAATGCATTGCATATCAACTCTGTATTTATTAATGCTTGGGTTAAAAGTTCGTCATGGATTTAATTTCGTTGATTTATACTGCCAACGAAAATAACGAAATTAAATCCTCAATGAATATTTCTGCTTCTACAGTATGTGATTCCTATTCATGACATTATCAATTGAATACTTATGTAAAGTATGCTTTAACAAAACATGTAGAGACTTTTTGATACATACACGTACTGCACATCTGACACTCAATGTTACTCACTTTCCCACTCGGTAAGTAGGTATGGCTGTTGTTCCAAATCTTTGCATTCCAAAGTAGTTGATGAATCCGTTGGTCTTTAGAGACTGGAGAGCCGAGTCAATTACTTCATCTGTTCCCGTGACATCTCTAAAAGTTTCATAGTTTATTTTGAAATTAGTCTAATACTTATAAAACTTAAGTTTCAGTGTTTCAGTCGCACTACCACAGTGTACGTTATAATTATACAAATACTAATTTGATCTGTGTTCCATAAGTAATTTGTTCTAATGCTAAATTAAATGCAATACTCTAGACTAGTTCTAACATATGTAGTAGTTTGCTTAGTGCTTCAACAGAAATTTGTTTTGATTTATAGTACTTAATCAAGCAAACATTTGTTTTACTTTTTTATTTACTATGGAATCATTAAATTTCGTGGGGGCCAATTTTCGTGGATGGATAAAATTTTACAGGTTCATGGGGACGTAATTTCGTGTAGTCTGATATATCTACAAAAGGAAATATGACTTTATTACCAAAATTTATGAATTCGTTGAGGATGTTATTTCGTGGATGAGAGGTACCCACGAATTCCACGAAAATTGAGCCACCACGAAATCTAATGATTCCACAGTAATCTGTTTCACGATGTATAAATTCCTTGTAAAAATGATGAACACAATTACATAAACATGTTTTAATTACTCTAAAAATTTGTTCTTAAAATACCATAATTTTCAGTTCCACTAGTACCTAAGTATTCATTCAATCAATTGCACTGCTAAATGCTAGAAAAATTTGGTTATTTCCCAAACATTTATTAGACATACTGGTAAAAAGTTGATTTATGAAATTCCATACCTTAAGACAATGGTGAACCTGTTGCCACTCAGTTGACCTAGTTTGAGTGGCTGTTCGACATATCTGAAGTTGCCAAGCGCCATTTTGTAAAAATAACGGTTGGCCCCCACCAGCTTCTCTGCCTTGACCCTAAATTACAAAAAAATCATAATTATACGAGCCTAAACAAATCACATGATTTAATTTTTTCATCATACACACTGATAATATTTACTTTTGTAAAATATGTTTCCTTATATAAACCTATAGAATAGCGAAAAAAGTTAAATTCTGTGTGAACGTTTCCGTGACGTCACAATGATAACCACACGCATTCATCGCTCGACAGTTGCAATATTGTAATCGTAAAAACACAGTTACATTAATGATTCTGAAGATTTCCCTTCTCAAATGTAAATATAAGTAATAAACAGCAACGTTAAAAAGTTCACCAGGATATGAACTTGGTTGGTACGTGATCAAATTTTCTGAAAAGCCTTTTGGGCTTCACAAGATTTGATCATGTGACCGACCAAGTTCATATATATCCCTGTGAACTTTTTAAATTGCTGTTTATTTTTCAATTGAACTTAGATTTTGATGCTGTTTATCAAATGAATTTTATTTTATTCAAAGTTGCATTTAATATCATCAGCAGCTACACAGCCAGTTACACAGCATTGCTTAGATATCATCTTTATCACACCTGTGTTTCATTCTATACCTGTAGACAGTGACCTCTTGAGAAGTTATGGCCCTCTTGTCCTTGGTCCCCGCAAACTGGAACATGTTCTTGTTAATACTGTGTAAACCAAAAGATTTGGTAATAAGTCAAATACTTTTATATTATTTATGTAACTATTACATTTACTATTCCCAAATAATCTACATCTTGATCGAGAAAATAGTCGCCATGAACCAGAATATACACAAAAATCATGAAATAAAGTACAGTTGAACTTCGATATTTTAAACACTGATATATCGAATACAATGGATATGTCGAAGTGATTTGTAAGTCCCAACTACTTATTTTTTAAGTATTTTACTCTCGGCATCTCGAATACTCGGATATCTCAAAGTTTTTAAACAGTCCCATCTAGTTATAGATAACAAAGTTTAACTGTAGTTGCAAATAAAAGTTGGTTTACAGTTTATCTGCATTCTGATTTCTGGCTGTAAGACCTTACTGGAAGAACTTGGTGAGTTTATGCACTGCCTCCATAGTGTCCATATTTTCTTTGTACAGAACGAAGCGGCAGTAGTTTCCAAAGCCGGCCGGCCAGGGCTTATGTTGAAAGTTCTGCTGTCTGAAATGCTGACCTGAGAAGAAAAAGGAAAGATCAAAATGAAAAAATAGAATCAAAATGTAAAGAATATTAAAAAATACTATTTGTTTTGTAGAAAGTAATATATATGTACGATAAAACTTTTCAAATCATCAATCCTTCTACCTTTTACTATTTCAATTAAGGGATGTGATTAACAGAGACAGAAAAATGAGAAAATCAAATCAGTTGGGGTCTGCTCTGATCTCAAGAATGACTATTCTGACTTTCAAAATCTGCAGAAATAAGTAATTCTGAGAAAAAAATCATGTCCCTGCCATTACTAATTACTATGAATATTTAAGAACATCCTCTATAATGATTTGATAAACGGAGGAGTCAGACAGCTAAATAAAACAAATTTTTTTGTAGCCCGCATCTTATTCACAAGGGGCTGGTGAAAAATTGATGTTACATAATGAATGTTTTATAGAAAATAAAGAATTGATGTTATATGGTACATGCATAAACATGATAAATCACTGAAGTTTGTCTGAGTGTTTCAGGACCTTTCTCTTGAAAAATCAATAAAACCTGACCTGAACCCCAATGGCCGCCTGCCCCTTTAACTGAGATCCGGATAAATCTCACATCATCCTCTACAAGAGTATCAGATTCCAGCTTCTTGTAACGCACCCTCACAATCTGGTGTACTTTTCCTCGGGTGACTTTATCAACCGGGGCCTAAAGTGTTTTTGAAAAATTAAAATTGAGCGATGTTTTAATGTATAAAATGTTAAAAAAAAAAAAATTAATATTACACAAAATTTTGCATATTAAATTATGTTTCCATCAAAATATGGTTGTAATGAATGGTTGAAATAAATTTATCATTCTATCATTACAACTGAAATGTCAAAAATTAAAAAAAAAAAAAACATTATCCTCAATAAATATTCAGATCTTTTAAAATAAAATGAAACGGTTCAAATAAATACAATCATGTTCTTCACTGAAAAAACTTTTTTGATATCAGTGCTTACTTCATTTTGAAGGATGCTATAAAATACAAATCTAATGATGTCAAGCGTAAATAGTTCTTCAAATTAGTGAAACTCCAATTAATGAGCTGTTTATCCTTACACATATGTCAATGACGCGTTTGGGGTTAGGATTAGCATTAAAGTCATCCAGCTTCTCCTTCTGTTCAGGGGAGAGCACTCCATCCAACCCTGTGTCATCATCCTCTTCATCCTATTAAAAAATAAAATCAGGAAAAAGAATTGTATCAGGTTTTTCTATAATATTTTCCATTCATTTACCTGTAAACGAATTATTGTGTATCCGTAAATGCATATATCTTGACTATATTTGTTTCAGTTCTGTTAACCAAACTTAAATCAGAAAATTCTAATACTTTCCAAATATTTCTCTCCATTAAATGTCTTATTCTCATATTTCAATGTTTATATAAGATTACAAGTATCTATATTGCCCCAGTCATAAAAATCAGACACTGCAAACTAGCTTTTAAAATAACAGCAATGTTTTTTTGAGTATACATGTACATGCACTTAAATACACATAAAAATTCTCAGTTTCTATTTTAACTTCCCTTTTATACTGTGTACATGTGCACATAAACATGAAAATTACATGAATGCGATCTAATGCAGCTTAGCTTTAATGTAGAAAACATTGCCCATGTTGTCCATTATAACATTTTCTCCTTCTTAAGGATCCTTGACAGCTTGTTACTTCTATTTTTTATGACAGTACGTCACAACATGGCGATTTTAACGCATTGTGAAACAGTTTATATCGCCAATTCTAGGTGTTTATCTCTGTGACGCAAAAGAGGATCCGGAGCTTCAATCTATTGACCTGCAGGTCCCAAGTTCGACTACTGCAGGAACTTTTTTTTCATGAAAAGCGGTAAAATAATAAAAAGTTGATTTTTCCCCTTAAAAAAACTGAACTTTTTCCTGTCATTTTTAATTCGAACACATGCTAAAAATCCATATCTTTGAGTAATTAAGAAGAATGGGCTTGTATGCAGAACTTTTCCCAAGTGTGGAGGACCCTTAACAAATACATGTAATTCTTGATATCTATACATCAGCATCACCTTTTCAAAATTCAGAGACTTTAAAGAATACCAGGCTGACAAATGACTTAGATAATGTACATATACAGTATAAAAACACTATCACCACATTTTCTCTCTACATTAAAAAATTACAAAATAAAATATACCACAGATAAGCAAACTCATACCAGTAGTTACAAATATTATAATAAAGCAGTTTGCTTTTTTTCTCTTAATTTGCACTGTCTTTCATGGTATATTCTTTTCTGTACCAATTTCTGTAGTGAAGCGTTTCCAGTTAGAATATGTATCAGCATACACAATTTCACATACTTCAGAGTTCAAATTTCATATCATTCAGGTCTGGTTTCATGTGTCAAATGAACAGTTTAAATCATTAATATTTTGCAGTTCTTTTTCATTTTCAATTGCATTGCAATCAAAAAATACATGTGAACTATCACAAGGATTGTAAGCAAGTCAAATATTTTATGAACCTTATGCACTTAAGGAGGAATGGGGCACTTTCAGTTTTGTTGTATGCAGTCAGTAACTGTTCTGAGCAGTTTAAAGAAAGTCAAGATTTTAAAAAAAAATCTGCGTCAGAAAGATTATCGAGAGAATAAAATTTTAAATACATAAAAATGTAAAATTTTCAGTACATTAAAAATTTCCACATAGATTTTGCCTACATTACCATGATTTTTATAGTCAACAGCTTGATCAAAAGTTTTGGTGAGTATTACATGTAATACATATACACTATGATTTGTCCCTAATTTTTAGGTCCAAATTGGTGGGGATGTCAGATGTGTATTGTACACCAGAGTGCACTTCATTTGGCAAAATATGGTACTTTCTAAAAAAAAAAATTAATTTTTACATTCTATATCTTACATTTCTTAATATTGAAGCTCAGTTAGTTAAAGTGTTATCTTGTGATTTCTAGTTCACTATTTAGAGAGTAGCTGGTTCTGTGTAAGTTTTTTTTTAAATTTATTCTTTAGTTAAATCTAATAATAATTTAAAAATGCATTTTATGACCAAAAATTGTAAAACGTGAATATTGAGAAAAAAACCAGTGATCATATATTCAATATAATCTACTTTCATCTGTATCTACCAAGAATAAAAGTGCCCCATTCCACTTTAAACCAGGACTATTATTTTCTAGAGGCCACATATTTTTTGTTTGCCATGCAAGATTGACATGACACTCTCCAGACCCTGTGATATTGTGTACGCTGATATTGATACATACAGCCGGCATCTGCGACCTGTCCACCTCTAAGCTTGTCAGTCTCACTAGCCTCCCTTCCTCATCTATCTCATTCACTATGAAGTCTGAATACCTGAAGGTTGGCATGACAGTTTATTTAAATCATATCTTATCACTGTCATTCCATGTTTTGGTATTAAAATGAAAGTAAAATGGACACAAGCCTGTTTATTTTACATTTATATCTTAATTATAATAAAAACAACAAAAGTGAAATATGAAGATTGAGTTTTTTAAGCAAATCTTCCATTTGAAGTCCAATATCTCCACAAACCTTTGCTTGATGATAGCACTGAAACCAGGCGAGGAACTAATGTATTCGGTGATTCCTACGTCCCCCTCTTTAAGGAACATCCCCTCTGCGTCCCCTGGCTCCTCTTCCACTCCCTCTTTTTCCTCCTCTGTGTTTTCTTTGATCTCCTCTGTCTGATCAGATGAGCATTCAAGGGATTTGTCCAGGTCTTCTGAGGTTCCAACTGATTCTGAGGTCCCAATTGATTCTGAGGTCTCCTCTTCATTAGGACCTGCATCTGAAGAAGAACCTCCTCTTCCTCTACCTCTTCCCCGTCCTCTCCAGTGACCTCTTCCAAAATTTCTTCCTCTTCCTCTGCGTGGCATTTTGATTTGTGAACTTACGAATTAAAGCACCTGAAAACCAAACATTTTGCCATCATTTTACCAGTACATTTATATTTTGAAAAGACAATTTTTGTGGGATAGACAAATAAATCATACCTTAATAATATACATGATATACATTCATTCATTATTTGTATTTGTACATTTGTCTACTGGAATTGTTCACTTCAAATTATATGAAAGTACCCTTTTGGCAAATGATAAAGTTGAAGAGATGTGCTATGTGTTCCGAAAAGTAAATGGATAATAAATGCCAGTAGAGATTTTTCCATAATAAATTAGTATTAAGAAATTTTTACATTCTTGGTCATATTGTAACTACAAAAGTCAGTATTGTACATTGCATCATTATATTACAGTATATGGACAAATAAAAAACATGAAATTAAACAATAAAATTTTATTTGCTATACCAGGTTAGTATATACATGTATATGAAATGCTGGAGAAAAAACATACCCAGCAGAAAACATACATGTACCCATGACTTAAGGTATACTTTCTCCAAGAGAAAACCTACCCTGGAGAAATTGTTGGAGAAAAAAAAATACCCAGGAGAAAACATACCCAAAAATTAGGGTACACATTGTAACCAGATTGTGAAATAGTTTTAAAAAACTTTGCTAATTAATGCATAAGGATACTGAAATATATGAATTTTTTAGCAAAAATATCTTGTATGGATCCTGCAATTCTTATACAAATGTATAAGTATTGTTGGAATACTTTAAAAATGGACTTGGACATGATTTGAGCTTAAAAATTTTAAACTTTATTTTACCAAATTTAATGACAACAGAATAAGATACAACCAAAATACAGCAATCTTGAGTCTTACCTTATATCCATTTTCGCGATGATCTAACTTTGCTTTTTTGGCAATCTCTTTTAAATCACAAATTCTTGAATATGCAGAAATTATATTCTGTATTATTTTCTATAATTTTTTTTAACCACAAAAAAATGACTGACACAAATTAAAAATGCTACACATTTTTCCGATTTTTGCAAATTTTGAGACACGCGAAAAAAAAGGATATACAGTATATTTAAACTAGCACTTGGCAATTATAATCAACATAAATAAAATTGATAATAAAATATAGACCTAATTGTATACACAGTGCAACCAGACTGATATATCACACTGCTACATATGATATGTAATAATATTATATTTTTTCTTCAAAAGTGACTCATATGTCTGATGATTCCGGTGTATTCTCTTTTGAGAAGTGGACAGGCATAGCCTACATCCACTTCAGTGGATGGATTCTCTTTTGCCTTGAGAAGTGGACAGGCATAGCCTACATCCACTTCAGTGGATGTAAGCTATGCCTGTCCACTTCTCAAAAGAGAATAAGTCCGGTGTCAGTGTGCTTCATTTAAATGTAAACTGGAATTGACAAACTGCCTGGGTTAATAATTACATACACAACTGTACACAAGTCACCAGGGCCCATAATATATAACTTACTTACTTACTTACTTATTGTATTAGATCAATGAATGTAGTACTATAATCAATAAGAATTTTATAGCTTTACATCGACGATTACGATTTCTTAATGTATCCCAAGTCATGGGTATACGTTTTCTCCAAGAAACGTTTTCTCCCTGATACCGTTTATCATGTTTATACGTCCCTGGCCAGACAATGACCCAAAAGTTGGTATTTTTATATAAATAGAGAGGACACAGTGGATTTTCCCAACAGATGTATACAGCAAGTGGATATTATTGTTGCTTCAGTAATTAAGAGAGTATGGTTTATATAGAACAAAAACTGCGGTTCTTCAGCTATGACAATCCAAAGTAATCTGTTTAACAAAAGGTACTAATAAAAAAAGTCGCCACTTTCGCTAATGACAGCATGCTTTGCAGGTTTTGTTTGTTTGTTTGTTTTTTACCTCAACTAGTTTTGCAGCAAGCATGGGATCGTTTGCTGTTATGATTAGCATGGTTTGGGAACTAGTTTAAAGTGAGTTGTGCTGGTTCTCAATCCTTAAACAAAGCATTTTATTCATTTCGGTTTTCATTCATGTTCTGCTTTATGCATCTCCAACGTTATGTACTTATTACCAAACAAATTAATAAGCAAAAATCGAAATACATAGTTCTATTTCATTTGTCAGTTAATTGTTGCTTATTTATTTCTTTAAAAGTAAGTTGTCAGGATGGCCGAGCGGTCTAAGGCGCCAGACTCAAGAGCAATAACTCTTCGCTCCAATTACTGGAGTGCGAGTGTTCTGGTCCACGAATGTGGGCGTGGGTTCGAATCCCACTTCTGACAAATATTTTTCGTGGTTTTTGTTTTCAAGATGCTTTGGCGGGTGACGCTGCCTTATTTATGATCAAATTAAATGAAAGAAAAGCGGAAAAGCTCACGTATCCCATATAAAAATGACATTTATAAAAAGAAAAAAGGCATTTGATAAAAAGAAAAAAGTGGCTTGGTTTGGTGTTTTATTTACTCAAATGGCAAACTTCATGTCAGTCTGATTAAGCCAGCGCCTACTATTTCACTTCGTTGCAGGGACGCCTAAAACAACCCCTAAAACGAATTGAAATAGTAGGAACTGGCTTTATAGTCAGACTGACCTCACGACTGAAAGTTATTTTTTTTTTCAAGATACAACCCTCTTCTATCATTTTTTGAATTGGTCGTAAATCATTTTTTTTTAATGCGAAAGAGTCTTCGTTATAAAAATTTTGATTTGTATGCTTTCAATTTGCTGGCTTACTTAAAGCTGAACACCATTCTTTTAAGAATCTAATTTTTGATGGTATTGTCAAACAACTACCACGCTCCACCACCATATGACAATACGGTCATACATATGCGTAGTGAATGAGAGGGTAGGCCTTAAATAGACAAATTAAGGTCAGACGACACGTTCCTCAATTTAATATAACTTTTTCCAGGAATTTGTTATTGATTTAGTACAACTTTGACACGCTTTCTTGCAAAAAATCAGGATACCTTACCAGGAATTTCTTCAAATTACTAGAATATGCAATCTTTTATATAATCTTTTTGAAAATATACTTGAATTACTGATATAGAAATAAAAAAAATATACAGCACAGGAAAATTCACTATACTGGAGATCGCCAGGGCCGGGGACTTGGACTCACGAGCCATTACACCTGCGCACCTCGCAGGGATCGGCCACCGCTCTAACCACTTGGCCATCTAGGCGTATATCTATATATGGTTAAAATTTCAATCAAATTAAAATGATTTCAAATAATAATTTTACTGGAACTCTTTATAACGAGGAAATACAAAAAAGATGCTCGAGGAACGTGTCGTCTGACCCAAATTTGATAAAAAGCATGACTCAAAAAAAATCCCCAGATAAAACTTCCTTCAAATATTCACATCTCTTCCTTTGTCAACCACAAAATTATGGAATCGGAATTTCCTGATATTATATACATCTACATCTACACATTGCGTCCTAAATACAAAGTATCAACAAAATCCTCGCAGTTTACACAAGGAGTGAATACTAGACCAATATTACTTGTAGAATTT
The DNA here is from genome assembly GCF_025612915.1 of Magallana angulata. Classification (NCBI taxonomy): domain Eukaryota; kingdom Metazoa; phylum Mollusca; class Bivalvia; order Ostreida; family Ostreidae; genus Magallana; species Magallana angulata. The sequence continues at coordinate 17,762,680 of NC_069118.1, forward strand.
TTAAAATTACATGTACATATAAATGTCCGTAAGGCTTGCATTAAATTTGATGTTGCTGGACAAGCTTGTTGATTTGTTTGCTTTCAATTTGTTGGCTCACTTAAAGCTTAATTAACACCATTCTTTTAAGAATTTTTAAACAAGCGTCTTTGCCTGCATGAGATCACTTTGTATCGAGTTTGTACTATACAGTCCAATAAATTCATTTGACGTATAATTGGGGCACAAGCGGGGTTTTCCTATTTAAATTCAAATATCTAATGGTACAATTGGTGAAAATTATATAAATATAATGTAATAAGGAATCATTCTTAAATATAATGAGGTGTTTATTTCGGTCGGGGCGTGTTCAAATCCAATAAAGCCCTGATCACGCCCTGACCGAAATTATCACCTCATAATACTCAATGAATTTCTTATTCCTTAAAGGGGCATGGTCACGATTTTGGTCAAATACTTTTTTTCTGTTTTTATTATTTATAATGCTTTAGAAATGCATTTCAAATAATCAAATGAAATTTGAGAGTCAATCGTAGAGTTATAAGCAAGATACTGAGCTCACAATTCTTTGAATATTATGAGATGATAATTTCGGTCGGGGCATGATCAAATCTATCATAAAGCCCTTCGGGCTTTATTGGATTTGATCACGCCCCGACCAAAATTGCCACCTCATAATATTCAAAGAATGATTCCTTATTCCTTATATCATTCATTTTAGGTCTAAACCTGGAATTTTCACTTCAACATTCAAAATGTAAACAAAAGCTTTGTTTACATAACAAAGAATTGTAAGCTCTGTAACTCCCTTATAACTCAACGAATGACACTCAAATTTTGGTTCCATGTTAAAAATGCCTCATTAAAGCATTGTAAACATTAAAATCGGAAAAATAATTGACAAAAATCGTGACCATGCCCCTTTAAATGGGCACCGTCACCCAGGCCAGGTACCGGCATATAAACCCTTCGATTTCATTACACCCGAGTTCAAATTGGATTTTATGATTTTATTTCTTATTTTAAGTGCATATTCTGTCTGTAAATATAAATGCATCCACCTGTTTATTTGATGTTAGTATTCTTCTGGCTAGAAAAGTGCGTAAAATTTGATAATTTTATCGCGACAAGGTAACACGGCCAGACACGATGTCCGGCCACTCCAATAAAAATAATCCGGTTTTTCACTAAATGGGTTTCCAAAATTACACTTGCAAGAAAGCTTGTCACAGTAGAATAGTAAATCAATAACAATTCCTACATAAAAATGAGGAACGTGTCGTCTGACCTTAATCTCCATACTAAGTATTGCAAGCTGCGCTGCTTAGTTACTCAATACAATTTAATATATTCAAGCCTATCAAGATCTAATCCGAAATGGTCAAGGCAGACGTTGCTGATATTTTATACATGAAAAAATATATTACTACCATATAAAATAACCAAAAAATTTGGCAGAGATTTTATTCATCATGGACAATAGAAAGTAACAAATGTGATAAATGTAATTTTTTTTTAAAGATATATCTATCATTGCAAACTGTGTATAACACAAAAACATGTGAAAAATGAAGGGCAGATAACTCATTGCTTTCAGATACCCATCAAACTACTAGCTTCTTTCATTCTAACTCATCAATGCACCACACATTTTGTATGACTTTTTGCCCCGTCGCTTAATGATAGTTTAAATAATAAATAACATCTTAAGAACAAAATATTTGACAATATTTACAAATCAAACAACAACTACTGAGAATCCTGTAATTTCTATGCTTTAGCGATTCTCTTTGCTATAGTTTATGTCAACATATTTCACATACTTTGTAAATGCAGTATTATTCACAAAATGCCCCCACATCATGCACGTATATAATATATACATGTATATCAATATAGTTTTTTTAACTTTATAATAAACAGTAGTCATCTACAAGATTTCAAATAATTTCTATGATATTTTCCTGACTACATGGCATTAGTGGCAGGTCTTCTAGAAGTAAAATTTATAGCCCAACATTATTTACATTTTAATTTGAGATATTAATCAACTGCATGAATGTATGAAGATCTCTAAAAGACAGAATGGATATATATATATCTATATAAAGCCTGACAAGCACCTTCTTTCCACAATAAAACATAATAAAGCAACTTCATTCAGAGCACAGCGTCAATATCACCATTTATAGCACTTTTTGTTATTCTGCACTTATAAAATGTATTTGTTCTACAACCGGCCGACACAGATGTATTACTAAATCGTTTTGTGTGCAAAACAATTTCAGGATGTCTTTTTGAGTTAAGCAAGACCAAATCCCTCAGAACATTCGTTGATAGCCAAGAGCAGCATTCTTTTCAGTTTGTCATATGTTTCATATGCAGGCAAGTCCAGTTGGTTAAAGCTACAAAAAGAAAAAAAAATTGGGGGTTAATATAGAACATGGACAAATACAACATACCCTGCAGATAGAAAAACTTAGTGGCACTTAATACATATCAAATATCATTCGGACTTTTGATACCTTATATTATTTTTGCCTTCTCCACACTAGTATTTTATGTATTTTTTTCTATAACTACCAACTGATCTTAGTTCAACAATTATCTTCTATATCTTTTCAATACATGCACTTGCATAATAAAAAAGTATACTAGAAACAACTCCTAGAGCATTCTTTTTTTTGAAATATGCAAGTTTATTTATTCTTTACAAGTTATCCCCTTAGGATCTCCTACCATGTATGTGCCACTGGCAGTCTGTCAGTGGATCTGTCGTCTCGGTGTATCTGGAATTTCTGGTATCCATTCATCCCCTCCAGATAAGCAAAGCCTTGTAGAGGAACTTTGGACGTTCCGGTCACAAACTGCAGGAACTGGGCTCGGTCTTTCTGATCAAAGGAACGCAAGGCACGCCAGAACCATTGTACCTGAAAAATCAGGAGTCATGTTTTAACTGACACCATTAGCTAGTAGCAAATTGACTATTCTTCAAGTTGCCTCTCTATTAAATATTTTGAGATGTTTTCCATCAAAATAAACATTTAAATCAACCCTTACATCATATTTTCCAACTTCTACAGTATCTTTTTCTCACAGCATTAAAGAATCCGAGTTCTGTAATCCATTTTTCTTGAAAATGTATCGTGTTTTACATTTTCTTCTTTTATGAAACTATGTTTCTTTGAAAATTCCAGATTCTGAACATACATATATGACATACTTTGATAATCACTGATATCCCAGAAGTGTCTTATACCACCTTAAACTAGTAGATACAACTGTCGTTCTTGTTCAGTTCACTCTGCCCTATATACAAGAGGACATACCTGTAGAGAGGTGGCCTGGTACTTGTGGTACTCTGTGTTGGCCTTCAGATCGTCAATGTCAATGGTGGGCAGACCAGATATCAGAAGCTCCAGCTCTTGTTCATTGAAAATGGAGATTAGGCGTTTAGGAATGATATCATAGAAGCCCTCCATAAAAGCATTGAGCTGCTGGCGTATGGCTCCAGTCATCTTCATCTGACACACTAACTTCACATAATCCTTCTTGTTGTCCTCGTTTACAGAGAGGTTCCTACCCCCAGGCTTCAAGTCCCGGACCTCAGTCACACCAAACTCTTCAATCTACAAAAATCAGGATATAGAATCTCTTACAATTATCTCACATTAAACCAAAATATTCAATCAATCACTTTGTGCCGAATAAAATATCTAATTTTAATGGAATTCGTTGTGAATTGAATAGAGTGTTAAGCTCAATTTCTTTCTCACCTCTGTGCTAAATGTGAGATCGTATCCAAGATCTGAAACATTATTTTCCGTCAAGAATACCAAACCCTGGTAGAAAGAATAGTCTTCACTTTCCATGTCTGTGTACCTGTGAAAACAGAAACACTTCCTATCAATATTTATTCTTCACATCAAAAAACCCAGGAAACTCTCATACAAAGTGGCTTTTCTTTTTACGCAGCCATGATGATTATTAAATTATGAACAGTTTAAAATTCAAAGCATACATGAACAATGTACAACGTTCTGTGGAAAGAAAGGGACACTCACTTGACAGTCTGGCCTATGATATGTTTGTAGAATGACCGAGTGAAGTAGCACTCCAGAAGCTTGTTATCGTACACAGCCTTGGCGATGATGCGACCCACGAACTTGTAGTAGCTGAGGTGGTTGCTGTTGCAGTGAGAGGACGGGTTGATTGTGTAGGTGACCCTGTCTCCTGGTGATGTACTGAACAGAGCATACATGGGGTTGAAGATTTCCCTGGATATGATGATGTACCACTCTCTTAGCAAGCCTCCAGCATCTTGACCCTCTTCACCTGTTAATACAGATCACCATAAACATTAAATAAGAAACACAGCACAAGTGGAAAATCCATAAAAATATTGAAGAAGCCGATATATATTGTCAATGAATGTACCCTCAAACACAATGTAGAATCTGTGCTTCCATTCATCAGCGGTGCGTCTGAAGAGTTCCCGGAAGGAATCCTCAAACACATGCTCTCTCCTGACATGTACAGCCAAGTCTTCTCTCCTCATTCCCTCGTCCAGTCGCTCTAGTTCCTGTCTGAAGTACCGCCGCTTCACATCAAAGTCCAGGATACGGGTGTGGTCGACCAGCACGGAGAACGGTCCGTCAGACAGGGGGGTGGTGGACTGACGCAGAATCTGGTTCAGAACTGTTCTGTGGGTCTCTGAAAACAAACATATACATGTAATTGCCTGTTGTTTACAACACTAAAACATAAAGAAACCAACTTTTTGTCAAAGAAGATACACATGTACATGTTCAAATTAAGCAAATTTTCAAAAGCCAATCATATATATCCGTTTTGAATTTTTTTAGCATCCACATGAAAAGAGAATTTGTTACCCTGTGTTATTAGGAGCCAACCTCCCTGTCAGTACAGATTGACCATAACTAGGCGATTTTTCAAACAAACACAACCTTACCAGCAAACTTGAGGAACTTCTGTGTGTCTGGGGGTAGCGCTGTGAGAGAGGACACAGACGTGATGGAGCCATCCCGTTGGACAGGGGCAGGATTCTCGCTCCCAGGGGCTGCAGGCGAGGCCGGGGCCAGGTCCATGTTGAGATGTGCCAGCTGATCCTCCCGCCTCGGTGTTCTCTGGTCCTGAGATTTCGCATCCTTCTCCCCTATAACAGAGAATTCTTACTGATGAATTACATGATGGCTATCATTATAACGGCAAAATCAAATAAATCAATCTCCTACTACAATGTCTTCTATTTTAATCATCTTTTACATTGAAATACATACAGAGGTAAATATCCAGCTTACATGTGAATATGTACTTTGTTTTTATATGTTGTCAATTCTAAAGTTTTTATGTGACACCCAACTGTTTATGGTGAGCAAACTCAAATGTTTAGTACTTAGTATATTGATAAAATGTGTGACCAGTTGCTTAACTACCCATTTTCTATGTAGATAAACAATTTGATCAATGATTGTATATGCACTGTCCTGCTATATGATTTAATTCTAAGTAGCATACACACCAGCATGAACAATGAAGAAGGCCTCGACTGCCGGCTGTAGGATGAGGACTGCATGGTGGTCCGGGGTCTTAGCAAGCTCTGTCAGACAGTCCCCCAGGGTGTTCCACAACTCCTCCAGCCCCAGCTGGTCACTCAGAGACTGCTGGGGAGGGGCAGACTCCTCAGTCTTCTCTTGAGGGGATGTGGAGGGCCCTAATATAACAGAAGTGTAGAGCATGTTTAAAAGCAATTTCAAATTTGCTCTTTGTAAGTATACATCACATTTCTCTCTTTCTTTTTTTTAAATATTTACAGAATTTATTCAAATAATACATGTATTTTTTCAGATGTGTTTTAAACATACCAGTTGTGATAGTACCAAAGCTTTGAATACATATAGATGCATTTTCCATATAATAAATGGAAATCATGGAAAGTTATCAGTTAAACTGTCCTTCTGTGGTGTTGCTACCTACCTGATTGATCTACATCCATCGGAGAGTCGGGGTTGGCATCGACTGGGGGTGGGTTGTTGGCCGGTTGTCCCTCTTGTGCCTGCTCAGCTGGCTGGTCCGAGGGGGCACTGCTGCTGCTGGAATCCTGTCAACATTTACAGACAATGTACAGTCAGAGTATGCATTGGGCTATATGTTAGACATCGCATGTTAGCTGGTGTTATAAAACAATCCTGCTTAGTCAGTTCAGTACTTCTTAGAGGATAAATATGAAATTATCATGACTAATCAATATAATTCAATCATCATTACTGACTGCAGGGCTGTCAAAATCTGCAAGGTGCAAGATAAATGTATATGTAAATACAAGAGGGGAACATTTACCTGCTGTTGCCGGGCCTGGTTCTGCTGCTCTGAGCGACGTCCAACCATGTCCATGATGGCTTCAGCCTCTGCCTCGAGGGCTGCCATTGCCTCCGTGATACTGCTCAGGTCTCGCTCTGAATACAGAGACAGTCAAATCTTTATCCACACATATACACTTTACACACAAGAACTGTATTCTGAAGGCATTACTTAATCTCAACTTTTTGGGCAAGTGCTAAAAATTTTCACATGATATTTATATGATTTTAAAATGCATGATAAATACTATAAATTTTGAAAATTAATAAACTGAAAAAAATTAAAGAGAATATAAATGCAAAAATATTTATCTATGTATTGATTATCATATTGTATCTTAGATAAGTCATACCAATGACACAACACTGATTTGGTTTTTTGTTTTTTTTTTTAAAAACAACATGTAGAAATACATGCATTCAGTTTTAAAGAACAATCATATATTAAATTCAAAGAAACACAAATCTATCTATGCTATTTCCTATTAACCCCCTTATAACCATCTGCACACTTACCCCCTCTCCTGGCGGTTCGTTTGACCTGTATTTTGGCCGCGTCTCGTAGCTGGATGATGACCTTGAGGATCCTCAGGAAGAACTGTTGGCTGGAGGTCTTGCTGGTCAGGAGGGACATGGAGGGCAGCTGTAGCTCCCGGCCAGCCTTGATCTTTTTGGGGGCTGCCACCACAACACTGGCACTGGGGTTATACCTGTAATGTATACATCTGTGTGAATCACAATGGTCAATACATGTACAAGAAAGTGATTAAACGATCAAGTCAATTCACTTTCTAAATTCAAGTTCCATTGTTACAAGTGTACAAGAAAACCCCAAGTTTTCGGAAATTTGGGAGTAATTGGCATTCAAAGAGACAGATGACAAGAATTCATGTTATCTTAACTCGACCCAAATTCCTTAATAGTTAAGTATTTGGTGTGAAGCAAGATGTTGATGTTGCTGCCTATTCAAGATGCCAAAGTATTGACACACTTTACCATCAAGCGAGACAGCATAAACAAGGAGAGAACTTGTCTCTCCTGTACGTAACCTTTAGAGGACTGTGAGCACACACAAACTAATGACAGTAGAGTACTTGACTGTCCTGTATGTAGCCTTTACAGGACTTTGAGCACACACTAACTAATGATAGTAGAGCACTTACCTGTCCTGTATGTAGCCTTTAGACGACTGTGAGGGCGTGGTCTCCATGTCCTTGTCATCCTCTAGGTCTTTGTTCTTCTTTGTAAATTCACTCAGTTCCTCCAACAGCGACCTGATAAACATGGACGTACATGTACATCAATCACAATCTAGACCGTTTTATACTGGGGTAGTCATAACATTAACTTATCACTGTATACAGGGTTATTTTCGCCCAGTGTAATTTTCGCCCTTTAAAGGGGCATGGTCACGATTTTGGTCAAAAATATTTTTCCGATTTTAATGTTTACAATGCTTCATTAAGGCATTGTTAATAAACAACCAAAATTTGTGTGTCGTTCGTTGAGTTATAAGGGAGTTACAGAGCTTACAATTCTTTGCTATGTAAACAAAGCTTTTGTTTACGTTTGGAATGTTCAGGTGAAAATTCCAGTTTTAGATCCAAAATGTATGTGTATAACGTTAAGAACTGTCTATTTGTGTATCAAATGAATAAGAACATAGACAAATTAGTTTGAAAAAGATTTTTTACTGGTATATTGAACATACATAAACAAAACAGGGCACGAGCCTTGTTTACATGTCAAAGACTTGAGATTCCTGTATCTTGCTTATAACTCTACGACTGACTCTCAGATTTCATTTGATCATTAGAAATGCATTCCTATTAAAGCTTTGTAAATAAGAAAATCAGAAAAATAGAATTTGACCAATATCGTGACCATGCCCTTTTAACACTTGCAAACTGTTTGCCCCATCTTGAATTTGCCCAGACACAGTTATGTTTAAAGAGAAATAGTTTGAGATTTTGAAATTCACCCAGTCTTAAATTCGCTCGCTGACATCGAGGGCGAGAGGGGACAAAATAAGACAGGGGCGAATATTTCCCTGTATACAGTAACTAGTAACTGTTTTACTGTCATAAACTTTTTAACTAGTATCTGTTTAATAATGAATGGTTGTTTTGTACTAAATAAAGAATTTTTAAATTTAAGTTTTGCCAAACACTTCACTTCTTGAAAAAGTTATAATGCATAATCCCTTCGTTTCTGATCTCACTTAACAACTCCTGACTGACACAGACCCGGTATGATTACAACTTCGATTATAAGTACAGACCTGATATGAGCACAGACTGTCATGCCGAGGACCCTGGCCCCCTCCAGCAGAAGTTTGAGGACCGCCTGGCGCGTGGCATTATTGGCCCAGGACAACTGTAACAGTAAGTTTGTGGCATCCTCTAGTCCTTCCTCAGAGCAGGACTTGGAAGTCAGCACCTAAATGTAGGGTAAAACAGTTTGAAACTCAGCCATCCTTTCATGGTAAAATTTTATGTAATTTTATATACTAAATATAAATGAATATAGTATTAAGGAAATACAAAATAATACATTTCTCAGAGAAACATTTTTTTATACTGTACATGCATATGAACTGTTCACATAAAACAATGCAATGACATATCCAACTTGATAACAATCCTTGCTTAATCAGAAAGATCCATGAAATACCCCTATCAGCATGGATTCTTGTATGTAAACAAAGAGATAGTTAAGGACTAGAACAGAACTCACCTGTACAGCTAACTGTAGCCTGTCCTCTAACACCACCGATCCTTCTTCTTTCACTGAAAACAAGACACCAAACACTGTAAATTCACAGATGGTGACTTTCAGTAGCACAATCACAAAGAAAAGTGTCTCACAAAAATTGCAGGCACTGCTTAGCCTGGTGCTTTCAGATTTTCACACAAAGACATATGTTTACTTTTTCTTATTTCAAAACTGCTCAAAGTTGAGAGGAATGTGATGATGATGGCCTTACCTTTGACCTCCTCCTTCTTCTCCTCTACTACTGGAGGTTTGGTGGTACTGACACCTCTAGAAACCACAGTTGGAGTGGTCTGTGTACCACCTGCAGAGGTGGAAGTGGTTGTAGTGGTAGCGGTAGCAGTACCACTTGCTGCTGCAGTGGTCATCAGACCTGCTCCAGTGACCCCCGTAGTCGTTGAAGTGATACCGGCGGTAGACGTGTTGCGCGTAACATCAGGGAGAGCCAGGGATACAAGGCCTAACAGTCTCAATAACCGGTCTGTTAACAACTGACTCCGCTTTATCACTGGGTGCGACAACATGAACATCAACTGTCCCAGGGGAGAGGAGTCGTAACTGAAGAAGTTGGCCTCCCCGTCAACATTGCTGGCTGTCTTCTGAACACTTTTACCTTTCTTGTTTGCATTTAAGCTGTCCAGTTTGATCAAGAGATCCCAGAAATCTGTCTCTGTAGTTGTTGTTGTTGAATCTTTGGCACTTTTAGGACTAGTACTAGTAGAGGAGCTAGATGTTTTTGTTTTACTCTCACTATCTGTCTTACCCTCTTCACCATGTTCATTGCACTTTTCAACTTCCTTCACTTTTGAAGTTGGAAGAAACTGACTGGGGAATATTTTAGCTAGTGCTATCAGAGTGTCTAACACATGCCTACACACCACAGGAGAAGCCTGGTCATGGATAGTCACAGAGCCAGGACAGCTCCCAGATAAGTGTTTTTTGCCCGTTTTATGAATTTGAAAGACGTTGGCTCTACAACCAAGAGCAGCCTCCAGACTTATGGACAGCCAGGAGCCCTGATTTTTTGTGTCACTTTTAACTGTCAACTCACTCTCCGTCGCCAGCTTCTTCTTTCCTTTCTCTCGTGCAGATTTCTCATCCTCCAATCGACAGTCGCCCGTTTTTTGCAGAATGGACAACAAAGCCCTGATGACCCACATCCTCGTGGGCCCATGATAACACAGGTTGCGTAACACTCTATGTAATCTCGTTGTGTTCAACTTCGGCTCGTCCACAAACAACAGAACAAGTAAACACGTTAAGGCCTCATGATCCAGTAGGTGTCGCCCGCGTAATTTTACTGCATTCTGATTGGAGCTTGAGCTGGGTCCGTTGAGACGGCTGGACGCCCATGTCCACTGAGTGCCACTGCGGGGGAGTGCTCGAATGGCCAACCTTCCTCCTCCCAGACGACCCCCAAAACCTGGAATACAGTTAACACTGAATTACACACCCATTCTCTTCAAAGCATTTCAAAATAAATCATGGAAGAGAGTTGAATAACAAAATTCTGCTGTAGAATGATCATTACATAATACAAATCCTATAGTAAAATAATGCTGCATAAAACACCATTCTCATCAATTTGTTTTTAATGTCAATTACAAAATAGTTATTTTACCACGACAGAATTAATTTGGTGCATCATTATGAAAGTTTATAGTAAATGAAACAAATATAAATGATTCAAATTCAATGAAAAATTTCATAAAGAACATTAAGCAATTCTGTATGTCACAAATAATACGTGAAAACGTTTTTTTAATTCCCAACTCTTTTAAAACATGCAAAATCAGGAAATGTATTATAAATTAACAAGCATTTGATAAAAAAAATTGTTCACATGAAATAATCCCTTAATTTCAATAGTCCATCTGAAATCTTTCTGAAGATAATACTTTTGAAAAATCTACAGCACAAAAAGATCCTTCATAATTACTGCAGAAGAGAGGTTTAGGTAACAGTTAAACATCCACTGATATAAATTATGGACTATCTAAAAGAAGCTGTAGCACCTACATGCAGATCGAAAGGGTTCATACATACTGTGGAATCATTAGAATTCGCGGTGGCTCAATTTTGTGGTATGTGGGTAGCCCTCCCCCACGAATTTAAATCCTCGACGAAAACATTTTTAGTAAAAGTTATCTTTGTTACTGAAACAGTAACCGATGCATCCACAAAATTACAACCCACAAATGAGCAAAAAAGTCACAATCCACAAAAATTGGCCCCCATGAATTAATATGATTCCACAGTATACTTGCATATATACATTGCATCCATACAAAGGACAATAGTAAGCCTCTCTTGTTTGATTAAGAAAACATAGGTAATCACAGATTACAAAGCTCACCGAGACGAGACATCACCCTTATGAGACTTCACCTTTATGAGACCACATTTATCATATCAAATGAATTCATACTTTATGATCTTGGATATTCATGGATTCTGTTTTGACACAATATCGTATATCATCTGTTAAAAAATTGCATGATAATCATATGTTCATATGTTAATCAATACAATAATATAAAATTAAATATTGCATCCTATCATATTTACAACTTATATCATATAATACAATAAAATACCATAATAAACAATAATGAGATATGATATTGTAACGTATGATATGACATTGTATTGTGTTATATGTTATTGTATTTGATCAAATAATACAATATCATAATATATAAAACAATATAGTATTACATTACAATATCATATTACATAATACATCAAAACATTGAAACATATGATATTATATTGCATAATATAGTATGATATTGTATGATACTGTATCATTTTTGATACATAATATGATATTGTATCATATGATACAATATTATTTGATACAACATTGTATCATATCAAATGATACAATATTATGTGATAAAATAAAATATTATATAATCTGTATTATATTATACATATTGTATCATATGATACAATAATATATTTTACATATCATACAATACAATTTCATGTGATGTGATAATATATCATATTATGCACCAATATCATATTATACAATATTGTATGATACAATATTATATAATATAACAGTACATATTATACAATTTCATGTGATATAATTCTATATTACAGAAACTAATATCATATTATACAAAATCGTATGATACACTATTATAGAATATACAATATATAGTATCATAGGATACAATAATTTTTTTTGCAATATCTGATGTAATAGTATCATTTGATTAATTAATCAATTAATCATACAATATAATATTATACAATATTGTATCATAATATACAATACTATACATAAGTAAACGATATCATGATACAATATCATAACATAAAATATCAAAAAAATTTATACAATATCATATCGTATCATATAACTTTTTATAATATTACATATGATATCATATTGTATCATATTAAACAATAGTGTTTCATACCATACAATACTATATCATAAGAATCATGTTATATCATTTATCAACAAACACATCTATCTATCGAGCAGGTTTGAGTGAGGTAGGAGATTTCTTTAGCATCCTTGATAATGGAGAACAGGCTCTGCATCTGAAGCAACCTCTGCGTTTCATTTATAATATAGTTAAATCAACTATGCAAGCTATCATCTATAAAACATGTGACCTGTTTTAAAAAAAGCTTAACCTCATCCAGCATCCGAAACCTATGGCTCAGATTCAGCATTCAAGCCTGTCAGGTGCATCAGTAGACATAAGAAGCATCTCCATGCAAGTTTGGTGAAGTTCAGACCAGTAATAACTAAGATTTCATCATCAGAGGGCACTAGCAATTAAAACCTTAACCTGCTCCAGCATCCGCAACCTTTGGCTCAGATTCAACATCCATGCCTGTCAGGTGCATCTATATTATAAGACACACCATCCATTCAAGTTTGGTGAAGTTAGGACATGTAATAACTAAGATATATTTTTTAGCATCCTTGATAATGGAGATCAAGCTCTGCATCTGAAGCTTCCTCTGTGATTCATTCATACTACAGTTAAATCAACTATGCAAGTTTGAAAAAGTACTATTATCTATTAAACATGTGACCTGTTCCAAAAAACTTAACCATATCCAGCATCTGAAACCTATGGCTCAGACTCAGCATTCAAACCTGTCAGGTGCATCAGTATCATAAGACGCACCATCCATGGAAGTCTGGTGAAGTTAGGACAAGTAATAACTAAGATATAATCATCAGAGGGCACCTGTTTCAAAAACTTTAACCAGCTCTAAAAACCTTAACCTCCTTCAGCATCCGAAACGTATGGCTCAGATTCAGCGTTCAAGCCTGTCTGGTGCATCAGTATCATAAGACACACCATCCATGGAAGTCTGGTGAAGTACGGACCAGCAGTAACTAAGATATAATCATCAGAGGGCACCTGCAACAAAAACTTTAACCAGTCTAAAAACCTTAACCTTCTCCAGCATCCGAAACCTATAGCTCAGATTCAGCACCCAAGCCTGCCTGGTACATCAGTATCATAAGACACACCACCCATGCAAGTTTGGTGAAGTACGGACCTGCAGCAACTTAGATATTGCTATCAAAGGGCACCTGCAACAAAAACTTTAACCAGCTCCAAAAACCTTAACCTCCTCCAGCATCCAAAACCTATAGCTCAGATTCAGAACCCAAGCCTGCCTGGTACATCAGTATCATAAGACACACCATCCATGCAAGTTTGGTGAAGTACGGACCTGCAGTAACTTAGATATTGCTATCAAAGGGCACCTGCAACAAAAACTTTAACCTGGTCCAACAACCTTAACCTCCTCCAGCATCTGAAATATAGGACTCAGATTCAGCATCCAAGTCTTTCAAGTCCATAAGAAGGTCCAGATGCATCATCCATGCAAGTTTGGTGAAGATAGGACAAGTAGTAGCTTAGATACAGGACCTGCAACAAAAACTTTAACCAGGTCCGGACGCCGACGCCGAGGGTATAGCATAAGCTCCCCCTGACTCGGTGAGCTAAAAAGGTCAACTTTCTGACATTCTGAAACTATTTATCTTCTAGAGTAATGTTTTCAATTGAATAAAGATAGTGTAAGTGTTCAGATGATGAGTTATTGAATTTTCAAAACAGAACTTCCAACTCTAGTACACGTAGTATTAACAATTCTTCCAATATTTCTTCTAAATGTGCATAACAAAGTCTATTTCATTTGGGCCAAAAAAAAAAAGAGATGTGTAAAATCATTGGGGATAAATAAAATTATGGGATGGATACATGTAAACAAAAAAAAATAGAGCAACAATGCCCTAAAAACAAGCACCTGAATGTCTAAGAATAGCTGACAGAGAACCTGCACCGGCGGCCTGGGCAAACAGCCTCTCCTGCATCAGCCTGCGGTGTCTCTCTTCCAGCTCGCGGCGCAGAGCTTGGGCCTCAGCGGCAAGGTCAGGGGGCAGTACTGCCACTGTGCTGTCATCCATGTCTGCCAGCACCTGCTGCCGTAGGGAGCTGGGAAGGGAGGCCAAGAAGCTGACCGGGTCCACGGGGGCCTCGGCATTAGCCGTGGTCTGCTGCTGTACGGCGGCCATCCGAGCCTGCTCTGTTCTTTGTTGTGCAAGCACCTGCAAGTATTTACATGATATATAACAAAAAATACATGAAAAGGTGGTTAGAACAGAAATGTCTTTATCTATTATTCATATATAGAATGCAGTTATTGGTTTATTTCTTTCAATATTCATGTGTCTGCTCTGTTCTTTGTTGTGCCAGTATAGGTATTAACTTGATGCAAGCAGATATAAAAAGAAAATATTTTCATTTAACTCTTTCCCCCTCACTGTATCTCAGATAAGCTCGTTATCTACACTCGCAGTGCTGACCACTGCAGCAGTGTTATCTCCTCACTCAGCATGCGCTCCTGATAGCACCATCTCCGCAGGCATTTTCAGAAATAAACAAGACTCTCTGACTGTGTTTACATTTACTCTGATATTTTCACTATTATTTGGCAGAGGCCAATAAAAGTATATATTTTCTTTTTCAGCAATGATTTATCTATAACATGGTGAAATAAAAAAATACATTTATTTACATATTTACAACAAATAGGTCAAAAGAAATACAAATTTCCTGATTGTCATTCTGAAAAAGTTTCTTTTTTCTTTGATTGTTGGTCTGTTTTTTTCATATTACTGTGCAGAATGGTATGCAAAGTGGCATCCATCTTTGCACAAATGTGCATTGCACACTTTGCATCCATAAACAGTCTCTTTTCTTTCCTTTCTGTTCTTGTGTACTCTGCATCTTCTTTTTGTTCCCATATGGGTAGATTCATGACCGGCAAAGTTTTGGGGCTCATGTACAACTTCACGGTTCTCCATAGACTTTCTTTTTCTGCCAGAAAAACCAGCGATTAGGTGTTGAGCCAATTCTAGTCTGAAGTCCACATGAGTGAACCTTTTCTTTGAATTCCTCCTCTGAGATTCATTATTGAATATTATGAAAGCATTCACCATTGCACAGTTCAAAATAAAATGGAAAATGTATTTCCATGCCTTCTTGCTATCACGGCCAACAGAATACTTCATTCGGAGCTGGTCATGCCTGTCCACACCGTTCATATATTTATTGTATTCATTGGCAGCATAAGGTTGGGTCAGATTGAGTACGTTGCGGCCATGTTGTCTGGTGACGGGAACCTGCAGACGAGGATCACTAAGAGTGCTCAGGAAAGCCACTGGTTTTTTGTCCTGCCAAACTGAAGCAGTTAAGTTTCCCTTCTGTCTTGTCCGACTTTCTCCTCTCTGTAATCTAAGTTTTCCCTTGAGATCATCTGGAAATCCGCGTCTATTTATTCTCACTGTTCCACAGGCATAAATGTTTTGAGTCAACAAGTCCTCCATCAATTTGACACCGGTAAAGTAGTTATCAAAATATACATGATGATTTTTTCCTTGAATGTCTCTAGTCAATTTGGTGACAACATCATGTCCAAGGCCATTCTCTGAAGCAGCCTCTCCTCGTCCAAGGTAGATGCTGAAGTCAGTCAAGAATGCCGTTTCCGAATCACATCGCATCCAGACTTTTATGCCCCTCTTGATTGGTTTGGCAGGGAGGTATTGTTTGTAAGACAATCTGCCTGTCCACTTTATCATTGCTTCATCGATGGCAATGTTTTTTGATGGCCTGTAATTTGATCTAAACTTTTCTCTTGCCATGGTTATCACTTCACGTACCTTGTACAGTTTGTCATAGTTTCTTGTTCCTCTTGCAGGTTCATTTTCTCGATCACTCACATGAAAATACTCTGTCAACTTTTCATACCTCTTGACGGTCATAACTGATTTTATCCCTTCATTTCCAAGGAAAAGGTTTTTAGACCAATAATCCTTGTAAGAGGGCATTTCGTTGATTCCCATCACGATATTTATGCCCAAATAGGCCCGCATTTCAGCCTCGGTGACTTCATACCAAACAGGATCTGCCTCACCCCTCTGAGCGATTTTCCATCGAGCATAATTGTTTGTATGCCGCACAAATGCTGAAATTTGTTCCTCACTGAACATCAAGAAAAAATAATCCTTCGCTGATGCAGTGGCGACATCGAAATCATCTGGAAAAACAGGGCCAGTGTCTTCTGTGAAGGGTTCAACACGAACTCCTCGAAGGTTTTCCGTCCAATTGTCGTCATTTTCTCGCTCAGATTCACTTGAACTGTCCTCATTTTCACTACTACTTGACTCTTCTGGAATGTATATATCAGATTCGTTATCTGAAAACCCTTCAAATTCACTTATATCGTCGTCAGAATCAAAATAATCTCGCAATATATCTTCGTTTGTTGGTAGCGCCGCCATCTTGGATATCAACTTTCGCTTCGGTGTACACATGTGTTGGAAAACCCCTTATCTATTAGGTAATCACGTGATTTTATGACATGTGTGCACTTTATTTTTATTAACCAATGGTATAACTTCAATTCTATGTATACCCTGTGTAAATAATCGTCATAGTCTCGTTTTCATATGGTCTTAAAATAACCGGTCGTCTAGAAGCGCTTCCGTGGAAAACAAGGCAAGGCGTCCATAGACGCTTCTGCGGAAATTCAAACATGGCGTCGAGAGACGCTACCGCGGAAAAAATGACGGGGCGTCGAGAAGCGCTAGTGCGGGGGAAAGAGTTAAAGATAATTGAAATGAAAATGGCCTAAATGACATGACACCAATGGAAAAATGATGTTCTAGCCTTTTGTGCCTCCTGGCACACAGAGAATTAAAGTTAAGGTAGAGGAAACGGAAATGTCTTTCTGAATAACTCATTCATAATGCTGTTGTTGTTTTATCTCAATGTTTCTAAAATTTTCAACTTCTTGAATGTCTTTCTGGCCGTTGTAAAATGCTTAATGACAAAAAATCCAAACATAAAACATAGGTAGTGATCAGATGAAACAGCTTCATGTATTCACTAGTACTATAGCTGTAATATATAAGTTTATACTCTGTCAGTTCAGTACTTCTTAGAGGATATTGCAACTCAGGAATCACGCAGATTTGTATCATCACAACTGACATCTTACAAGTATTACCCCAACCCCTTCATAATTCTTTCCTTTCAATGTAATTGCAAATGAGAATGTAAAAGGCAGGTGTTATTACCTCCTCCTGGATATTGGGTGGCAGAGCTGCTAGGAACTCGGGGCTGACTTGGAGTGAGCCGGTGGATTGGGCAGTCTGGGCCTGCTCCCTGGCACTCTGTCGAATCCTCTGTAGCCTCATTTGTTCTGCTATAACCTCCTGTCGTATGTTTTCCGGCAGTGCTTCCAAAAATGATGGGTCCACACCATCTGGAAATTCTGCATATAATCAACACACATAATGGAGTGGACACAATTTCTCATCTTATATGTACTCTCTTTACTTAGATGGAGTGCTTCCTCCTTTCCAACTGTTAAGTTCATCACTAAATGCATTCAAGAACAAGACCTTACACTTGAGTATGCACAATGAAAATTCTACAGACAACATTTTAATTGGGCAGAAGTTTTATACATTAAAATACTGGGCGAATTCAAATGTCTCAAATTATCTCTACTAAAATAATTGTGTCTTGGCAAATTTTAAGATGGGGCGAAACTGTTTGGAAGTGTAGAACGGCAAAAATAACCCTGTTTTCACATTCACAGACTTCCTTCTTACCTCCGAATCCATCAAGAGCTGAACCAGACTGTACATTGGAGGCACTTGATGGAGCAGGTGCCCCTTCCTCACCGACTGCTGAGGAACTCCCAGCCTCTCCCCCAGTAGACAGGATGCTGGAGGGGACGTTGATCGAGGCACTGAGAGCCCCCATCATGCTGCTAGTAAGGGCTGACAGATTGACCGGGGGATCATTACCTGTGGTGCTTTGTGGGAAGAGGCTGGAGGAGAAGCCATGGTATGCTGGAGGGGTACCGATACCTGCCGTGTCTATGGTCAGGGCACTAAATTATAGATTAGATAATACTTCAATCAATGTGAATCAGATAAATCTCAAAAGTAAAAAGACCTATTAAAATTGAATCCATAACAGATATTAATGTAATATGTTTATGTAAGAGAAGGGCAAGATTGAATATTTGACATACTTCGCAATGTTGTCCAAGACACCTGAAGGCTGTGACCCACTGGATGAATTAGTGGTAGTAGCATCAGCAACATTTCCTGAATTCAATTCCTCTGAACTCTCTGCCAATTTATAAACTCACAAAAATGAAGAAACCAGAAAATAAAATAGGTGTTTAAAATTAAAGTTAAAAGAAAATTAACACCCCCCCCCCCTCCTTTAAAAAATAACTTCAGACACAAACCTGAAGACTGCACTGTGACGGCATCAGAACTGCTGATGGCTGAAGTCTCCTCTGGGGTGATACTGCCTTCCAGGGTGGGTGGAGGCACTGACTCCTGTCCCAATCCCTGGGGGAGATTATCAATGGATGAGCTGGAGAGAGGGGAGTCAGGGATCAAATCCTCTGACAGCAACAGAGAGGCTAGGTTACAGGGACCACTTGGAGTACTAAAAGAAAAACCCAACCTATTTAAAACAGATTCCTCTCTTTGTGAATTACATATTATCACATCATCATAGTACAGAGTATTTCTATAATCCTATCTACCGTATATACTCGCCTATAAGTATTGTTCGCCTATAAGTCGGTTGTCTTTTTTCAAGTTTATTTACAAGATTTTGCCATTGACCCTCTTATAAGTCGGGTATCTTTTTCAGGATAATCAGTCTATAAATTCTCAATCAAATTAGCACATTTTATCAAGCAAGACTATATTCTAGATAAAATGTATTGGTGTTTGACCCCTCTGTTATCATTTCTAGATGCATTTTAAAAGTGTTGTGTTCAGTTAAGACATCTATCCTGGAATAATAACTTTCGATTTTGAACGCCATTTTTTTTTTATTAATACACTTGGTATTAGCTCTAAAACTATTTAAAATACTGTTGAAAATAAAATTATAGTGATTTTGATCCCCTGTTGACTGATTAAGATAGTATAGCCCCTTTTAAAACTGGTGTGTTAGCTTGTGTTGTTTTAGGTGACATCCCACCTCCAGCCACCAATATACATGTAGCTATTATCTTCTCAGGTGAAATTAAATATGAATAATTATAAAACGATCTTTATTTTTTTTTAAACAGACCAGCATTTATTTCAGTGTTTAATTTTTAAGTATTCAACAGAAATTACTGTTCTGTAATCCCACTGTCTAGATCGCTTGAAGACGCCATGTTTTTTAATAGTTTTCTGTAAACAGAGTTATCTTTCTTGAAATTTGTAACTTTCGATTTTGGACGCTATTTTTTTTTAACACTCATTACAACTTGATTATAGCTCAAAAACTAGTTTAAATGCTACTGGAAATAAAATGACAGGTATTTTATCCCATACTGACCGATTAGGGTTGGTAATTAGCCCCTTACACTCAGTGTTGGCTTGTATTGTCCTTAGTACAGTTATACCTACAGCTATTATCACCCCAGGCGTAAATAATTGCCTGCTTAAATAAAAGATCCTATCAAATAAACGCTGTTTATATTTTTAAGAAATACAGTTGAAACTTTCAATGCATTTATTAATGTGTTTATCTTTTTAGTAATTAAAATATAAACATGTCAAGTATAGGGATCACAAGTCAAAAGTTGGAAGCAAATTGGCACCCAAAAACGAAGTTTTACCCAGTGGAAAAATTTTCTGATTGTATGTCATGACTATAAGTCGGACCCCTACTTTTTGTTCAAATTTCTACTCCCAAAATACCGACTTATAAGCGGGAATATACGGTACTCCTGCAAATCAATGTATAATGCAGTTGTGGCCATATATTTTTTTTTAATCAATATCAAAACAGAACAAAGGCTGTTAAAATTGCCCTTATCTACTCAAATATGTTTAATCAAGCTAAGTTCCTCCCTTTGTCAGTTCAGTACTTCTTAGAGGATATTGCAGCTCAGGAATCATGCAAATGCTAATCATCACAACTGACATCCAAGAGTTCAAACACAGTAAGACATATTAAACACTGTACAGGAGGTGGTACATTGTATGTTCACTCGGCCATAACTTACCTTCCTGAGAAAGAAGACACGGGGCGGTGGTAGTCCACCACGGGAGCATTGGGAGCCACGGCAGGCATGGTGACGGCAGGGGTGGTGAATGTATTCGCTGGGGCTCCAACAGAGGCTGGAGGTGGTGCCGACTGGCCCTGGGGTAGGGCCAAGATGTCCTCCACAACAGCTGTGGCTATCAGCTCCGCAGCAGCAGCTGCTTCAGAGGCACCTAAATATTATCAGTATCAGTGGGTTAATCAATCTTGTCGAGAAGTCAGGAAAACTGTCTCAACATATTCTTGTACTGCATAGTGTAATCAAAGCTCTTGTCAACAACATTATGTAAACTAATCAAACTACATGTAACTCAAGAGTCATTATCATGCCATGCTTAGTATCATCATCATCGTGTCAACTAAGCAAGTCAAACAAACTCATATCATACTGCCAGACTACCAGGCTGCTATTTTAATACTAAAATATCTCAAATATATATATAATATCTGTATTGTATAAAAAGTATATATATGCACTAAGTTAACTGACCTCTGAATATAATTTAGGCGTAGTAGTTCACTTTCGATTACAATGCAATTCCCTTTAGTAATATTTATGCAAACTGAACGAGGAAGATCAGTAGAACAAGAGGCCCAGGGGCCACATCGCTCACCTGAGCAACAATTGCCTTAATTCTGATCAAATTAGCATTACAGTATCAAAATATCTTGACAACTGAGTACAGTAGATCTTGCTAAAAAAAAATTGAAAATCTGCCAATTTTTATCCACCTCTTATTTTTTAGTAAAGCCCCTTTTGTTGTTGTACCTGTAAGAAGATTTTTCTCTATTCCTATAACCCCCCCCCCCTCCCCATTTCGTGGCCCCACTATTCTCTAGGGAATCATGGTTTCATCAAACTTAAATCTACCTTTAATCTCATAACCTGTGCTTTCACACTAAGTACTGAGTTTTGGACCGAAAACTTTCCCAGAATATTTTTAAGGATTGTAAAACTTGATCCCCCAATTGTGGCCTCACCCTACCCCCGGGGACCATGATTTGATCAAACTTGAATCAACACTTCCTGAGGATGCTTCCATTTTAATTTGAGCTTTTCTGGCCTAATAGTTTTTGAGAAGAAAATTTTTAAAGATTTTCTCTATATATTCCTATGTAAAACTTGATCCCCCAATTGTGGCCCCACCCTACCCCCGGGGACCAAGATTTGAACAAACATGAATCTACACTTCCTGAGGATGCTTCCATTTTAATTTGAGCTTTTCTGGCCAAACAGTTTTTGAGAAGAAGATTTTTAAAGATTTTCTCTATATATTCCTATGTAAAACTTGATCCCCCAATTGTGGCCCCACCCTACCCCCGGGGACCATGATTTAACCAAACTTGAATCTACACTACATGAGGATGCTTCCATTTAAATTTGAGCTTTTCTGGCCAAATAGTTTTTGAGAAGAAGATTTTTAAAGATTTTCTCTGTATATTCCTATGTAAAACTTGATCCCCCAATTGTGGCCCCACCCTACCCCCGGGGACCATGAGTTGAACAAACTTGAATCCACACTACCTGATGATGCCTCCACTCAAAGTTGAGCTTTCCTGGCCTAATAGTTTTTGAGAAGAAAATTTTTAAAGATTTTCTCTATATATTCCTATGTAAAACTTGATCCCCCAATTGTGGCCCCACCCTACCCCCGGGGACCATGATTTCAACAAATTTGAATCAACACTTCCTAAGGATGCTTCCATTTTAATTTGAGCTTTTCTGGCCTAATAGTTTTTAAAAGAAATTTTTTAAAAGATTTTCTCTATATATTCCTATGTAAAACTTGATCCCCCAATTGTGGCCCCACCCTACCCCCGGGGACCATGATTTAACCAAACTTGAATCTACACTTCCTGAGGATGCTTCCATTATAATTTGAGCTTTTCTGGCCAAATAGTTTTTGAGAAGAAGATTTTTAAAGATTTTCTCTGTATATTCCTATGTAAAACTTGATCCCCCAATTGTAGCCCCACCCTACCCCCGGGGACCATGATTTGAACAAACTTGAATATACACTACATGAGGATGCTCCCATTTTAATTTGAATCTTTCTAGCCTGATAGTTTTTGAGAAGAAAATTTTTAAAGATTTTCTCTATATATTCCTATGTAAAACTTGATCCCCCAATTGTGGCCCCACCCTACCCCCGGGGACCATGATTTGAACAAACTTGAATCTACACTACCTGATGATGCCTCCACACAAGTTTAAGCTTTACCGGCCTAATAGTTTTTGAGAAGAAGATTTTTGAAAAATACCAACAAATTTTCAATAATTCTCAATTATCTCCCCTTTAAAAAGGGTGTGGCCCTTCATTTGAACAAACTTGAATCCCCTTCACCTAGTGGTGCTTTGTGCCAAATTTGGTTGAAATCTGCCCAGTGGTTCTTGAGAAGAAGATGAAAATGTGAAAAGTTTACAACGACAACGACGACAGACAACGGACAAATTGTGATCAGAAAAGCTCACTTGAGCCTCTGGCTCAGGTGAGCTAAAAATGGTAAGAATTCTGTCCAAGAACCTAGACATTGGTTGCTCAGGTAATACTCAAGTTTCCACACTTTTGCATTGTAAACTAACAGACCTATCTGATAAACCTAACAACAGATGTGATTACAGAACAGTAAAACCTCTTTCCTGATGACAATCAGATAAGAAATTCAACACCAGAATGTCAGATATATGCTTGTCTATTCCTATATCATCATATTGTCATCACATTTCACAATCTGAGTCTAAGTGAACCAGTTATCTTCTGACTACGTACTTATCTGCCTTCCTGCTGAGGTGGTCACTGTGGAGTCAGAGGTTGTCATGGTAACAGTTGTTGTAGCCGCTGAGCCACTGGTTGTTGTTGGGGTTTGTGTTACCTTCAAAAGAATCATAGATTCATGCGCATATGTGTCAGTTTTACCTCTCATTGATGAGAACTGTTTCTCAATATACTTTTTGAAAGTAAATCTAAATAAGCCATTACATGAATTCTCTCTCCGCTCTCTCTCTCCCTCCCCCCCCCCCCCCTGTAGTGGTTTGCTGTTACCTCCATATATTGTGGAGCCTCCCATCCTATGGAGGTGTTGTTGGACTTCTCCTTGCTGGCTTCCTCCGACTGCTTCTGAGATTTCTCCTTCCTCTCCGCCAACTCTTCCTCCCTCTTTTTCTCCAAATAATCTATTAAGTCTGGTTTCAAACCTGGCATTGAAAAAATATCCAAAGTTTACAAAAGTTACTGCATCACCTTTTTAGAAACAAACAGTAAAATCCACTTGACATAAATCATTATTTCAGTTGTCATTTTCCCCCCCAAGAATGGAAATATTGAAATATCAGCATTTCTTTTTTGATTCTATGCAGCTCTGAATCAAAGGACCAAGTTGCAATGTTGAAAACATTATGAATTAATATATATTAAAAATCACATATACGTATTAAACAAATGTGAATTTCAACACATTTTGATTTTTTTTGTAATATTGAACATGTTCTATAAACGCTCAATCATGTATTACATGTACTTTGTTCAGAATATCCTCATTTTGCTTAAAATATACATGTACCATTAAATTTTTTTTTTTTTTGATATTTAGAGTGATTTTCACACCAGTTACTATCATTCTGACCAAGTAAGCTGTTAAAATAGCATATATATGTTGCTTGGGGCTTTTTTGTTTCACATGGGAAATTAGAAAATATGTGCAACAGCAGTTCCTCTTTTGCCTGTGTAGGTTTTGACCCAGCTCTAGGATATTCAAATTCTGATTCCCAGGAAGATAATTTTTTTTGTAGTTCAAATTTCAATATTATTTTACATTTTTCAGTGTCTTTGCCTGTGATAACACTACGTACGAGGGTTGTCCCAAAATAGCGTAGACAAGTGGCGTTATTCAGTTAATCGAAGACAAAGGAAGATGAAATTTGTGCCACAAAGGGTTCAAGAAATTTGCATTCAAATAATGTTTTAAAATCGAATATTGTTTGAGATTAAATTAGTGAAATGAAAGCATGTTAGATCAGAAATTCGACATGCGGCGCAATGTCAAAAACAAAAAGTTAAAATCAACATAATGAATTGAAAAAGTACTTTTCGAATGAAAAAATTCAAATAAAACATACACCGATATTTGATAATAATTCTATTATTTACTCAGAAAATGTTTTGGCTATAACAAAACTTTTAAATATTTTATAGCGCGTTTTGTGACAAGTTGAAAAGTTAAGTGGTAATAAAATGACGTTTTCAGCGTTTAAGGCGGCGCAGCATTAACTGATACAATTTTGTAAAGACCATGAAATAAATCCTAAGCGGCTTTGGAAGTAAATGAAATTAACAAAATTGATGAGAAATGCGTTTTGTGAATAGGTAGTTAAACAACATTGAAAATATTTGAACAAGTATGATGACAATAAGTGGAAAAAAGAAACCCCGAACGATATCAATGGACGTCAAAATGTTGAACGACACATTTCGGTAGGACGGACGTTAGACAACAAGTAATACAGGGCAAGTTTGGAGCCGACAGATTGTTTGTACTTAGAAAATATTTAAAAACAAAATAAAACTAGAAATATATATTGAATGTGCACGCAGAGTACATGTTCAAAGATAATATTTTTTCTAAGACATTTTCGGAAATAAAACGTTAATGTTATCGTGAACGATGTGGAGGGTTTAGCAACAACGTAAAACTGGAAATTTTTGACGTCGCACATTGCGCCGCCTGACAAAACTTGTTGTTACTAATTATTCATTTTCTCGAGAAATAAATAAAGTACAGATTTGAACTTTTCAGCATTGTTTGCCAAAGAGTCATTGAAGAAAATATAGAAGTCTTATGAAATTCGAGTGAACAGATTATAAATTATGTGTCCTGTCTACATTATTTTGGGACAACCCTCGTATTGATTTTGCACTATAAAACCCATAACATCAAATTGGGGCGCCAGTGGGGTTTGCTTACCTATATTTAAATATTTAATCATACAATGGCTTAAAATTATATAAATATAAGTAATAAGGAATCATTCTTTGAATATTATGAGGTGTTAATTTTGGTCGGGGCTTGATCAAATCTATCATAAAGCCCTTCGAGCTTTATTTGATTTGATCATGCCCTGACCGAAATTATCACCTCATAATACTCAAAGAATGATTCCTTATTCCTTAAATATTTCCCTTCAAAAATTGATATTTTCTTGTTGAACAGACAGTCCACAGATAAATAGATAGGTAGAGAGATCAACAGATTGATCAGTCTTGCTGAACATCACCAAATTGATTAAAAACCAATTTATTAGGGTAACCAATGAGATCTATTGACAAATAGCCAGGGGTTAAACATGGCCGTACACAAACTCCTTCATTTTATATGCTATGTTTATTCATCTCATAAGCAATACCTTAACCGCACAGAAAATTGTTCTCATTAGCATAACGATGATGTACACTAATTAAATCACACAGACAGGAATGCAGGCCTCACCTTACTTATACTATCACCACAGTTGAATTTTGTTAACACAGTTGCAAACAATCTCCTTCATACACCACACACAAGATGAAGGCCTGTGTAGTGTGGGTGTCCAGACTATGGATTCTGTACTTGACTACAGTTAACGGTCAGCCACAATCTGGGAGAACTCTCTTTCCTCCCTGCTCATTAGTGAACCGCAGAGTTATCGGTAATCAGTCTACATTTTCCTTCAAATTTTGATCTTTCATTTTACAATGCTTCATTAAATTAAGGAGACATGAAGGGTCGAGTGCCATTGATGGCAGTGCTTGTAAACGCGCTCTGCTTGCTGCTTCATCTTATTTTCTGTGTGCAATATACATCAATATTTACATTTTGTAACGTTGTCCATAATAAAAACACAGATCAAATGCTGCTTAATTGGTTCAAAAGAATAATAATTATAACGCACACTTAGCCTGATATGTTGCACAACATCGCATAATTGCTTTAAATGACATACACAGGTGGGGAACAAGCAAGTTTTACAGAGTTAAATAAAATTTTAAAAAACATAAAAATGCTTTGTATGATAACTGATGAGAAATGCAAATATTAGTAACACGGAATGATTCTTTGAAATTTATGGAGATATAAATACGAGTCGGTATATACAGTGTTTGCCAAGGTTCTTCGGACCTCGGATAAATCCGGTAAAATTTTACGAGGTCCGTTAAAATACCTATAAATCCGGGACCAAATGTCCGAAAAGGTTTTGAGTTCTATTTTTTAAATTTGGCGAAAAGAAATTCAAATGTGGCGAAAATCAATTTTTGTTGACTCCTTAAGTGTAAAATTTTCTCTTAAATGTGTTCCTCTTTTATATCATTGTTTATTCGGTCAGTCTGTTATCGATAATATTCAATCACCACGTGCAACAGGAAATCTTGCGTCGCTTCAGTGCACAAAGCTCTGACCATAGATGAGCCCTATGTTATTAATATTTATCAGTTTATGTTTATGGCTGCAGACATCAATTGTTATGTAACAGTTGGAAGAGTTCTATCACTGCAGTGGTCAATTGTTAAACAATGTGTCTGTCTGGAAGTCAACCATCTTCACATTAAAGGTGCGAGATCGTAATCTGAGAATGGGACTAATTAATTAAACCGTTGAACTTGTTAAACGTCTTTAGTTATTAGCAGAATAAGATATATATGGTCTAAAGTTTAAAATTTTAAGCCAAAACTCTGAAATATTATTTGATCCCAAGTATAGAAGATGAAATTATGTTATGTAATGCAGGCGGTTGCCATAGAAATCATCAGAGTACTGCAAGTGATGACAGTTTTCTTAATTCACTTGACTTACAGACGACATATTTGCCTCTCAAAAATATTTATGCACTTCTCAAAGTCATACCAAAGTGGAATAGATATATGGACAATTTTATTTATTGTTATATGCACATTGATAATAAAATTTTTTTATTGAAGCTGTGTAGTATGAGGTTGTATGCAATTCACTGACTTAAAATATTAGAATATTTTATTTTTACATATGAATGGGAGATTGTAAACTTTTAGCTTGTTAATTCTGAAATAGTCTAGAACAGAAGAAATAGTATTGTGATGAATTGGAATATTTTATTTGAATTTTTAAGAGGAATATGAAATAATTCAAATAAATAACTTTGACACCTTTTTTGTGTGTTTTTAAATAAACATTCTTATTAAAGTTAAATTTGGTCAGGTAAAAATGTAACCGGTCCTGTAAATAATTTGATTGTGCAGGACCAAATGTCCTGTAAAGATCCGAGGACCTTGGCGAACACTGTATATACCAGTACCTATGCTTCTACATTTCTTTATTTCATTTTTGTTTTGTTATTGCATGGTGTTTGGTTACAAATTCATCCCACTACAATTTGTAATGTTAAACTTACAAGCTTTTAGCTGCTTACAATTCTGAATTTTGAAACAAATGTTGTTAATGTAAACTGATGCTTATTCTCCCATCTACAGATAATATTTATGATCGAGCCTACCAGCGGGGTTATGAGGATACCTTTCAATCAACAGTGGAGTCATCGAAGGCTTATTACATTAAAGTTCAGTGTCCCACTGACACCTGTGGCCCTGATGCTAGAGCAAAGGCTGAAGAAGAGGCCAGAGAACAAGCAGATGCCAACAGACAGGCTGCCATTGAACAAGCTACAGAGGAGACTCTTGAACTTTGGAAAACAGATTTAAACAAATGCTTGCCTATCACTGTCATTAATGATTGTGATAACGAGCCAGGATGCACTTATCAGAATGGTATAAATAAATGTATTCCAACATCAATATAACTCATAGATAATCAAGTTAAAATGAAAAAAAAGTTCTACCTGTGTGAAGAACTTGATTCACTTGAGCTAAGAATACATATTAAAATGATTCTCTTTGACAGTCATTTTTTTTCTTCCTTATTGATGTTAAGAAATGATTTAACTCAAATATAATTGATTTTGCTCATATTGAATAAAATGTATAAAAAAATTTACTGAGTTTGCCTTGAAGATACAAGTACTAGACTTTAAGAGTACCAAAATTATCCAGATGTATAACAGTGCTATATACAAATGATTTATAACATTTATTCAAAAATCTTAAACTAACAAATATGAGGTAAAAGTCGCATGACTTAGTATTCATTTACAGGCAGTAATGGTTGTACCACACGTTTCCTCATGACAAAGTTACATAGAATTGGTATACATTTATGAGTAACAGCCTTTATATGGTATACATTATGTGTAACAGCCCTTCATAAGGACATGACACATTGTACAATAGGGCACCTATATAAGCCTTGTATGGATTATTTTCATTTTTAATAACGTAGATCTCTCACAAATTGATCATTTAATGGTCTACACTAATGTTCACCATACAGTATCTTTATGGCTCATTATCTATAATCAAAGTACTGAAGTACATATGGGAGTTGATTTTATCGATTATTTTTTATTTTAAAACCAACAATATGTTATTTTGCATGTCAAGAAGTTTCCTATAAGTATTTAAATTATGCACTTATATAATATGAAATTCTCGGCAGGAATTTTGTGAAAACCTAAAATGAATCAAGTTGCCTACTATTGAAATATTAATTCCATTAAACTATGTATCATTAATCGAAATATTTCTGAGAAATTGTAAAGATCCAAGCAATATTGAACTCTAGTCTTGTTAAAAAAACGCTCGATTGTCTCCATTAATCTCTGACAAGCAAGAGAGACTTTGCTTGTCGGAGATTTCCTTAGTTAAAACAAACAATAATAGACACACAAATGAAGAGCTTTCTGGACATCATTCACAGTGACTGTTTCATAACCAAAGTTACAAGGTAAACCTTTTGGATGTAATATTACATCACGTTTGACAAATAGCCAGGGGCAAAACAAAGGCGCATTGCATCATTGACAGTGTTTAAGTGTACAATAATTTGTGGACAAGATTGAAAGAAAATCTGAAGAATCCATAACTTTACCAGCTTCTTAAGCATAATTGTGATTAGTCAAACACTTTTATTTCTTTTTTTCTGGGTATTCCTCCCCCCCTACCTCCATACCAGAGTCACCCTATTGCTTGCCTATAACTGACAAGATGACACATGAAAATGTTGGATGCACTTTTGAAAATATTATGGATGCATTCCAACAGACCTTGCAAAAAAAACTTTCAGATAATCAAGTTCAAATAAAAAATATTCTTGCAGTATGTTTAAGATGATTCCTTGAGTTAAATTATAGAATAGATATCATGAATCCATTGGACTTTAAAAAGTTTTCTTTTAAATAAATTCAAAGTAAATCACCCAATATTGATATAGCTCATACTGAAAGAAAGAGAAAGTGAGCATACTCCACACTACCCCATTACATGACATCACCACATAAAATGAATGACAGGGTACATATCAAATACACAAAATAATTTAATAAAGGGGCACAAGTCCTCAAAAATCATTACATCAAAACTATCAGCAAATATGCACATCAATATATTGTCTTTAACAACCACAAAATTTTAAATTTAAAAGCGTTGCAATTCTGGGCAAAATAAAGGAACCGAAATTTCCTGGTACAGTGCTGCTATCGTGAAAGTTGACAAAACTATCCTATCCTATCCTATCCTATATCATGTATCCTGCATCCTATCCTGCAAATAATCTCTATCCTATCCTATCCTATCCCATACCTTCAAAATTTAGGAATGCAAGTTAAATGAAACGAAATTTAAGAATTAAATGATTATATCAATCAATGTAGTACTCAATATGAATAATTATATCTTAAAACCGAATATTCTTCGAGCGGGATAACTTACTTACCTGTACTACGGTAAAATTAAATCATACGATGGATGGACACAATAACGTAAACAAACAGGTAAGCGATTCGATTTTTGATTTTATTATATTTATGCATAAAAAACAGATAGATAACTTCGATGCACTTATTGAGGAAGTGTTAAGTCACATATTTTTATCAAATTATTTTCTTATCACATATAACTGAGCGTAATTATCATTATTCGAGCGACTCGTTTGGCGATAAATGGAAACACGATCTGGAAATAAATAATTCCTTTAGGAAGTTTATATCGTTTATAGTTAAACCACTCGGAGTTATTTTTAAAGTATAAATTCTTAAGCATTTATAGCTAGCTAACATTTACTAATTCGATATGTTCAGGTTAATATCGGACAGAAATACGCGTCCCTGTTATTGGGCATCAAAGAAATTATATGAAACTTGAAGCAATGTCTGTTTCTTGTAAACATGTTTATCTTTTAAATTGCCGAATTGGTCATTTATAAATTCAAGCTTTTATTACTTTGCAGACATTCAATGAAGTAAATACAGAAATCTATTTCTGACGATGTCAAATGTTGCATCGAATTATCGCAGTAACTCTGTACTTGCGTAGGAATTGACAAAGATGTAGCGCCGACATTTTAGCGCGCATCAATGTTATGCACCGCGTTCCTGATATAATATTATTCTTAAATGGTTTAACTTGTAAAAAGTATTTAATTGACATTGAAAAGACATTGTTAAGCCAATTTTCGCTTTGCAAAATAACTCTGAAATTTATACTTGAATCTGATTGGCTACAGGATGCAGGATAGGATAGGATAGGATAGGATAGAACTTAACTTTTATATTTCTATCATGTATCGTGCATCCTGCATCCTATCCTATCCTATCCTATCCTTGTCAACTTTCAGGATAGCAGCACTGTAATGTGCACCTCAACACATTGTCTCCTTATTCCCTGCAAATTTTTTAGCAATTCAATTCTGTGCAGCAGTTTAAGAGGAGTTGCACTTACAACTTATTCATTACTACATTTAATAAATAGCCAAAAGTGCAAAAGAACCAAAATTCCTGGAAAAACTAGAGGTACTGTGAGCAAGCTCACAATTGATACCCCCCCCCCCCCCCCTAAGATAAAAATCATAATGCGTGTATTTTTCCAATTATAGAAAATATTGGATGAATATATTTCACCGTCCATTTTCTATAAATAGCAACTCATCTATTTTTTTTAAAACTGTTGGTCATAAGCAATATTTGTGTGAAGTAAGAACATTCAATGCTTCTCCATAAGAAAGATGATGACCGGACATAAATTTTGCACTTTTTCTGCCAGTGACCTTGACCATGCCCAAATGACCTTGGGTCAAGGTCATGATGCACCCTTTGGTCTTAAGCAATATTTGTGTGAAGTTAGAACATTCAATGCTTCTCCACAAGAAAGATAATGACCGGACACGAATTTGCACCATTTTTCCCAACGACCTTGACCTTGCCCAAATGACCTTGGGTCAAGGTCACACATACCCTTAGGTCATAAGCAATCTTTGTGTGAATTAAGAACTTCCAATGTTTCTCTATAACAAAGATATGGACGGGACACACATTTTGCACTTTTTCTGCCAGTGACCTTGCCCTTGCACAAAAGACCTTTGGTCAAGGTCATGACACACCCTTAGGTCATAAGCAATCTTTGTGTGAAGTAAGAACTTCCAATAACTCTCCATAAGAAAGATATGGACTGGACACGAATTTTGTATTTTTTCTGCCAGTGACCTCGACCTCACCCAAATGACCTTGGGTCAAGGTCATGACACACCCTTAAGGCTTAAGCAATCTTTGTGTGAAGTAAGAACTTCCAATAATTCTCCATAAGAAAGATATGGACCGGACACAAATTTTGTATTTTTTCTGCCAGTGACCTTGACCTTGCCCGAATGACCCTGGGTCAAGGTCATGACACACCCTTAGGTCATAAGCAATCTTTGTGTGAAGTAAGAACTTCCAATGTTTCTCCATAAGAAAGATATAGACCAGACACGATTGCACAGACGGACAAGGTGATTCCTATATACCCCCCCAAACTTCGTTTGCAGGTGGTATAATAATGTAATTGGCATTGTTGGTAATTTGCACATCTACACATTGTCATAACTCCCAACAAGTTTTCGGGAAATGTTGTGCAGTGTTCTATGAAAAATTGCGCTTACAAAAAAATGGATTGATGGACTTTGTGACTGACATTTTATTTCCTCCAATGTTATAGGGGTAAAAAAAAATGTATGAACAAATAAGAGATTGTCTTGAAGATGTGAGTACTGGAGTTTTAAAAGTTTTAGAGTCAAAGATTTCATTACATTTCAATCATGTACATTAACCTCGAGTGTAAATGCTCCATTTTCTGGTAAAAGTTAGTTGCTTTCATTTCAATATTATATGGGAGTCAAACAGAGGCAATAGTAATCGTATGCAGGTCTAATCTTGTCATGTGCCTCATGTTTACTCTATAAGAAATAAACTACTTTCAATGTCTCTGACCAAAACACAACTATACTGTGCAAACATTGCCCCCTTTTTTTAATCTATAAAGAGTAAAATTATTCCATTGTCAGTCATCAAACTTTGTACAAATTTTTAAACTTTCAAGGCAAAGAAAACTTCTCTTCCATACACTTCATTTACAGCATTTGTTTTTAGCAGAAAAACTCAAAGCTGACATACCAGTCACGCAATCGTGAACACTGTCTCCATCCAGAACTTTGGCTTCCTCCGTCCATCGCGTCAGAGTGGAGGGAATGTAGGTCAGCACACCAGAACCTCCCTGCCCTCCATCTTGATCTATCGTATTCTGCAAAAAATAAGAACAAGTGCAATGTTATTTTATAAACCATGGCACATTTCGAGTGAAAATATTACTCTACATGCAACACCAGTGATATACCCGGTAATATTCGTTGGATTAAAATTACTTCTTTTTCTGTTCTCTCTCCCCCCCCCCCCCCCCAACCTTTGCGGTCTGAATTTCCCAATATATAACTTCCTTTATAGTGGGTCTTACAATATTTAGTCTATTTATATCATACAGTGGTGTTGTCTGCTAGTTGGTGACCATCATGTCAAATGCTGCCACATTCCTAAATTTTATTGCTCTTTGAAAAGGGGAATAGTTCATATTTTAATTTAAGTAAAGAGAATCAAATTGACTAATAACCCTTTTCAAACTAACAATAAACCTGGCAGCCACATTATATTCTGAGAAACTAAATGTTATTTTGTGGGATTCCAACAGGTTGAAAGGGCCTCCTTACATGCAAGAACTCCTCAATCAAGTCGTCGTCAGGCCTAGATATGATGCGGAGATCATCATTACCGACCATCAACCTGCCATGGTTGGGGCCAGCTACAGAGGTCAAGGTCGAGGTCAGCTGAAGGACATCTGCTGCTGTGGTAGGACCAAGTAACCTGCAATATACAAGAACTTTAAATCAAAATGAACATGATCACTGCAAAGCTGAGCATATAATGATGTTATGATAAAGAAAGCACATACATATATATGTATATGAACAACCCTTTATTTTGATAAACATGATCAAAACATAATGATAAAGATTACTGCGAAGCTAAATATACACTAAAGAGAGCACATATATTTCTAATAACCTTACCAACATCCAACATATGGAAAAAAACTTCATTAAATTTTCATGAATTTTTATGAGATCAGATGACAACCACTGACTGGAGAAGAAATTGCCATGTTTCCCTCTCCTCACAATATAACCACAAACCTTTGTAAGATAACAGGCGGGTTGGGCTGCCTCTGCAGATTGACATGTAGAGTCTGTGTGGTGGGGTTGTATCGGCATGATGCCTCCCTCCTGCCCCTCCCCCTTCGCTGTACCCCCATCATGGCATGTCCGTCAGGCTGCCTCACTAGGAGAGGGTGGGAGGACATCACATTGACAGGAGCTGGGGGAATGGCAGGTGCTGAAATAGAACAATCATTTTCTTAAGATCATCAAACAATATATTAGATTTCAAAATAAAATGCTACAACATGGAATAAAATCTCATAAAGCGATAATTCCACAGATAGTAAAAATTTTTTTTACAATAATGTAGAATTTATTTCTCATTTTTTGGATTTATTTATCATTTACATTTAGCTATAAATATGCACCAGTATTTGTCAAGAAGGTAGAAACAAAACATCTGCAAATTTTTATTTTGTACTCCTTCAAAACTCATAAACTCCACTGCATATAGCTACAAGTCTTACTAGACATACATGTACATGAAGTTCCTATCTTATTGTCAAATCATTGAACCCTTACAGAATACATGAATGTCTCCTTACACAAGCTAATTCCCCCATGTATAAAAATCCAAATTGACACTAATAAATGTGCAAGAAAGAGAGAGAACAATATAAACAATGGATATTGGATGAAGATACTGATGATTCGAATAAACTGTGAATTTCAGATGAAGAAAATGATGATTTGAATTACCATGAATTTAGAAAAAATAAAACTATGATTTGAATAAACAATAATTTTTGGATGAAGAAAGTGCTGATTTGAATAAACAGTGAATATTGGATGAAGAAAATGCTTTGAATTTTGGATGAAGAAAATGATGAGTTGAATAAACCATGAATTTTAGATGAAGGAAATGATTTGAATTTTGGAAAAGGAAAATGAATGCATAGTGACTTTTGGATGAAGCTTATGCAGACTGCGTGGGTACCTGAGTCATCATTGCCGTTATCATTGTCATGTAAGCTGATGGGGATCTGGAAGCCGATGTTCCTGAAACCACTGTTTTCATTGAAAAGTAAGCTCTGACTTCTACCACTCCCTGTAACAGTCAAAATTAACAGCATAACTTATTGTAAACATATTAATACTTAGACCATTGCAAATGACTTCATTTGTAACATAATTCGTTTTCACATAAACAATATTCAAGCCAACTTTACATGTACTTAGAAGATGTAAAATAAGTAAATTTGACAGATGTTCACTGACCAGTGGGGAAGATTTCATCCATGTGCATGATGTTATCGTCAAACTCGCTCATGGGATTCAGGGTCGGGTCAATATCAGGGTAATCATCCTCCTCCTCTGCCTCCATATCAGAACCCTACAACATAAGGAGACCCATCAGATACACAAGTAATGTGATCTACTACAGCAGGTTCATCTTATTTTAACAAGACCCGTAAGATTACACATTATAAATTGTGCAACTATTATCCATACATACTGTAATATATTGTACATGTACCTCATCATCTTCATCTTCTTCCTCATCATCATCATCGTCATCATCTTCTGCTTCATCATCCCCATCTCCATCCTCACAACCATCTTCATCATCATCGTCATCATCATCATCATCATCTACATCAGATGCACTGTCATCTTCATTGTGAATACAGCTGTCGTCACCTAAAATACACCAATATAAACCGAACTTCGCATTTTTTAAAATCCCTATTCATTCATCAAATGCCAAATTACTGGGTTTGCAGTAATACTACAGATGTACATGTATATAAAGACAGGTCATCATGAAGTACACATAACATGCAAACATTCAAACAGCTGAAGCTAGCTCACCATGTACATGTTCCTCTGGATCGTCGTCATCAATGGAGATCTCCTGACTGACCATCTGAGAGTCATGGAGTGTTAAGTCCTCTACAACAGGAAAAGTAGACACTGAACAAAAATCAATGTGCTGCACTTAAAAATCAGCATCCACAATTATTCATAAGTAGGAACACAGGTACGTCAATTTGAATATGACTGGGAAAAAAATATTCAAATTATAAAGTTGTGCCAAAACAATGTAAAAATTACATATGTATTTTACCAAACATATATTACCAAACAGTACATTCATGAGTAATTACTTGATGTCATGTGTACTTGAGCATTGTAATATAAGATTAAAATGTCTAAGCTTGTATTTGTGTCTCCCCCACTCACCAGAATCCATGACGATATCTCCGATCACTTCGTTGTTTGGGTTGCCATCACGGTTAAGTAAGACATCTAGCACATTATCCAGCTCTGTCTCTCCCTATTCATATAAAACGAGAAGAAATCTAAGAATCCACATGTATAATATCTGGTGATAGCAATCAGATAAACACAAAGCAAATATAGTCCGTCTACTATATAGCATAGAATAGTGTATAGCTAACCAACCATAATAATTTATAAATTCATCACCAAATCCAATTTCAATGTACCTGTATGTCAAAACAAACATGCATGCAGTGCATTGAATTAACTCCATCCAATTTAGGAATCAATAACTCACATTTTCATGTTCTGATAAAATCTCACTGATTTTTCAAACAAAGCAAATCATATGCAATTAACTGTATATATAACCACTGAGGGCCAGACAGCTAGAGCTATGCCCAGACTGGATGTATTTCTAATCCCGTCTCTGTGTTTGGTAGTAAAGCTAAGCAAATCGTAAGCAACCAATAACATTAAGAGCCAGACAGCGAGTGTCGTTTATTGGACAGGTTGTGTTCCTTACCCGTTCTCCATCCTCGTTCTCTGGTTCTACAGTGCTGATGGGCTCCGTCTCTTCCATTGTCCCAGTGTCCGTGTGGTCCGAGATATCCTCGATAGTTATCTCCCCTACATGGGAAGGTTCGGCCGGTGTTGTGGTTGGCGCAGGCACTGCTAACAAAAAAATTATGCTGTCAGACACTTGTAACACCATAACAGTAATTCCTACAGTACATGCATGTCATAATCAATGGACATTTGTCATGATTGTATGATTATGATAAACATGACTGGAATCAAACTAGAATCCACATGTTAAAGCAACCATTAAAATATTTAGAATTTTTTGTATACAGAGCCCTCTTTATTTCTCAAGTTTTCTTTTCCCCATAATTTTTTTCAAAATAAAAAAAAAATACATCATGGTGGGCCGTTTTCAGAGGGACGGGTGGGGATAAGAATCTAAAAATCAATTATTTTATGTGGTCTTACAGTGAGTGTATCATTATATTTGTCCAGTGCTACCAGTATTTCAAATACTTTAAATGCAGCACACAGAGAAAATTGGAGTGAGAATTAACTACAGCATACACAGAACCAATTGAAAACTTTGCAAAATTCTTACTGGTTGTGTTGTCTTCCTGAGATTCAGTCGTCTGTTGTAGTGAAGTCTCTGTCTCTGATTTCTTGACCTTTGACACCACACTCTGGGCGGGCTGGTTGACACCCCTGGAGAGGGTTTCCAGAGGCTTCAGAGCCGAGTTGATCGTGTTGGCCATGTACGGACTAGACAGGTCCAGACTGTGGGGAAGCCGGGCCAGGTCTGTAACTAAGCCCTTCTTGAGTAGAGACTTCACAATGTTGTTCATGACCGTTTGCTGACCCTTGAACATCTGGTTGGGAACCTGGCCCCCAGGGCTGGGGCATGAGTCAATGATAATACTGATTAAATTGGTCAGGGCACGGATCCTGGTGTGTTTAAGGGCACTCTCTGGCAGGGCCAGGGCTCTCTGTAGCGCCCCCTTGATCTCCGTCACCAGGGTCATCTGAGCATCAGGACTGTGATTGCAGGACGCGATGCTGGCGATAAACACACGGGACAGGGCGGGGCAGTCTCGGTCCCCAAATATCTGACACTGAGGGAGGAGATTGTCTAACACAAATGCCAACACTGTACATTCCTACAACAATAAATCAATTTTTCATCACTATTTTACAACTACTGCACATACAATTCGTTTGATGCCCAACTAGTACTTTTTTTTACATCATGATTTAAATATGAAAGGCAGTTAGACAAGGTTTAAATAATCATCTACTTGAAATGCATAATTTTAAACTGCATATTGACCAATTTTTATATCATTCTTTTAACCATCTTCATATCATCTTGCTTGTTACCCCTAACTAGCTATTTCTTGTCCTCATTTGAGACATTGTTCTTCAGCACGTAATTTTTTTAAAAAATTTGACATGCTCATTTTTGCAAGTAGATCTTTATGTATTTAATTAAAGAATTCATATCCTGACGCTGGCCTCACCTCGTGCACCAGTGGTGTCTGGGCGGCCGTGTAGGTGTACTGAGTGATGAGCTGGGTACAGCTGCTGTAGGATTTGACCACCTCAGACAGCAGCCGGAGGACACTGGACTTGGGCATCAAAGGCCGCTTCTTCTCCTGATCCTCACTGACCTTGGGCTCCTTCTCTTTGTTCTGATCCTTTGAGGTCTCTGGCTCACCCTATAAAACAATGACTGTCATTAAGAAACAAAACAACTTTACCAATGTCATTAAACTATGAACCAATTTATTCGATCAACAGAGATCTCTTTAATGTTAAGAAGGCTGAAAGGTCAACAAAACCCATTACATCTGCCTAAAAATCTTTAAAAAATATTTTTGCCCATAAACTATCATTCAGTAAAAAAAAAAAAAAAACTCAATTTTTTTAAGCTTTAAAATAACTCTTCATCTCAAGGAGATAAATATAGTTAAAAAATGGATCTGACAATCTAGCCCTCTTAAATGAAATATCACAATGTGACAGACAATGAGGAGTTCTCTTACTGCCTGCTCCTCCTCATTGGTAATATCAGCTGAGCTGCCCTGTCTGGGTATGGCGGAGGGCCTCGCTTCACTGGCAATGGCTTCTGCCAGGGTACAGGGTGGTTGTACCTCAAATCCTCCAGACACACCTTCAAAATGCAGAGGTAACAAATTAAGTATCATTATTTACTTAACATGTTATAAAGTTATATAAATTCATTTTCAAAACAGATATAACATAACTACATGTAGCAACCAAAACAGACTTTACTACATGTACATGTATATTGATCAATCATGTATTGTAGAGTTTCTATCTACAACTTACCATCGTCCTGGTAGTTGTACTCCGCTATAAGACAGTTCAGAAGGTCATGTAACACCTCCTTTATTGGGGACTCTACGGTCGTTGACACACACTTGGTGGTGGACACGCTTTTCAAGATCTGAGGACCACTGTACCGAGCATCATCATCTACAAACAGGCAACAAATGAAGGAATACTGGCTCACCATACAATAGTCATATACCTTTTCATTTAATTTCAAATGGAACCCCTATTTATCTAATCAAATGAAAGTCAATTAAGAAATATAGCCACAAACCTCTTCGACTAGAGGCTGGAGGTAGGGCGAATCTACAGGTCGTTTTAATGACATCACAGAAGAGCTCAGGGTCTCTGCAGGCGGCTGGTGCCAGGACTCTGAACACATAGTTGACCTCCTTGGAGCCCATACTGCCAGGCTTGACACCGTGGATACTGGAGCCAGTCCCACTGGTAGCTTTCTTTATCACCTACAGGAAAACAGAATTCACTTAGTAACAATCTACAGATACCTGTTCAAGGGGGGGGGGGGGGTTGTCAAATGTGTATAAGAATTACTATTATCAATGGTATGTAAAATTAAAATGTTGATGTCACACATTATAAAAAATTCAAAATACAATTTGTGAACATTTGAGTTGAATAAAGCAAGCAGGCTTATAATTTCATAGAGAGATGAAAATTGAAATGTTAAACCTGATTCAAAAATTCCAATTTCAGGGAACACAAATAGAAAATAAATAAGCATTGCTTACCTTTTCCATACAGTATCGCAAAGAAGATGGTTCTTCAATGATATGGCGAAATATCAAGGAAGCAAGGGAGATAAATCCTGGAAATGAGGAACTCTGGGTCAGGGTAAGTAAAATGCGAGGTCCACCCAATTCTGCAAACAACATGGCATTCTGGTGATTTCTAGTCAATCGCAACACCAAGCGCAGGGCAGCATGTAGGCACTCTGCTTCCACGGGAATGTTCATTAAGGACACAATACACCTGTAATACGAGCATCATTGTGAGGTACTGTACATCCAAAATAATATATCAATCAAGATCACATAACTGACAATGTAAATTACTGTGGCAGGTAAGGTCTTCTGATTATTTAAATTGAGTTTCTTACCTAATAATTTGGGTAATTTGATCAGGATTCATCCCTGACACTATCACAGACTCTTTCATTCTGTTTTCTGTCTTTGGAGGACTTTCTGTTTCCATTTTACTGACTGTAAAAATAATATATACACTGCATGTAATTAACTTGGATCAGTAATTTTTTTTCTAAAAAAAAAAAATAAACATGAATTTGCATGAAAGCTTTGATGTGCCTGGGCTGTACATGTATTGCTATCAGATCTTTCTCTCGGTCCATACCTGACTGTGCAGTCTCTACTGAAGGCTCTTTTGACTCCTCTTTATTGCCATTTTCTGACATTTCTTCAGGGGAAGGAAAGGCCAACATGATTGGACGACGATTCCCGGTCTCTTCGTTGATCTGTACAAATATAGCGCATTAGTTGTGCACATATTTTCTGCATTTAAAAAACTGAGCAAATACAAAATGCAAGTTTATATTACAAGTTCACAGCAGCATAAAATCAAACTTACCTGTACCATGGAGTTAAAGTTAACAGTGTATCTCCTCCTGCCTGCTTGAAACCTATATGTGTGTTGAGGAAAGCAACATCATTATCTAGAAAGACTTGCATTGTATTTAAACTAAGGAACATTAACTATCTACAATCATTTTTTGGCAAAAGATTTATAAAATTTTTGCAAAATACAAGGCACACAAATGCATGTAGGTAAATGAACATTGAATGTAAAATTGCATTTTCCTAGGAAACATGCCAGAAGCAGATCAGATCAGCAATATCAACAGGCAGACTTGTCTATTCTGACATATGCTTGTCTTGATGCATTCATCATTTCGCCAAATTCATTAAAATACATGTAATACAGAACAGTATGAACTCTTTATTTATACAGTAATCTACAGATGACCCTACCTAATGCTTGTTTCCCCTGATTGGTAAGCATCATCAATTGTCTTGTTGTTCACTGCTGAATATTTACACCATCGACCACTGCTGTCATCAAACCATTTCCAGGTGTGACTGTGACACTGAAAGAAGAGATACATGAAAATTCATTTTTTGCTACTCTCAGGATTTTCTCAGGTAACACTCAAAATTCATGAATGCTACGTTCGTACAAAATTTTATTGCCAACATAACATTGTAGCTTAGGAAAAGATATGTATAAATATTTTAGATAAGAGCATTTTAACATGAATTAACACATATTTATACTAACATGTATGGAAATTAAAATAGTACAAATCAACTTGCACATGCATTAACACACACATCACTATTCATGGATCACCGACATTCTATGTCGTGTTGTGATTCCATATTCCTGTTTCCCATGATTTAACAACATTAACAGTGTCCATTCACATGCTGTAACAATCAAACTTGTCTGTCAGATGTGTCTCACAGTGACTTACCAGTAGTTTGCTGGCTTCTGCTTTCCGCTTTGATATCACAGACACCTTCTCGTAGAGATCCAACAACAGAAGCAAAGGAGCCAACCACCTGTATAACACAATCATCAAACTATTAATCAAGTACAATTTTTTCCAAATCAAATCCAAGATCAATTCAATATCATTTACCCACTGCTAGCTCCAGCATGAATTTCTGTAGTGTTTGTCACTTTATAGAACTTCTACAGGTAATGGTACATGAATTTTTTAAGGGGCGTACAGAACTCTTATAGGTAATGGTACTTACTTTGGGGTGACTGAGTCCTTGTTTGCCGTGAGGAACTCCTGCCCACTGTTTAAGACTTGCACCAGTAAATCGGTCAACCACACACTTTCTACACTCTCTGCACATGGAAGCATCATTTCCTGCAACGTAGAATGATACAGCTTCTGTATGTTCTTATACTGCTGTAGAAGAGCCTTTCAAATTTCACTAGTTTTAGACCTACTAAAATCTTGACTGAATTACATGTTTCAAGGGTTTGCTCTCTTTCGTTCTAGAAATAGTTAAGTCTGTTATTTCATTAAATTAACAGAAATTGGAACAGTAGTCAACATAAAGGGTGAATATCTAAATCATTCAGTGCTCATTCTCTCTTCATCACATTCATCTCCCATTGTTTTGAATTTA
This sequence comes from Magallana angulata, assembly GCF_025612915.1. Lineage (NCBI taxonomy): Eukaryota > Metazoa > Mollusca > Bivalvia > Ostreida > Ostreidae > Magallana > Magallana angulata. Next base: position 17,805,376 of record NC_069118.1, read on the forward strand.
CCTCAAATAGTAAACTGAATAAATGAAGTCTTGCAGCAAACTTTGAGGCATCAGAATGAAGATCCTCCTTATCTGTCTCTGTCAACGATTCTAAGTTATTGCCTCTGTTAAGGATCTTTTGACCTATGGACTGAATCTGTTAAAAAAAACAGCAACAGTTTAAATATGAACAATATTATTTGATTCTTCAAAGAAGATTGATTTCAAGGAAGAAATGTTGAAGCATGGAATTTTTTTTAAAGTCAAGTTTCTTGCTAAACATTACTTAAGTGTGCTTTACCTCTTTGACAAGATTAGATAGCACCATTTTCTGCCAGTCTGCCCCATTCCTGTTGGTGACCACTATCAAGAGATCACAAACTCGGTACACTGTCTCTGGGAGGGCATCAAGGAGAGTCAAACAACCTTAAAAACACAAACACAATATTACAACTGTAGAAATATGAAAACTTGCATGTACATAGTAAATAAGCTAAATCATACAATATTTTAGTAAAATTTGTGTTTTTGAAATTCATGTATCTATAAAAATATGAAAACTTACATACATGTATATAGTAAATATGCTAAACCATCCAACATGTCCAATATTTTAGTAAAATTTATGTTTTTGAAGTTCATGTAATAAGAAACCTTTGAATAATTGAAATTTAAAATTTCCAACATAAATTCAATATATCAAAATATTTTCCGTTTTTGGCCAATGACTGACTAGCCTTTGGCACAATACATGCATGAAGCAACCAGATTTTACCTGGTAGAACTTTTTCTGTAAAGTTGTCAATGACAGACTTCTCTAATGGTTCTTCCTCCTCCTGCTTTTCATTGTACTCTTCAGGTATTTCTACCTGGGGTTTAGAGGGAGTCTTCTCTATTGGTTTGGTACCGGATGAAGAGGGAGCATTGCTCTGAAAAATTAATTCCAGTGTTATTAGTTTACGTGTTGCAAATTCACATATGAAAACTTTACATGTAATGGTGCCCAGGCCTCCTTACATGATCATGTACCTGTGTGTATATGCAGGTAAAATACATGTACGTACACCTGCATTGTGTTAAAGAAATGCTCAGTCAATATGGTAGCTTTAAGCTATAATCAGATTTTCCAAAGTCAACATACAGTATTTCTGACATATGCTTGTCTTTGTTGTCATCATCATTTTCATATCAAGAAAACACTTAAAATTAATACCAGTACTTAAATTTTTGCATGCTTCCCTCAACATTATTTACTTTAATATTAGACCTTTTTTATGTACACTTTTTTATATCGTACAATCTACACTATTTTCTTTCATCAAACATTTTTATAACTTGGAGACACTATGAATTTATTAATACTCTAGGGCATCAATTTTCAAGGACTCAGTAAAATCCAGTTTTAAGGATACATAAATTTTTTGGTTAATGTCTTAACATATACAACCTTTTATTATGTTTCTATCTTAATTAATTTTTGTAATATTTGAGTTAGAAGATTGATACAAAACGAAATTGCAAATACTGGTGCTCAATAAATGAAACCAGAGCATGACAATTTTACAAGTTTATAAGTTAAAAGTTTTAATGCAAACAATATTCTTGTAATGTTGCTAGACAAGGGTATGGAGTTTAATGTTTGCCCTCAGATATATGATGTAACTGTAGTTTAGAGATCAGCCCAGCTGTGTCACCACATCCACGTTACCTCCTCTGTGGACGACATGACCACATTTTCTCCCAGAGACAGGGCAATAGCCTGCATCATCTGGTCTTCCTCTGACATCTCCATAACCACTCCCGGGGGCTGTAACAAATCATCGCAATTGATCAATGAATAACACACTACATCAATCAATCAGCTGGGTGATCTGTAAACCACCCAAGATACACGAAATCTGAGGGGTTTTTGTTTTGTTTAAATTTTTGGTGGGTGTTGTTTTGTTTTCTTTCAATCTAATTAAAACTAGACTTGTAAAACGATGCACTATACAGCCTACCGTAAAGGAGCAACTTTACATGTCTCAATTTAATCAGATTGGTTTTTATTTTTTTATCAAATTTTAGTTAGTGACCCTTTGTACAATCATGATTTTCAAATCACAGTGTCTGTGATGGAAATCTTATGCCCTTAAATAAACTTAAATACAAGTCAACATTACTCGTTCTCAGAAATGCAAAATCAACAGGCAGACTTGTCTTTTCTGACATATGCTTGTCTTGTGCAATCATCATCTCAGAAATAATTATCAACCAAATCTAAAAAGGAACTGTATTCCAACTTCACTGTCTCATTACCTTGTACTTAATAACAACTTGACATTGAATTCTGTAGTTTCTTAATTTAAAATGAGAAATCAATACTGCGGGATCTACTGTATATGCTGTCACTTACATTTGTGGGGGCAGGGGCTGCTGGAGGGGCACTTGTTCGAGATTCCAGGTCTGCAGACCGATTCGTTAGAATAAACTCAGTGGCCTGCTCGAGTGAGGGGGTCAGAGCTAAGGCCTCTATGCAATGTTCTCGTGTAAATCCCATGTCCATCAGCTAATACGAGATAGTGAGACTTGGTAATCACAAAGTTTTCTCATCTTATAATGAGGTGTGAAAGCAATGAAATACGAGTTATCAGATACACATTTTATCAACACACATAGTACTCTGACATATGCTTGTCTTAATGCAATCATCATCTAACATCTTTTATTCCATTTAAAAAACAATAGAACAATCTTATCAAGCAATGAAGACTTGAAAAATCAATGAAAGATTCAGTAGACAAACCTGTTGAAGATGGGCCTCGTTTACATCTGTTTCATTGGGTGCAGATGTTGCCATGGGAACAGCTGGGGAAGCCCCTGCTCCTGCCCCTCCACTGGTGGATGGACCAGCTGCTGCTGCTGAGGAATTGGAGGAATCTCCCATCTCTTCCCTCTCCTTGGCAAGCCTCTCTTTGATAATATTCTCTCCCTTGATGATGTTACAGAGAATGGCCAACATTGACTCTGACATCCGACCTCCATAAACCTTTAATGGCTTCTTGTTCCAAAGACTCATCACTGCTTTAAAGGCAGCCTGAAAAAAACACACACCCTTCCTTCTAACAAATTTATATAAAGAATGCACACTCTATTGAAACATATCCTGAGATTCCAATTACCCCTACTTTCCTTTAATGTTCTTCAAGATTTTTTTTCAAATCACAGTCACTCAAATTAGACTGCTACAAACTCGGAGCCCCTACCTTCTGTGCCTTGATGAGGTATTGAACAGCACTGAAGGGAACGTATCCAGTCTGACTAGATTTAGATGGCATTACATGAGGGGTCTCCAGGATCGTCTTGGGGTTGGACATCCTCTCAATCAACATCAACCAAGAGTCTAGGAACTCGGCAATCTCCTCTGGGGAAAAAAATCCAGTAAACAAATGAATACCGATAAATTCATTGATAAACAATAAAACTTAATCATCTCAACCTCAATTGGACCATGAATCGTCAAGATAGAGGTTGAAAACTTGAAATATACAAACAGTGGCTAAAACTACCCACTCTAACATATCAATGATATTCTAGAGATTCTAATTCTACACAAGTTTAGACATATGATACATCACCGATATACTTCAAAAGATGAAATGAAATGTACCTGATAATTCTGGTTGTCCATCTTTGGAAGTCTCTTTACCCAAAGTCAATGCCCACTCGAATGCTCTACAAAAGGTAAGTTTCTTCTAATTAGATTATATGTTCAGACTTTCAAGAACTTAAACCTACTTGTATTTCAATGGTGTTCACTTTGTGTCTTACTTGAACAAGGCATCCTGACCCCCAAGAGCTACAAACTTCTGTAGCATAAGATGAAATGGCTGCTTCTTCTCATCAAACATCATGGACATAAAGCCAACAAAACACACCAAAAACGTCAACCTAAGGATGGGGAACACAAACAAGCATACAATCTACTTCTGTTAACTTTCATAATTAGAAATCCTCTGCATCGAATGTGTAAAATCATACATACCTTAATTTTGGCACTGGTGAGCATGCAGGGGGTTCCCACTGGAATCCGTTGGCCAGAAGTTTAGTAAGGGACTTGGCCACTGCCTGTGCGTAGGGGGAGGGCACAGTTGGGGGTAATGGAATTTGGTGGGACCGCCTCTGACGGACAGGACTTCCAACACAAAGCTTCACCAGTAAACTGAATAACTCGGCTAGAGTTCGACACAGTCTAGAAGACACAGACAACAGAGGTTTTAGCTGCTTTACCTGGGCCTGCAGTGCTGGAGACATTTTGGATTTCTTTCCATCTTTGTCATCTTTAGATGTACTTGCTCCTTCGTTCACCTCCATGGGCGTTTCGTTATTCTCTGACGTGGAGAGAGATTCCATGGCTGCACTGACGCCATTGCTTCCCATTGCAGATCCAGGAGACATGTCTTCTTTCTCCAATTTGAAATCTTTGGGCAGCAATTTGTCCATGTCTGCCTTTCCAAAGGCACATCCTGGGGGAAGTATCTCCTCACTACACAGGGCCAGAAGTACTGTACTCTCCCACACTAAAGAAGTGTACAGTTTACTAAGACCACTCAGTACTTTTAATCCCAGCTCTGATCCCCAATGGCTGACAGATATCGTTCTAAGATCAGTCTGCAAAAGATAACAGTATTCATAACTAATAATTCTTTGTGTCATAAGGTTGATTTGAACATATTTTTAATGTACAAAACTATAATCAGGATAGGGCACAAGTTCCATAATTTAAACCGCCCTCTCTCATAAGGTTAACCATATCTAGCAAAATTTACCCATCACAATGTACTCACCTGTCCCATTCTGCAGACATGAACAAACATCATGACATAGGCATGACATGATGACAGAGTGTGGAGGAGGGGTGTGGCCTGTGGGGACAGGGTAGCATCAGTGGGGGAGGCCACACTGGCCAACTCTCTTAGTAACACAGAACCACCGGGTGGGTCCAATGGTTTGTGAAGGGGGCTCAACTTCTCTAATACTTCATCCAACTTGGTCAGACCAACTTTCAAAACCTGAGGCTCTCTGGATAGATTCTGCAAATGAAATACCAAATTGTGACAATTTGTGTAATGTGACACTTCCACAACTTCAAATTTAAGTATTAAACCTTTTTGCCTTTAATCAAGACATAAGAATGATTGAACTGCATATATACCAGAATAGAAAAGAGGAAATCAATGTTTATATATTTTTGTGTAAACAATTGTAGGCAATTGTGTATAATGGCAACATATACATGTACGTCAACTTACCAGAATGGATTTGCAGACAATAGCCACCGTCTGGCAGGCTGGGGAGGTAGGGAAGTCTATAGGGAGATTGGGAAGACCTAGGATACTCATCAGCGGCTCCAATCCTTTCTGGGTGACAAACTCGCGGCAGTGGTCATCTGTCGAGTTGTTAGTCAGAATGGCCTCCACAAATTTCATCTACACCAAAGAAAAAACCCACATAGATGTATTAGATATACATCTGTATTTTTTTAAAAATAATTTTCATTTAAAAAGAAATAAAATCTTAGGAACTTGTCCATTAAAATTTAAAATACTTACCACATTTAAGACATAATCCATAAGTGGAATTTGCTGCTTTTCTTGGGTATTTTGGGCTACAGTTGCCCTGAAATCAAAATATACATCATTAAATCCATTTCTTAAATTGGGAAGAACATTTCAAGATGCAATACCAAAGATTGATATAGAAATGCATTTCTGTATTGCCAAGAAATTATTATACATGCATTAACTGTTTCCTTCCCTCTCCCCTCACCCAATAGTAACTAGAGGTACTGTGAGCAAGCTCACAATTGATACCCCCCGCTAAGATAAAAATCAAAATGCGTGTATTTTTCCAATTATACAAAATATTGGATGAATCTATTTCACCGTCTATTTCTTTAAATAACAACTGCTCTATTTTTTTAAAACTGTTGGTCATAAGCAATATTTGTGTGAAGTAAGAACATTCAATGCTTCTCCATAAGAAAGATAATGACCAGACACGAATTTTGCACTATTTTTCCCGACGACCTTGACCTTGCCCAAATGAACTTGGATCAAGGTCATGACACATCCTTAGGTCATAAGCAATCATTGTGTGAAGTAAGAACTTCAAATGTTTCTCCATACGAAAGATATGGGCCGGACAAAAATTTTTGTATTTTTTCTGCCAGTGACCTTGACCTTGCCCGAATGACCTTGGGTCAAGGTCATGACACACCCTTAGGTCATAAGCAATCATTGTATGAAGTAAGAACTTTCAATGTTCCTCAATAAGAAAGATATGGGCCGGACACTAATTTTGTATTTTTTCTGCCAGTGACCTTGACCTTGCCCGAATGACCTTGGGTCAAGATCATGACACACCCTTAGGTCATAAGCAATCTTTGTGTGAAGTAAGAACTTCCAATGTTTCTCCATAAGAAAGATATGGACCGGACACGATTGCACAGACAGACGGACGGACGGACAGACTGACGGACGGACAGGGTGATTCCTATATACCCCCCCCCCAAACTTCGTTTCGGGGGGTATAAAAAAACAAACCACTTCTACACTATTTACATATCACTATTTCATAAAAGCCCCCTCACCTAGCAGCCTCTCTCTGCGTCTCTGGCTTGCTTCCATCAATGTCCTGTGTTGTAGGAATCTCATCCTCCTCCTCCTCTTCGTCAGACGAGTTGTTGTCCGGGGGCTGGGGAGACTGTACTGACATGTTCACAGGCTCTGTCTTGGGGGTGGGTTTCACACACACATACTTCTGGTCCCTCCCCATAGAACACACCTCCTCCAACAGCTACAAAGACAATAGCACAACTTATAAATAACCTGTAAACTGTGTCTTACATCTTGCTAGGAATCGTTATCATGATTTGATGTTTGACTTCAGAAACTTTTCCGAGGAAGGTGTCACACAGACAAATGTTCCGGAAGACAGTTAATGTTGCATTGCTTTATTCCCAGCAAATATTAAAATTCAGATCTACCAGGAGATCAAATACAATGCTTATACTGCTTATTATTTCCACAGACTATTCATCATTTAAAGCCTTTAACACAATGCATGTAAATGTGCATTCTAAGGATATACCTTGATAATAGCCTTTGTGGCATCACTTCTGAGAGAGGGCTGATGTCTCATGAGTTCATCCATTGCATTTCCAAGATTACTGGCTGTATCGCCTACAGCAGACAAATGTCACAGATAAATATTCAATTAAACATGATTATTCAAGACAATCTGAACTTGATAAAAAATAAAATATAAAATAAATCGGCAGTTTTTTGGCCAATTTTTCTTTATTTATTATTACTTAATTTGCACTTCGGTGTGCAAGTTTAAGGTGTGCTTTGTTGTAAAACTCTTTACTGCCAGAAATTCTGGAATGATTTTGAGTTAGCGCAAGTCCAAATCTTACACCAATTAAAATTCTGAATTCGCTGTATAGTAGTAAATAAAGAAGCATCATACCATTCTTACCAAACGGATCCGACCCTCGTCTTCGCCGCATAGCTGGGAGATAGTCAGGGGAGAGAAGTACCTTAAACAACCTATCAAAGGGCTTACAGCTGACAAACGACTCCAAACCTCTGGCATTGAGACACAATGCACTAAACACATTGGGAAGGGAGGCCAGGACCTCTCTGGTAGCTGGAACCTACAATATTAGCTCAAATACTGTATACATGAATATCCCCATATGTTGATAATATTTGCAAATCCACAGTGAAACAATACATATGTACAAATTGTACATGTATTGTTTCTGCATTATAAAACATCATTGAATGTTTCTCTGGGAAATAATATGTAGGTTAGTCAATGGCTGGGTGAACATTTTTTCTTCTCATCTTCTCCATTTTGACTTTAAATACCCCCTTGCAGAAATTCCACATTTACAGTTTGATTCATACTTTTCTTAAAAATATACATACATTTACATTATCTTTTCTGCTTTCGTAGGGAGTCTTGATCTTTACATACAATGGACATGTACACAATTAATTATATTTCAACCCATAAAAAAGGCACATAAGTTCATTGAAACATGTTAAGGAACAATATTTGCAGCAACATTGAAAAAGTTTTCCTTCTCTAAGAATTATGTTTATATCTTTGTAAAACACGAGTAATATACTGTATTCTTATTTCCCTCTCTCAGTGCTAGGACATGTGGTGTAGAACTTACATCTTTAATCAACAAGGCATGAAGAACAACGTCAGTGAGGCCACTGTCTTGTAGGGAGGAGAGCAGGGATGGTTCCTGGAAGACATACACAGTCACTACATCCGTGGCTACAAAAAGAAAGTGAAAGTTCACACCCTCAGTACATGCTGCATTCAGGACCTGAATTTTAGGGATACTGTATACCCTGAAGTATTCACCCCTAGTTTATTTTCTACCCTTTCGCCCTTGTTTTCAGCGATCAAATTCAAAACAATTTTAAAATACAGTGTTAATAGAAAGAGTATCCATCATATACTATGTCTTGGCGAATTCAAGGAACAAATTGTTTGCAAGTGTAGAACGGCGAAAATATAGGGAAAAAATAACCCTATATACAGTACATAAATGATTTGGAACCAGTGTAGAAGCTACTAATTCCAAGATACAAGACCAAGCTGGTCATGACCCAACGATGCAAATCACTTCACATTATTGTAGCATTGAAAACGACTGAGCATGCCATAGTAGCATGGACAGAGATACACAATGCAATAGCAGGAATCAAAAGGAACTAGAACTGTCCTAATGGGACTAATACCCCCGCAAGGCTAATTTCAAATGGGACAAATAATTGAATTGAATAATAAAGGTTTGGAACACATACAAAAAAAAAAATTCTAGAATTGTAAAAAAAAAAAATTAGTTAACAAGAAAAATTAAAATCAAAATTGTCAGAATTTCACTGTACATACATATCTACAACAGTAATACATTTACAAATGTATGTATCTGATGATATATATTTTTTAATTTAATTGATTTAAAGAAAAACGAACAAAATGACAATAACCCCTCCCTTTGCAGTAAATGGAAATACCGGTGGCCAAGCAATGCTCTTCTGTTGATAAAACTTTCAATATCTTTCTAATAAGAGTCTTGACAGATGCAATTAGTTGTTTCAAATTTTCCTCACTTTCTCCTATGGCACAATGGAACTCCATATCAGAAAATTGATCCCATAGGACTATGATTTTCTTTGATGAGCTTGTTAAATTTAATAAACTCCCAAAACATTACCATAATTACCATACTATGTAAAAATATGTAAAAAAGAAAATTTAATATTTCAAACAATTTTAAAATTGCCAAAACACTACAATCATATCAGTAATTTTGAATTTTATTTAAATTAATGCCCAATAGGGTCACTTCATCAATTTACTTGACAAATACATTTAAACAACCTCTAAAAATAGTTTAACTTCTTTATAAATAATGATATTATTTATTTCCTTATAATGATAGAACTTTTGGTTTACATGAAACAGTTTTAAAATAGCCCCAAAACCATCACCCATTTTACAGATTATCAATTTCCCCTAAACACATGCTCGATCTGAACCATGGCTCAGATAATGGCTCCCTTGGGACAAATGAATTCAGCCAAACTTGTCTTTGATGTTCTTATTAGCTCCTAAGAATTTATCATTGACAAACAAAAACTTTGCATTGTCAGTTGATAGAATACTTATAAAAAATATTTTTTTTTTATTAATTAAGACATAAAGACAAAAAACTCCATTTGGATGTATTTATATCAATATATTTTAGAGTGTTTTCTATTAATTAATTAATAAAATCTGTAAGGATTACCTCCCTTACTTTTCAACATTAGTGTACAATATATAGAATAAGGAAAATGAAAACAGTCATAAAATCCTTAAATCTTGTCTGATCTTAAAAAAAATTGCAGGTGCACATCTTCAGATGGTGTTCAACATATGTACAAATTTTCAAACTGTTCCATGCAGTAATAAAAAATTCTATAGGGGGGACAAAGTTGCGTCTACAGACAGACGGACAGACGGACGGACGGACAGACAGACGGACAGGGTGAAACCAATATACCCCCCTAAACTTCGTTTGCGGGGGTATAAAAACCTACATCTGGATGTATTTATATAAATATATTTTAGAGTGTTTTCTGTTAATTAATAAAATCTGTAAGGATTACCTCCCTTACTTTTCAACATTAGTGTACAATATATAGAATAAGGAAAATGAAAACTGTCATAAAATCATTAAATCTAGTCTGATCTTAAAAAAAATTGCAGGTGCACATCTTCAGATGGTGTTCAACATATGTACAAATTTTCAAACTGTTCCATGCAGTAATAAAAAATTCTATAGGGGGGACAAAGTTGCGTCTACAGACAGACGGACGGACAGACAGACGGACAGGATGAAACCAATTTACCCCCCTAAACTTCGTTTGCGGGGGTATAATTAATCACTTGCCTAGAAGGAAGAGAGAGGGCCCGAAGTACTCAGCGTTACTGATGATGTGTCGGAGAGACTTTGGCAGCGAGCCATCCATCACTGCAATTAAATGAATGTCACAAATTACCAAATAAATGAATAAGAACATATATGTATCTGGATATATTTATTAGTGTATTGTTGGGGGCATTCTTACAATGAATTTAAAAAACATTTAAGAACTCTTCTTGAACAAAATACTTCCTCTTATATATGACATATACACAAATGAACTTGTTTAAACTTTTCATTCAATCGAACGTTTTGTTTGTTTTTGCTACCTATTTATAACGTTTATGAAGAGTAATAATGATTGTTCAATAGAAGAAAAGTTCCTTACAATGTCTGATGCTGTCAGAAAATGATGGATCAGGAATTGCTTTCTTTAGGAAATTGAGCATGGACTTCAGCAGAGCTGCTCTTTGGGGGTAACACTGAACACCTGTCATGAAAAAATTATGAGTACATTACATACAACATATGAAACAAACATGTAAGTAGAAGATGAACAGCCTGTTTGTTATCAGAAAATGTGTAAAAACATTTAGTCACATACTAATACATGTGTTTATTAAAAATATTTATCTTTTATACTTTGTCAAGAAAGGCCTATCAATGCATCAGCCCTATTCTAATTCTACATAATTATATCTACATTCTAGAGAGTAATACTGTCAAACAGCACAGTGAAGATCATATCTTAATTGCCTTCTGTAGAAGCTACTAATTCCAAGATACAAGACCAAACTGGTCATGACCCAACGATGCAAATCACTTCACATTATTATAGCATTGAAAACGACCGAGCATGCCATTGTAGCATGGACAGAGATACACAATGCAAAAGGTACTTCTTTATAACAATCAAAGTAATTTCACTCTGCATAAACTTCATGCATTTTCATGAATATGTATTGTATTGTTGCTATTACATGTACACCTCATACTGAACACAAAAGATACCATAGAAAACCAAATCTATGGTGATATATCTACAAATATTTTAATTGAACATTGAATGTTATCTATAAATCAAAGGCCTTAAGGGCCTAAGAGTCGACTCGCTGTGAACATGTCATTATTTTGGTGTATTTGTTTTTATTACATTGTTAGTAATACATAAAAAAAAATTTGTCTTTTGTAAATGAATTAAACATAGGTGAACAAAGATTACAGGGCTCATTGTGGCAGACATCACCTTTATCATATTAAATTATATGATAATAATATTTAGATATCCAGTTATTTAAAAATTATCTTTCACGATTCATGATTTTTTTTTTATTTTTGATATGTTTTAGCCAGTGATAATAAGATACTTCTATACTTCATTCATGATTATTTCAAATTCTGCGTGCTGAGAGCAGAAAAGGGTCAATAAAAGTCTGATTCCTGAATCATAAACTCGTGTCGGTACTTTCAGTACTTTGATTCAACCTGTTCTGTTGAACATTTCAATGATAGACTGGCAATGCCTGCCAGACTGGCAATGCATAATATCGTAGGATAGAGACAAAGGACCAGTATATTTCAATGACGAAGAAATAAGAGCTATTTGCATTATATCGCACATTATCAATTCACGTTTGTGCTCAAAATCCACTCCAAGAGATTCGATGACAGCAAGGCTCTTCTCGCTTTGCGAGCTGGGTTTTTCTAAAAATAGATTTTACGCTTAATATGGAACAAGGTTTTCCCCGTGTAAGTTGTCGAATTCATGGGAGGCGATTGAACAAGATCTACTTTGATTTGTTTTATTTTTTAAACATCAAGAAAAACTTCAAAATATATGTGTAAAAAAAGATTAGATTGTTTAACCATTTAAAATTGGCAATCACGCAAACAAAAGAGGTTAATGCAGGCACTATTTTCATTAGCGCATGAATAATGTAGTGCAAAATTTTTGCAGAAACGGCTATGATAACAAGGACTTGCGAGCTGACTCAAAAAAATCTATAAAATTTTACTACTGATTATCAATGCATGCTGTAGGTCTGACCATTTAAGGGCTAAACATTGTATCCTTTTAACAAGTGGGCGAAAATTTTGGAAGTTTCAAAACTTTTTTAAGCTTGAATGAGATACAAGAAATTTGTAAATAATGTTTTGGCTGTATTTTAATTATGGTAACGGATGAAGCATGATAAGGAAGTGTTCTTTTTGTGTCCTTTCCCATAACTTTCTGTTTAAAACAATTGATTCACATTTGTACACAACACTATCCAAAATTGCATGTTGTAGAAGCTACTAATTCCAAGATGCATGACTAAGAAAGACATGATCCAACGATGCAAATCACTTCGTTAATATAGCACTGGAAACGACCGAGCATGCCATAATTAGCATGGACAGAGATACACAATGCTTAAAGAAAAGACTTCTAACAAACTAAGAAATTAATCCACAATGGACCCCCAAGACTTACCTGTCTTTGTTGGGTTTTGAGGGATCAGCTTGTCGTGTGTGACCCCCGAGGATGTGGAGGGCTGGTTGGGGTCTACTGACCCAGGGGAGGCTGGAGTTCTTGATGAAGAAGCCTCTGTTGACTCCGTCTCCATGTCAGAGGCCGGGGACACCGGGCTCTCCTCCAGCACCGACTCTCTCCTCTTAGTCTTGATCTCAAACGGCTGCTCTTTCCTACACACATCCACTTCATGCTGATAAAACGAAAGAAAATATATATATCAATATTTACATTTCTATTTTGTATTAACATAAAGAAAATAAAAGGTTTCTTAGTTTTTGTCTTTTTTTTATAAATATAGTTCCCCCCCTTTCATAAAGTGTTGCAAGTATATTGATTTTATTATATGAAATATCATGAAAAATGTTCATTTCTTTTGGTGAAAAGCATATCAAATGATGCATATGAGAAAAGTATATTAAACCGACCCTAGCCTTCCCTTACCTCAAGTCTGTTGATAAATGTGGAGAGTCCTCCTTGTGCCTGGAATGCAGCCATATCCAAGTTTGTGATCAGATCAACCACCCTAACAGCTCTTGTCACAAATTGCTGTAAATAAAAAAATAAACTAACTTTAAGAACACTGATGCCTTTGTCTTTAAGTTTTAGAAAAAAAAAATTGTGTCATTTTTTTTTTAGAACTTTACAACCAACCATGATCAAGATTCAACAATTACATGTACATTCTCATCTCCTGACACTAAAGCTACCAATGTGCAACAGGTCTACTCACAGTGATGTGCTCCTGTCCGTCTCCGTACCAGTTAATGACCTTCAGGAGACACTCCATCATTCCACAGGACACCAGGGCCTCCACACCTACAGGTAGAACAAACCACTTGTGTATCTCCTCTCAAATCTATAAAATCTGGCCACCAGAGATTGAATGCAAAAATCACTTACCATTCTCGTAGCTGGCCAAGTGATACAGGAAGGAAAACAAGGCAGTGGCATATTTCTGTGGGAAAGGCGTCAACAGAGGATCTGTCCAAAAGTTAAAAATAATCAATATGTATCCACAAAATTTAAAACATTTTTTTTAATCAAATTGAACATGTTATATAAATAAGTCAATTCAGTTATATATCAGAGGAGATTAAAATGGTTTACCTGTCATGTGCTGGATACATGAACGTACAAGCACTGGAAGAAACCCGTGATAGGACGAGGCTCCAGTTGCATCAATTATATTATTCAATCTAAACACAAAGAAATCTCAAGTTAACATACAAACAGATGTTTATTCATAAGTAGAATAAATCACCAACTGAAGTAGGTAAAAGTCTACATACTTTGGGTTCCTCTCCAGATGAATGATAGAAGTCAGAGTTCTCAAGGAAGCAGCTTTGATTTCCTGTGTAGGAAAAAAGGAAATTAGCACCTCAGGGCTCTACATTAACTTTTTTTCCTACTTGTCCATTCGGACAAGTGACCAAAACATTTACTTGTCCGAACTTCAACTTCACTTGTCCGAAAATTTTTCAATATTAAAGATCAAATATTGTCAACTTGAGAACTACAGTACTCTATTACTAAAATAAAATCATTTATTGATTAATACTCTAGCTATAATTAATAACCTGACTTTTTAAATGGAAACTTAAAGTGTCTTTCCTATAATTATGTACATGTATTTGTTCTATATAACATTAAACATGATTTGTCAGCTGTAGCTTTGTCATGGCAAATTACGACATCTTAAATTTAGCATCAGGTTTAAAAATACATGTAACTGTTATATTGATTTCTCAGCTGTTTTTTAAACTAAACATGGAATGTCATCATAGTCTATCAATGATGAATGAAACCTAAAATAAGTTACATTTCTTTCCATAATCCTTTATCTTTGCTACCTTTTCTTCCTTTCTTTTTCTTAACATATGTGTTTGGTACTTTGTAAGAACTAAGATCCACACCTTGAAAGTTGTTTGAAATTAGTGAACTTCAATCCCGATCAAGAGTAACTCAATTGCATTGCAATTTGATGTCGGGATCGAAATTCAAAATAACTAATCGATAAACTTATAACGAGACTACAGATAAACTTATCACAAAACTTTCTTTTCTTTTTTAAATGTTGGAGACTTCTTACTTGTCCAGTCGGACAAGTGGCCAGCAATATTCACTTGTCCGCATATTTTTTTAACTGGTACCGGACAAGCGGACAAGCGTTAATGTCGAGCCCTGCACCTATTTGACACATATAACTCTAATCTTACTGATATCATATAAAATGAATGAAAACTTACGACAAAGGTATTGTCCTTCAGCTCTACGATGTCAACTAGTTCTTCTATAAGTCCAGGGTACAAAAGGGAGTTCATGTTTTCTTGTATTGCATTGGAGTAGACTGGAAAACCAGAAAACAAATATTCAATAGATTGAAAATTGCAAAAAATTTATGACAACATTCACTCCATCCTTTATTTTGTTATATGTATTTACTTAAAATCTTAACATCTTAACAATAAATCATGCTTTTCCATGGCAAAATGCTGCACAGTTTACCTAGGATGGCCAGGGCCTGTAACCTTGCTTGGACGCATTGTACTCGTGCATGGTAATTGGAGAACAGGTGGGCCAGGCGAATATGTGTATACAACAGCATCTGTAGAAGAGCAATAGTCACACAGTGGTTTAATAGTTGTACCTTTACAATCCTACCAATGTAGTTATTTAGTTATGGAATGACAATCTTCATTGTTACTTGTAAAATGTACCTGTTTCTCCTCTGGTATTTTGAAGTTTGTCAACAAGTCCTCCATTATTTGCGAGGGTAATTTTGTGGATTTATCCAAATTCTCCATATGTATGGAAGTTATTGTGTTTGCAGTATTCTGTTAACAAAAAAATTGAATAATGCAATTTCTGAAAAAAATAAACCATAGCATTACACAGCTTATCTATGTGTCTTGAAAAAAAAATTATTTATAGAAAAATAACATACCTTTTTACTTCCTTTTTCATCTTTATTTTCAACATAGAACTCAAAATGAAGAGTTGTGGCACTAGAGGGGAAACTCTGCAAATAAAGAATTACAATTATGAAAATTTTTGATCCAGGGATTTTCGGCAGGTAGTGCAAAATTTAATTGTTTGAAACTTTACATGGATTTCATACAATTTCATTGCATTTCAACTATAACAAATACAAAATAGAATGTGCGCAAGTTTAATTCATGTAACATATACTGAAAGCAAAGATATTCATAAAATGTTAGATACATACTGATGTTGGCACATCTTTACAGCACTCTGCTAAACCAAAACCATTGTCTTTTCCACCCCAACTCTGAAAAGAACAGTTGAATTTCAATGTTAGTTGAATTCACTATGCCATTGGTGTATCAATCATAAAAATTGTACAAATAAATGCAATAAATCACCTCTGCTAGATGAGTCAGTCGGACAAGGAGTCCTTGTTTCTTGTCATTGCTCAGCCTGGTGATGAAGTTGGATCTTTTGCTGTTCATATATGGAAAAAATCAAATATAGGTAGGTTTTTTTAACATGAAGAATGGGGTGTTAAAAATTTACGAGACAGTGTAACAGTATCTTTATTATCAAAAACTTAAAGAAGCTGATGTGTATGCACTTTATAATGCTTCTATAAAAATACTATCACATGGTTAATAACACAATGAACATTATTTTATCATGCTTATTCAACTACATGTTTGTCTCTTTTTTCACAAAGGCAGCTTTTAAATGTGATTTTCTCTGTGCAAGTAAGATAATGGTAGAGTACTTTGACAGAGCTCTTTCACTTAGAAATGTTGAGCTCCTTTACCTGAAGACATAGAGGAGATTGAGTACCCCCAGGACCACAGTCATATCACAAGAAGACAGGAGTGTAGTCAGGTGCTCCATGGAGTTGTATAGATGCCTGGAGAAGCTGTGCTCTATCAGCAAGGACGTGAAATCCAAGATGTACAACAGCAGCTCCTTCAGCTGGTCAATAACAACCACAATGTTTAATCAACGATGTTACATTTCTAGAATATGCAGTACACATTGTTTAAAATAGTACTTTAAAATCAAATAACAATGTGATACGTGTAAAGCAGTATACATCTTTTTAACTAAAACTTAAATTTTTCCATCAGAGAAGTTAACTTTGCCTTGTTTTCAGTATAATTTAGATGTCTAAACTATATACATATACTATATATAGTCATGTTTTAAAAAGAAAGAATTGTAAATTTACCCGCTCATTTGAAGGCAGATCACAAGCCAGCGTCCATTTCTCTGTCTCTTTTTTACAGGCTTTTTCCATAATTTCATCAAACTTGTCCAATATATCCGACCAATGGTAAAGCTCGCACTGCAAATCAGTAAATAAATGCTAAGTCAATGCAAACATCAAAACAAAAAATATTCCACACACTAGGGTTGGATACCGGTACACGGTACCAATACCGTACTGAATAGTTGCTTTAAAAATACCGGTAAAATACCGTTTCATTTAATACCGGTACTAATAACGGTATTTCTGAAACCTTTTTATTCCTTTAAAATGATTACAGACTCGCTAAAATCGAATTCTCCGCGTAGTAAAAGGACAGGCTAATTAACGAAATATGCGCTTTATCATTCTTAGTACGATACTTGATTCGACTGCCAATACTTTAATAAATGAATACATCATTTTTTTTAAAAACTAAAATACATTTACAATGATAGTGATTAAATTTTATTCCGACAATAAATGCAAATTAAAAAGACAAAATAGCGCAAAAGTGTTTTATTTATTTCCGTTCTATTTTCTGATATTTTGTCAATTAGTGTGACCAAACAATGGCTGGCAACCGGGTAAACCGCTCCGCTGTCTAGTCTTATTTCAGTAGGAAATCAGATTGTGGTGTTTGCAACCATTGCCAGTTATTTTGCCTGGGAAAGGGGGAAAACACAAGGAACTTTACTAAACAATTGAGAATCAGATTCAATTTATTTGTTTGTTAATCTTTTATTCAAAGATTGAAGCATAAACATAGTTTGTAAACTCATCATGTTTTTGTAAATATATTTATTGAAAACCATTATTCTAATTTTTTGAGGTCTAGTACCGTATCGTTAAAAATACCGTATCGTTTCAAAAATACCGGTATGGTATCGTACCATTTCATCCTTAACGGTATCCAACCCTACCACACACACAATTACTTTAAACAACAGCTTACTAAATCTTTTCATTCTTAATTTATTGTAGATGAAGAGAATTGTTTCAATAAAATTTGCCGAGAAAACTTAAGTCTAAATGATGGCATATAAAATATATATCAATGGCACTCAACTTACCTTTCCATAGGTCCATGACGTAACAGTCGTGATGGCCTGTAATTCTTTGTACAGGTATTCTTCTGTCGCATTTCGCAGCTTCTCAATCAGTACCCGACAATCTGCAGGCTAGAAACGAAAAGAAAGATATCCAAAGTGTAGTAAGGCATTTATAATATCAACAAATTTTCTTTAAAACATCTTTACAGAAATCTCATATAGAATATTATATCAATGACACTCCCTTGATATTTTAATATATTTCACTTGTGAATCTTACCACTTCTGTTGTTGATTTCTTTAATTTATTTCTGTCGATCTTCATTTTGATTATCTGTATTTCACTTTATTTCTCATCATGGTTTGCTGCAATATAGATTAAGTTATAAATACATCAAACGATGGGCTGTATCATGTTTCCAAACTATCCAGTTGATAGGTTACAAACCTGCAGAATTTGTAAATATGTCATTTAAAATGATGAAATGTCCATAAAATTTTTGGTTTTGATTACCAATTAAATTTACTTGACTGCTCAATACATGTTCAGAATTGTCTCTAAAATTTGAAGTAGAGGGAAGAAATAAAAAAGTTATACTGTAATAGGGGGTCTTGCTTATAGCTACATTGTGTTTGAAATGTAATAATAGCAAGGTAATTAAGGCATTATAAGCGGGGCCTTAGAGACAACCCTGCATGTTTAAAGCCCAATATCAATATTCATCCTATCATCAGTTCAATATAGGTTACTGATAATTACTGTAGATTCCTGATTTTACGCGAGTACTTCATTCTGCAATTCAACCATTTTGCATCAAATAGCGAGAATATATAATCGCGAAAGCGAATTTTATCATAGTTTCTTTTATCTTACATCTGTCAGAAAAATCAAAGTGAAGTTTGTTTCTTGCAATTTTTATGAGGATATTATTTCATAGCATTTAATTAGGAATCTACAGTAAATTGAGTACACGACTTTAGTACCTTTACACAGTGTTAGCATTTTATAACAAAACTGTAAAAAAAAAAAAAAAAAAAATACCGAAATCGGTAAAAATTTAACCAGGCCATTTTAAGTAGATCATTCTTTACCTGTAGCCTGACCTGATTTTCACATGTGTTGCACATGACACTACTTTGCTAGCATCAAGTCCTTATGCTTATGGTTTCATCGTAGTACAGTAATCATGGTAAGAAATTGTGTTAATGAAAATTATCAGTCACCATTTCAGTTCAATATAAAGCAATGCTAAAATAACTACACATACAGTGGAGAATGATCGATATCTACATTACAAATAGCCATATTCGCTATAGCACTTGCAACTTAATAAGTGCCATACAATATAATTCAAAAACTGTGTTACAATAGTGCCCACCCAGTTTCGTTATGTGCACGTGGTCGGCACTAAAAATTCAATTTTCTTACAGTAGCGAACGAAAGTATTTTATACATTACCAAAATACCATTTAAATAATGAAGAATTTTTATATTCTATTGAAAATCATTTGGTTCCAATGCCTATTTTCAATTTTGGCACCTTTTTCAACGGATGCAAATCTATTGAAAATGGCGGATTCTTATTTTCTCTATATGACTCTGCCATGCCTTAAAATTAAGACTATGTCATATTTTCTCTAACTCTGTCAATCTAAATGTTTTGAAATATTCAAATAGCATTTCTATTTAAGTAATGGGTACAACGTAAATTGAAACAAATGATGACCAACCTCCAGACGGCTGCCATGTTAAATTTTCTGAAGGCCCGGATGGTTGCCTCGTTTTTTAAAAGGCCGCTCATAACGTTAAGATATTCATTAAATTTGTCATTTTAGTACATTTATTTTCCATTCATTTCAAAAAGATTTATTCTTTACAGAGTGATATTTAGTTTCCGATACATTTTAATTGAATTTCCTTTCAGATTAAGTTTTACAGAAATGGAAATAAAATGCGCTAACCGGAATAAAACGGAATTACTTTTAGGCCAAAATAATCAAAGTACTGAAGGGGGTTGATTTTGTCGACGCTTATTTGTTTTAATATCAATAATATGTTATTTTGCATGACAAGTTTTCAATTTGTATTTGAATTACGCACATTTTCATAATATGAATTTTGGACTTTTTCGACAAGAATGTCGAGAAACCCCCATATGAATCATGTTAAATAATATTTAAAGATAAAATTAATTAATTCAATCAAACTATGTATCAGTAAAAGAAATATTTCTTGAAAATTGTATGGATCCAAGCAATATTGAGCTCTAGTCTCGTTCAACCAAACGCTCGGCTGACACCGTAAATCTCCGACAAGCAAGAGAGACTCTCTGCTTAATTGTCGGAGATTTACGGAGACAGCCGAGCGTCGAGTTGAACGAGACACATTGAACCCTGGCGTAGGAATACACAGGACTACAAAAAATATCTAAATTATTCGTACCATTTAAAATCTGACTATTTTCAAGGTATTCATAAATATAAGTTTCCTTGAAAAACAATGCTTTAGCATACATTACATTGAATTTATCAATTATTTTCAAGAACTAAGTCTTGTCAGCAGCGATGATTTGTGCTGAGGTCCAAACACTGTTTCACTTTCGGTTTGTCTGAGTAACTGCATAGGAGAGTTGATTAAAATCAACTCCCAAAAATTAACTTTGTTTCCCCTATCGCGACCGACACACGTTCCCGCCACCTGAATTTTGTTAACCACAACATAGATTTTTTTTTATTATGAAAACCAATTTTCCCGAAGTTTTTGAGAGATAGTAAAAATGTACATCAACACTGAAATGAATCTATAGTCAGAGACAAATACATTTATTTATGTCCCTGTCTATAGTTAAATCTACGCAGATCTATTCATTGAATCAAACATGTTTACATGTAGATTTAAAATAAACAATATCAAAATGAGCAAATTGTTCAAAAATTTGTTATGCATTCCATTCGATCGTACAAGAATCATTAGTGATAACACTTTGTTTTGTCATGTTGTTAAGTTTTGTTATTAGAAAAAAGGAATCGATTCATTTTTTTTATTCTAATCTGTAATGTATTTTCAATTTCTGTCCTTTAAATTTCCTTTTTTTTTCTTTTTTTTTCTTGTCAAGATTTTTTGGATGAGTCTGCCCCCCCCCCCCCACCCCCCCCAAAAACGATGCTACGTGCCTGAAAAAAATGCACCTACCTACCCGACTTCAAAATTTAGGGACGGATTAGGGAAAATATAAAGACATTTTTAATAATGACCCTACCCAAACATATTTGAATTAAATATACATTTAAATCTTTTTTGTTCAAATTGTTTTAAAATAAATCTATAAAATATTCACGACGTCTTTGATTCTAAAAGAATAATCATTTTTTTATTATCATTACTATGCAGGACTAACGAGGATTACGTGTACAAATATTCATAAAGAAATCATTTTAAAAGATAGAAAGGGCCAAAAATGGCCCCCTAGAATGAACATCAATGTATAATACAAATCAAATGTAAAACTTTTTTTTTTATTTCTAAAATTGCATTTTAAACATTGACTTGCATTAGTATGTGACAGATCTGTAATCAAGTTTAATTCGATCGGCTCCTTTGTGTGGTTTTAAAAAAAAAATAGAAGTTTAACATGTAAATTTTTCTTTGTTAAGATAAAATATCTTAAATAATTGTGTGATGAAAAAGTTTCAAATGATTGTTTGTAAAAAAATATTTCAAATGATTGCAAGGAGAAAACTATTTCAAATAATGATCTGCGATACATGCATTTTCAATTAATGACACTTTTATCGAATACAATATAAGGATGAAAAGGATGGAAAATTCAAACATCTATAGATCACATGGTAAACATCAAATATCGAAAGCTCCCCCCCCCCTTCCGAGTAACAGAAGAATATCCATCTGAACCCCCCCCCCCCCCCCCGGTTACCGGAAAAAGTAACTGAATCCGCATATATTTGTAGACTAAATGTGAAGGGGGGGGGGGGGGGTCCTTTCCCGTGTTTAAAATGGGCGAAAGTGGGATATATAATTACTGGACTTAGAAAATACTTTCTTTGGTGATTCATGCGGGATATAAAGGTGGCGACATTGCAGAAAAGTACATAACCAGCATAAATTATTACATCTTCATTTTAACAAATTAATAAATTGATTGTAAAAACGAAGTAAGTTAAATGAACTAAATTACTGGTAATGTACATCAGTATTTTGGATAAAAGAAACAGCCAAATCGTCTCTGATGGGAATTTGAGTCGTACATCTGATCATCATGATAATTTTGCGCAGTCCGTGATTTTTAGGTCGCTGTAGGTTTTGACCGATCGATAAACAGGGCGTGTCGATATATCAGCCCTGTTAGTTTTTATAGAGCCATGAATTTACTTAAGTTTCCGAAAGAAATAGATAAAATCATACTCGGTATGTAAATATAATGTCATCAATGAATTTTTTTACAGGAAAAGAATTTCCCTCTCCTTAAGTTTGTACTTGAATAAATTTCCCTTTTGTTTCTTCAGAATTTGTCCTTTGAATTACATTTCTGAAATATTTTCCTTCTTATTGTAAATAGAATGGACGCTCTAGAATCCAGTGCTGGCCATTTGAACACCCCCCCCCCCCCCCCCCGAATTCGAATGTGTTGAATGAAAAAAAAAACCACTTCAGTATACCCCGTGACCTGAATTCAGACCTGATGTGATACCCGGTATCCCAAATTGAATACCTCATTGGGCAATCCAGCCACTGCTGTAATTCGCTGTAATTAATGCAGTTTATTTGAGAGCAGTTATTGTCCTAAGTAAAAAATAAGTCTTGCGCATATTATACGAAGGTCAATCAAAAATTACGAAGATAAAACATATGGCTGTCTATTATATTGTTCATAAAAGTCATAATTTTATGCACTTACACTTATAATCTATTGATATGTGAAGTTTAAGTCCACTTAAAGAGGTTTGCTCCTTAGGTTTTGGGTATCCATTTTGGGTCACCTCTAGTCTGAAAATTCTGCAGCACATATTATAATTCTATAGTAGTATATCTATATTTTGAAATGCCAAATAATCTTTATTGAATAAAATTGTTTTTAAAAAATTACATTTTTACAGAGTTTAGAAAGGGGCTATATTGTGACGGAAGGTTTTCAAGAATGAAATGAACAATTTTCATAACCCACAAGTTTCGGAGTACTGTTATCTTAGCTTCCTAATTTTTAGCGCAGACCAAACTTCTATATAGATACATGTAGTTTGTGTATTATGATATATTCATGATATTCTAAAAACAGATTTGAACAATATTTTGATATTTCTATCGATATATTTTGGCATATTTAGCTTATATTTCATAAAAGGTAAGACAAAATTAACTTCAATTTTGGCCTAAAATTAGCATATTTCACGCTATATCTCAAATTTTTGAGATGTGACCCCTACTTCTTTTACTTTTAAATACTCGCATTAAAAGAGTTATGGAATTTGTATAATTTTCACAATTAAGAAAATTTCAGTCATAGTGTTAAATTTTTAGGGTCTTTTCTGAAATTTTCAAAAAATATTCAATGGCCATTATCAAAAAAAGTATGTCATTGACCTACTTTTTTGAAAGTGAAAAATAGCACTACAATGATAGGTCTTTGACACAGAATAGATGGTTTTTCATTATCATCAGTGGATTTTTTTTTCACTCTGAGTAAACGTATACCTTAAATGTTTGTCTATTTGTACGCACAGTTATGAAAAGATGACATCACTATACATTTTTTTATTTGCGTTATAATTCGATTAGTCCAAAAGTTTTGTAACATCTGTTGTTGTGTTCATTATGTACTGGCCTTTGAAGCTACATGTTCCATGCAGTAAAGCAAGAATTTTAAAACTTTGACTTGATTTTACTTTTATAGTCACTACTTCTGTTCAACTTCATACTGTATTAAAATCATAATTAAATAATAGTTCAGACTATGAATATTTGTTTTATTTCTTCAAATTATCAATTTCCATGTCAAGTTTTAGCAAACATTTCAGGAAAATTATCCGATTTCTGTTTGGGGTCCTATATTTCCAAAAAATGAATGACATGTGACATGGATCAAAAATAAAATAAATGAACATTTTAGGTCCCCCTTTTTATATCCAAGTGGTTTTCGGATGATTGACATTGCTATTATTTCAGGTGCCAACCTCCTTAATAAAAATCAAGAAGCACGGTAACGTTCGACAAGATGACATTTCCAAGTATATGTATATACATTACTTTAGACATTACATGTATATATGTTTTTTTGATTATCGAGAAGGGGGGGGGGGGGGGGGGTTGTTGGTCCGACGGTTATTTGAATTTGCCGGGGTGGACTAAGTCTAAGGCATGTTTTTGGTAATTTCACAATGTAAATTTAAAGAAATTGAGTTAGCAGGTGTGTGAAGGGGGATGTCAGGCCCCTCCTCCCTGAAGCCCCCCCCCCCCCCCGGCAAAAAATAAAATAAAATAAAAAATGAAAATAAAACATGATCCGCGCATATGGTTCAGTAAAATAACTCTCCTATTTGGAAGAACTGCCTGACTGGGTTAAGTCATAGACTCTACCCTCGTATTTACATTTCAGTGTTGTCTATTTTCGAATAAATTCCAGTAGAATTTATTAAGATAAAGAAAAAAAAATACGTCGAGTATTTAGTATTCATTTGTACATGCATTGGTTATCAAAATATTTGAAGTTCGCAGATATGCAAGAATCTGATTTATATAGTCTTAAAGTATTTTGTATGAATGTTTTAATATGACATTTGATTTAAATCTTTTCAGTTTTTCATTAATACATATGCATCTTTTTATTCTTAATTTATCCAGGTCTGCAAGTAAAAATTGAAAATTTTATGTTTATTTTAACTATCCGAACGGGACGTCGTAGTAAAAAGAGGACGATTCCATTCGAACCAATCAAATCGTTCGTTACTTTCATGCAAGCGTCGGTCCGGCATGTGCCCGAACAAGAGAGAACAAATACCAAAATAATTTTTATATTTCATAACTTTTACAACTATGAATAGCTGAACAGAACTCGGTATGTATTCAAAGTATTTACACTCAATGCAAACGTAGTATTTTTAATTAATTTTGCAGTTTTTGCTAAATAATGAGAAAAAGTAAGTTGAGAGTAGGCCACCTTATATCATCAATAATTCAATAATATTAGGTAGTTTACTCAAAATATATCGTGATAATGGTACGAAATCGTTTTAAAAAAATATTTTTTAACTCGTATGCCATGATTTCCTAAAATGGAATGGATTAATTTTACTATCACGGATGCAATTTTTGCGTCAAATCAGGAACTTGGTTGCTGTGGCCTGTACACTTTATAACCGATCTAAGGTTAATGCTCACTGAAAACAGTAATGCATTGCGATTTTTTATTGATGCATCATAATACAAAACATATGGTGATTGTATTTGACTATTCTCCTTATTTCCAAGTATTTTATTAAATTTGCACAGATGCTTACATGAAATTTGCAGTTTTTATTCAATTTATAACAAAATGTAATACTGTAACTCATTTACTTGAAAACCAAATCTCAATAATGATATTGCAAGACACCAGAATAACTTACCTGATAATGAATTCATATAATTGTTAGCTTATCTAATTTCTGAACAAAAATTATAATGTTGAGATTCTTTTTATTGGTATGCACAGACTGTATTTAGGATGGTGTATCATAACTAATTCTACTGTAGTGTTAATTTTATTCCTTAGTAAATTTTCTTGTTTATTTTGGCAGAGAAAAGAGAATTGACATAAATCAAGATGCCAGGAATAAAAAGAAAAGGTTCACTGTTGCCTGTCACTGATAAGCCACCCAAGTTAAAGAAACAGAGCACAAGTGCCACAGTTGCCACAGCTAAAGGAAAGGTAGAGAAGAAGAAAAAGATTGTCCCGGTAGATTCATTAGACGCTCCGCCTAAATTAGAAAAAATATCAGCCATTGATTCTAGAAAGAAAGCATCTCCCGGGAAAAAGTCACCAGAAAAGAAATATAAGATGCCAAGATTTCCCACATTGAAACCCACCAAACGGAAAGATGATGTAGATGGAGATTTTTCTTTTTCCACACCATTATTTTATTCCAAATCCTCAGCTTCAACCAATTTTACCAAACTAAAAAAGGACCCCACCCTAAAGTTAAATGACAAGATAACTGAGAATGAATTGAATAACGACAAAGGAACAAACCTGGCCTCAGAGACTACAGAAATTTTGCCCCCTCAGTTGGAAATCGAGGTGGACCCCAGTCTGACTAGGGCTTCAGAGATAGAGAAGAAAATGCAAAAACTTCCATCCGGCTCAATTGTGGGCAAAATTACCAACTTAGAATTTGATGACCTGGTTTTACCTGTAGTTGCATCAGATATAGTTTATGAATTTTCTGATGAGAGTTCCACTTCAACATATGGAGCTTCTAAGATTACTTGTGGAAGTCTCCAGCCAAGAGCCTCAGCTTTTGAAGTTGCTGAATATTTTACTTCTGTGGATAACCAAGATAGTGAAAAAAAGATTGAAAAAGAACCATTACCAAAAATTGAAGAGGAAGCAAGTGAGAATACTGAGAAAGAACAAATTGATATAGATGAACAGGAAATGAATGAAAGTGAAATTAAAGACAGCAGTGATGAAGACAGTGACAAAAAGGCTGAGAGTAAGGAAGAAAATAAACCAGAGGCTAGTACCAGCACTAATGAAACTGCCTCCCCTGTGAAAACTCCTAGAAAAGTTCCTGGAGGCCTTCGCGAGATTGTCTTTTCATTTGACACTACAGGGTCCATGTATAGTTACATGGAAGAAGCAGGGGAGAGAATTAAGGATCTAGTCAACCGCTTACAGACCGATATGCCTGGGATTCGTCTAGCGTTCATGGCACACGGTGACTATTATGATCTCAGCCATGACAGATACCTGATCAAGTGGATCGATTTTGGTGCCAGTATTGAGGAAGTGGTGAAATTCTTTGAGAACCTGTCAATCACTCATGGAGGTGACGATGACGAGTGTTACGAACTTGTTCTGAGGAAGACTCGTGAGTCTCTATCTTGGACCCCTGGGAGTCAGAGAAGTCTAGTTTTGATAGGAGACTCCGACCCCCACGAACCAGGCTATAAATATGAACAATTTGTCAATGACATTGACTGGAGGGTAGAGACGGCTCTTCTGAAGGAGATGGTTTGTTACATTTAGACATTTTCTTGCTTTCTAAAGTTTTCATAGAAAAAATAGGGTTTTTTTGCTCAAAAGTTGGTGGGATTGATGGCAGAATGTTGTTAGGTACAAATTTGAACATGATGTACTGAAGACTTTCTACATAGTTTATAATAATTATAAAAAATTGTTAGATGTTTATGTATAAGGATAATAAGAATGTTGATTGGCTTTTGTATGGCCAAAAAAAATCAAAAGTTTCTCAGTCAATAAAAATGAAATTTTAAAAGAACAAAATGTGACAGACAGGTTTGATATTGCAAATGTCATAATGATACTCAATTTTTGAACTGCAAATAAGGTTTTTTTTAACAATTCTTCCCTGAGAAGCTTTACAAGAACTTTTTTGTTGAATTAACACATCTCTTGCTTTGTTTTGTAGGGAGTCAGGATCTACGGTTTACAGGTGGGATACAGATCAGACTTCTACAAACAGATCTCAAAAATAACTGGAGGTGCTCATCTGAGAATAGACAATGCTAGCTTTACTTATGAAACTCTGATGTCCATATGTTTACGAGAAGGCAGCTTGAAGTTACTAAAGGTGATTTATTGATGAATTACACGAGTTTATACAGATGGTTAATCATCTAAAGTCACTATCCAAAAAAACTAATCAGATTTAAGGACTAGATTTAACAACTTCCCATACAGGCTTGGTTCAGAATCACACTTCAGCCTATAATTTTGTTGCTACCAAAGTTCAAGCGGTAGTTTGGTTCCTTTTCACACTTTTAACACCCAAGGTGACCCCAGGAGTAAACAAAATCATGGAGAAGTTCATACTAGCAAGGACTGGGTTTATTTAAGTTTGTCCATATTTTTTTTATTAATGATTTTATATGCTAGAATGGTGGATAAAACAAACTACATGTATATATATACCAAGTTTGAGAAAAATTTAATTGACGTATAATAGACTGTTGGATTGGCTTAAAAAAATTGAAAAGTCAACCTGAGGTGATGTAATGTGGGATGATAGATGTTGTAAAGCTTAACATAGATGTGGGAGAAGAGAAGGTTTAGGAAAATGAAATTGCTTTACTTAGTATGTAAAGCACTCTTCTAATCATGGCTGCCTGATAACATTAGATTAAAACTCACATTTAACTTTTTGAAATCTAAACTCTGTGCATTTTGATAACATCAGCAGAAAAACCCAGCATCTTGCATGTAAACTTATTTCTTTTGTCATGCAGCCATGGCCAGGTGAGAGAAGAATGTAAATATTACTTGTATTTGCATTGATTCAATAACAAAACTTTGATGTGAATCGATATTCAGTAGATCTTGCTTGTTTAAACTACCGCTGTTGAGATTTAAGATTAATACTGATTTCATCACTTGCTTTTTCCTTGTTCTTGCAGAGTTACGAAAATGAAGTGCGAAAAGCCAAGAAAAATTCAGAGGAGGGGGGTATATTGGACTTGGAATTAGAGAGGTTATTTAGCTCACTGAAAAGTGTTGAGGACAACAAATCTACGAAAACAATGCTCAAGGAACAAAAACTAGCCCTCAAAGAAGAAAAGAAGGCCAAGAGAGCCCTGGAGATGGAGGCAAAAATGGAGGGAAGTGGAGGCGAAGGATCACCCACCAAAAAATTAAAGATCGATAAGTCCCCCCTTAAATCTTTGAACAAGTTCAAGAATGCAGCAACTGCTAAAATTTTGTCTAAAGCAAAAAGAACAATTATTGAGAAAAAATTAGCAAAGACTTCTCCTGTGAACAAAGGGTTAAAAAATGAAGATGGCCAAAAGGAGGAAACCACCAAATCAAAAGTCCCATCAAAAGTGAAAGTGAAAAAAGAAGAGGGCAAGGAAATCTCAAAAAAGACACTGCCAAAGTCTGTGAAGAAATCTTTGAAGTCTGGAAGTGGAACTCAAAACGGAAGTGGGAAAAAGAAACCAGGAAGGCCTCCTAAAGCTCAGAATGAAGGAGGAAAGAAGAAGCCTGGGAGACCTCCAAAAAGTCCTACAGTGGAAGAGAAAAAGAAACCTGGAAGACCTCCAAAAAGTCCTACAGTGGAAGAGAAAAAGAAACCTGGAAGACCTCCAAAAAGTCCAGCAGAGGAAGAGAAAAAGAAACCTGGTAGACCTTCCAAAGTTCAGAAGGAAGAGAAAAATGAAGAGAAGAAAAAACCTGGAAGACCTCCAAAGGGAGAACAGAAAAAGCCAGGCAGACCACCTAAAAACCCTACTCCTAGCAAAGAGGCTAAAGAAAATGCAAAAGATGACAAAGTAACAAATAAGAAAACTAGTGATGTGAAGTCCAAAAGAAATGAGAGCAAAGGAACAAAACCTGTGCAATCTACAAAACCTTCTCCAGCAGCTAAAAAATCACCAGGGAAAATCACCAAACCAAAGGTGTTGGCAAAAGTAGGCAATAAGAAGGCAGAACTCCTGAAAAAGTCAGCGAAAACCACCACAGCTAGTGCTGTTAAGAAACAAGAGAAAACTCAGGCATCCAAGAAAAGTGAGAAATCCAAACCTGCAAACAAAACCAAACTGGAGAGTAAGACTCCAAAAAAAGAAGCCAAGGAAGCTCAGCAGACTTCCAAGAAAAGTCCAAAAGCTTCACCAAAGGTAAAATTTTAGCTTGCATGTATTGTTTGCTTACACATCAAACTCTTACAATTTTATGAGGTGCTTTGATGAATCATTCTTTTTTGAAAGAAGCAAACCCTTCTTATTTACTGCAGGTAATTAATACAGTATCATAAAATACACTGTAATATTTATTTGTGGAGTAAATTGGGGAAATGGTAATGAGGAACATATGGTAAACATATTTCTGAAGTAAATTTTATTTACTGAAGCAAACTTTTTGAGCTAAAAGTTTATGCATTAAAATATACTATTTTATAAAATTCGTTGTGGCTTACATCTTCAAGTATTACACAATACAACTCTTATTGTGTAGAAGGGAATGTGTTTGAAGTTGGTTAATTGCTTGTAACTACTTTGTAGGTGTCAAAACCGGTCAAGAAACAACCGAGAGAGGCGGCCCCGGTGACAAAGTTTGTGATGGGACCGCTCAGTGTGTTATCCTGGGACAACTGGATGCCTCTAATCACCCACACCAAGCCGGACGTCAAAACGGAGGACTGGAAAAAGAAGCCCAGTGTCTCGCCTGGGTTCTGCAATGACAAGGTGTATAACAGCGAGACTCCGCAAGCGGTGTACGAGATCGCGGTGTCCCCTCCCGACAGCACCAAGCGGTATCCGGTGTTTTATGCCGTCGATGCTCTGTGGAGCTGCTTCTCTTCCGCATACATTAAGAAGGAGGTGGAGCGAGTTATAAAAGCAAAGGGCTCCATCAGTGTGAGGAAAGGGTCCATGGGCAAACCTAATGATGCTGTGTTTCAGAAGGCAGTGGATTTCATGAAGGTGAACTTTGACTATGCCTGGGACGGGCGAGGGGTGGATGTTAAGAAAGATGGGTTCATTATTGCTAAAGCATCGTAACGCTGGTTATTTTTCACTTGATGATGTATTTTTAGTGATTTCATGACAATCGGATTTATAACCTTCTTATGTTATATGTTGCATTTTCATTATGTTCATATGCTTGTCTGTGGAAAGCAATTTCATATGGTACACAACTTTTCAAGATGTAATGATCCATGATCAATGTACCTTTTTTTGATCATGTGGCGTATGAAAGCTGAAATCGGAGGTAAATTATTTTTGGTTTATCAACTGTTTGTCAAGTTTATATGGATAACCTACATCTATATGCTGTATGTGTGTGTAAACATGTAAGAATCACTAATAAACCAGATACCATTTTTTTATGAATTTGTACATTACTTTTTTCATTATTTATGCTAAATATTTTTTATTCACATAAACAGAGATGTGCATTTTTTATACATATATATGTGAATTGTTATTTATGATAAACACCATTTTGTATAGTTTTATTCAAATGATTTTTTTTAATGTAAATGGTATGTACAAAGATGTTGTGCTTGTTTTTTCCTTCTTTAATTTTTTTTTTGTACCTGACATTGCATCAAACGCCATTTATTGAATAGTAGGAAATAATTCGCAAAGCAGTTTTAAGGATCTAGTGAATAGACTTTAATATGAACATGATGAACAGTACATCTTCTTCCCCGAAAGTCATTTACATGTTGATATTGGATTTACTTTCATCTGTATGTTTTACAATGTGCGAATGCATGTCTGATTTGTTAAGGCTGGCAATTTTAATGTTACATGTATATGTACATGTAAGTAAATTGAGGTTTGAGCAACTGGTACTTTGGGTAGTTTGTTTCCATCGATGGGATTTCTGTTGATTATTTCTAGTATTATTTTCAAGTACATGGATGTACTTGTACATTGTCTTTTTTACATGTCAAAAGGTTTCTGAATTTAAACTGAGTATTGAATGAAATAGCTGTTTGTAATGTTCCAGATTGTTCAAGTTTAGTGTGGAATTGTGCCGTGGTTTACTCAAGAGGGTTCTTTTAATGTGTATTTTTGTTGATGAAATGTATCTTTAATTGAGTCACATGGGACTGCAAAGTATGATACGTGTACCTTGGAACATGTCTGTTAATTTTTCCTTGTGATGTTTGTTATTTCAAATGAATTTTTGTTCATGGTTTAAATTGATAGATATAAAGTAATTGCTTATTATTAAGATATGATTTATAATAATAAAAAAAATATAATTACATTAAATATGCAAAGTTCTTGTTTTATATTTTTGGGGTTTTTTTTAAGGGGTGGGGGGGTGTTCATGTCATTTGAAGTACACGAACCAAGTGTTTTATTAAAAAGCTGATCACATTGCTGGCATAAGGACTTATTATTGCATCAAGTTTATAGGGATATCATTAATAATGTTACAGATGTTTTAAATTATGGTTTGTATGAGTGATATATTGGATGAATGTTTCCTTAAAAAATGTCCATATATGCAAGGTTTTTATAGTAGGATTTAAATGAAATCGATCATATCGTTTTCTGAAAGAGTTGATTAGTTTGGCAATTGGATTTATGATAACATGGGTGCAAGTGTGGCAATTGAGTGACATTTTGGTAAAAAGGCATTTTAGATATGATAACAGGGTTACTATTTACAGCGAATTACAGAATACCGGTAGAGTTTTCAATAGCTTGTTGGATTGTTCAATAGGGTATTCAATTTGGTCAGCAAGGTATCACATTAGGTTAAAATCTAGGTCATGTGATTACTCAGGTATGACAGCGATGAAGTGAGTTAATCTAGTAAATACATGTATTTGCACATTTGGGCCTTTTTTGTTTCTCCCTGTTGTCCTACATTAGCTATAATAATAAAAATCTGAACTAATTAAGCAGTCACAGCAAAAACTACTATTAGTGCTGTATGTTGCACCAGGAATTGGGGAACCAAAATGTTTAATGATTTTTTGAAGGAAAAAAATATCTCCGTAATTCTTAAGGTTATGCTTTTCTCTTTTGTTTGTTTCTTCAGAAATGTTTTTTGAATTACATTTTTTGAAAAACAAAATTCAAATTACTCCAAGCAGAATTGATGCTCTATAGAATCCAGTGCTGTCCAGGTGAACATTCTTTTTAAAAGTCTATGAATAGAATAGCTAACAATAGGAGAGAGTGTTCTAGAGGTTTTCTTTGTGCCAAATAAATTGGTTGAGTGCAAAATAACAATCTACACTTGAGTAACCACAGGACCTAGATTTAAACCTGATGTGATACCTTGCTAACCAAATTGAATACCCTACTGAGCAATCCAACAAGATATTGAAAACTCTACCGGTATTCTGTAATTCGCTGTAAAATCCAGTCATCAGCTGTTTGTGAGTTACAAAATCAAGAAACCTATTAATTAAGGAGACTGGATTCATGGTTTTATGCCAGTAGGAGGTCGATTTCTAAAATGTAAAAAAAATGGTAATGAAAGTATGAATGTGATAAAGAATCCTTAATTTCCTAAGAAATTACCCCCCCCCCCCCCCAAAAAAAATGAAAGGAAGGTGATAGACTAATCCATGCTTCAGATGTGTGTGATCTACATATCCACTAAGAAAGGTTCCTCTATAAATATACGTCAGTAAAGACATAAAATCTAGCTAATTAAAAAGCTTTCGAAAATCAATGATAAGGTATGTTGGCGAAATCACAATCCGGAAATTTTTAATTTTACAACATTTGGTTTTTTAAATAAGATTTTCGCAGCACCGGAAGTTGTTAGCAGAATCGTTATATTTTATTTTTTATTTCGACAACAAAGTGTTGATGTTGGGTATTTTTTATCACAGCTTGGTATATGCAGGACATAAATTACCGAGTGTAAAAAAATGAATTAGACGAAAAGCAGCCGCATAGTCTCCGTTACGCAGTTAACTCCCTTTGGTAAACATACCCGCCACAGTTCGAATTTATGTGCATGACTGGACCTGAATCGATAGATCATTAAATTGTGTACACGGGATTACGATGGCCACTGTTTTGGTAGGTAGCTGTTACAGAAATGAAACATTCTTTAAATTCTTTTCTCCTTTAAGTGTTCATATATCGATAAATTATCGTTCCTGATTACTTGCTATTTCGTTGATCAATGCAATATTTATTCTAAAACTGCTTTATTAAGATAATCATAAAATAATGTATACTGACACTCTACGAGTCCTATTTTTAAGTGGAAGGTGTCTATTATTGTTGTGAAATTAAGATGTCCTTAATTTAGAATACTTAACTTGAGACAATATGGTAAATTACAGTACACTAGCAATATATTTGTGATAGGATAATGAAAGTAATATGTGTAGAAAAAGTTCAGTACTGCCAAGCTCCTACTAGCACTACCTAGTGGGTTAACCCTTTACCTCAGTTGTTTTTTTAAACTGAAGGATTGTGGGTTCGAGCCTACCTCACTTGTGGTCATTCCTCTTATACCCTCTACATCAGCACCCAACAAAATAACTCCATGTGGAGCGAAATGAAAAGCCTTATATGGTATTTCTAATCTCAAAGACAAAAGAGAAGGGGGAAGAGTGTGATAGTGTGTTTAAATAAGCTCAGTACTACCACAGACCACAGTCTGTTGCACATTCAAGAAAAAATACCTTAATGAAAGTATTATCAGTTGTGATTTGATTTCTGTCTCAGGAGGATCCATCCTTAGAGCGGCATTTCAAGGGACACAGAGATACAGTATGCAGTCTAGACTTCAATCCCAACATGAAGCAGCTTGGTAAGATGTTGCTTAAACTCAGTCAATTCAATTATCCTGATTATGTCATTAATCAGTTGGTTGAAATTAGAAAAGTGATTTAGGGGAGGGGTTGTTTTCCAAAATGTTTACCCAGTACTACTTGTAAACCTCTGCGCTTTCTCATAAATCTTCATTTAATATACTGTCTATAACATTATTAAAAAAAAATAAACATTTGCTAAACATGCTTAACATACTTACACATGTCTTATAAATAAATTTAATACTTGGTTTCTTTCAGCTTCTGTGTCCATGGACTCTTGCCTAATGGTGTGGAATTTCAAACCGCAGATGCGTGCATACAGATTTGTTGGACACAAGGTAAACTTTTGATACGTCTCCTAAACGACAGGTTTTATCATACCATGTTTAGAAATCTGCCCAATTAATTATTTAACACATACGTTATCACCATGCAAACAGACAAATACGCTTTCCACTTGTATTAAAGATGCTCTATTTTTCATTTGCTCTCAAACCAAAAAAAAGAGCAAAAAGCAATTCATAAAATCCCAGAAAGCAAGTAAAAATATTGATGCAGTAGGTTTATGCAAATCATTTATGGCTGATCTTCTGTAGGATGCAGTAATGGACGTCAAGTTTTCACCCTCGGGACACCTGGTAGCTTCAGCATCACGAGATAAAACAGTCCGGCTCTGGATTCCTACAGTGTATGTAGAAGTTTTAGAATGTTTGAAAGAAAAAAAAAAGAAATACTGTAGATTCCTTATTTTACGCAAGTACTTGCTTCCGTGATTCTGCTGTTTTCCATCAAATTGCGAGAAAATAAAATTAGAATTAGGAATCTACAGTACTGGCATTGCAATCTATGCCTGGATAATGTCCCTAGGAAATTCTGTAATTATCATAAAAAAAACAAGTGACACATGCATTGAATACAATTGAATACAATTACTACAAGTATAAAGATGTTAGTATACATTTTACTTACATTGAATATATATATGTAAAATTTAATGATCAGAGTTTAAAAAAAAAAAAAATTTGATTACCGTATGTAGTAATTAAAATTAAGTCTCTATCTAAAATTGAATAGATTATTTTTTTTTTTAGGAAAGGAGAGTCCACAGTATTCAAGGCCCACACTGCAACTGTCAGGAGTGTAGACTTTACTTATGATGGACAGACGTTAATTACTGCTTCTGATGACAAAACAATTAAGGTACAAGGTTTTTTTTTAATTGATTCTGTATACAGTGTTATTTTCGTACCATGTAATTTTAGCCCTTCTACTCTAGCAACAGGTTTCGCCCCGTCTTGAATTCGCCCAGACACAGTTTTGTTCAAAGAAAAATAATTTGAGACTTTGAGATTTGCCCAGTCTTAAATTTGCCCGCTGACAACAAGGGCGAAAGGGGCAAAAATAAAATGGGGGTGATAATTTCCCTGTTTACAGTAATATGTGTTGCTGTAATGAAGACAGTATGATACAGTATACTTGTGATTCTTTTAATATCACAGGAAATAAAAGTTTTGAAATTAAAAAAAAATCTTTTTACAAAGTGAACAATTAAGATATTTCATTTGTAGTTTATTTACACCTGTCACATTTAAAACTCGAAGTATGTTATTATTATAGGCTTCTTTAATTTGATGATTGAATTTTTCAGTTGTGGACTTGTCATAGGCAAAAATTTCTGTATTCCCTAAATCAACACAGCAACTGGGTCCGGAGTGCCAAGTAAGTGTAAACAAAGATTACTTACCTGGGCATAAAAAAAGAAAAACTAAAATAGTTTGTAATCCTCTTCATCCTGAATTACACAAACATGTAATAGCTAGGTTTCTCTAAGCACTTGCACTGTTTATTCAAAATTAACTCAACTCATATTTTTAAATTTAAGGCAACTGAAACTCCTAAAAAACTAATTGGTCAAAAGTTTATCAGAATTCTTACTTTCATTTGTTAGATTTTCACCTGATGGCCGTTTGATTGTGTCGGGTAGTGATGATAAAACAGTGAAAATCTGGGACAGGAACAGCAAAGAGTGTATCCACACATTCTATGAACATGGAGGGTAAAGATAGAGTTTTATAAACACATTCAGATGGGAAATTCCATGCATATCTCTGCAGCTATGATTCATAACATTAGCCCTTTTCTTTTTATCATTTTGTACATTACATGCGTGAATTTGAATTGTTGAAGGAATGTGTGTAATGTTATACAGTTTGATGTTATAATGAATGCAGCCTGTTTTTAAAATATTTACATTTGCAAATATGTTTCCTTTTTCATGTATAAACCAATAGAAAAGCGAAAAATGTTTCAATTCTGTATGAACTTTTTCATGACATCACAGTGATCATAGCACGTGCTTATCGCTTGTTGCTTGGGTTATTGTAAACATAAAATCTTGGTAATCTTAACAATGCTGAACAATTAGCCCTTTTAAAACGTAAATATAAGTAATAAACAGCACTGTTAAAAAGTTTATATCCAGGTGGACTTTTTAACTTGCTGCTTATTTCTTGAGTAAGGTATCACAGACTTTGTTCACAGGTAAATGATTTTCATGATGACTTTCTTGTTACTTACTTTATATTCCCCTTTTTACGTGTTTAGGTTCGTAAATCATGTAGAATTTCACCCCAGTGGAACCTGTATCGCCTCAGCGGGAACTGACAGCACGGTCAAAGTGTGGGATATTAGGATGAACAAATTATTACAACATTACACAGGTAAATACAAAGGTTTTAAAAGATCTTGAGTGATGTCAAAATAGACCTTAAATCACCTTTGTCAAACTTTGCAGATGTCATACAATACAGACTTGTATAATTTTCTTTCTGTAGAGGATTTTTAAATTTTTTTTTAATGAAATTTACTTGTTCCTGGCACTTTTATTGTCAACTTTTTTTCATCAATAGTGCTTATGTAATACACCAGATTTCAGATGTTTATAAACTTCGCATTAATCATACTGATGTTTACCAGTACTGTGGAATCATTAATTTTCGTGGGGGCAAATTTTCGTGGATTGCTAAAATTTTACAGATTCTTGGGGATGTAATTTCGTGTATTCTCTTAAACCTACAGAGGCAATTTAACTTTATTACCCTAATTTATTTATTTCGTGGAGGATGTTAATTCGTGGATGAAAGGTATCCACGAATTCCACGAAAATTGAGCCACCACGAAATCTAATGATTCCACAGTAATTGATTCTGTTGTAATCATCAGCCCATAGTGCAGCAGTCAACAGCCTGTCCTTCCATGCCAGTGGTAACTACCTGATCTCTGGATCAGACGACTCAACACTCAAGGTGTTTGACTTGTTAGAGGGAAGGCTGTTTTATACACTCCATGGACATCAGGTATTGTATAATTAACATGAGAGAGAGAGAGAGAGAGAGAGAGAGAGAGAGAGAGAGAGAGAGAGAGAGAGCACTTTATTTGACTGTGAATGAGATTAGCTACATTTGCTAATTGCTTTTGATGTTTGTGTTACATATCTAATTTCAGCAGAATATTGTTTTGTATAATTGTTCAATGTTGATATTTCTTTCAAAGGGACCATGTACAGCAGTGGCCTTTTCCAAATCTGGTGAATATTTTGCCTCAGGAGGATCAGATGAACAGGTGTGTATGTTTAATTTGTATTAGTTAAATTAAGAAACAGTAAGTATATGCTTATCTCTTGCACATACTGGTACACATGTGAATTGTTTGTGTATATGGAGGATATAAATCCATACACTACTTGTACCCTGGGTTAAGCAATGGAAATGGAAGCTGTAAATTAAAAAAAAATCATGTAGATCACCAATAACACTGGTATTAATGGAACAGAGCTAAAAGAAGTCATTCTTCTTCCATAATTATAGATACTAAGTGTATCAGCATTCAAGATTGAAAAAAATTTGTTGTGCATAAAGATTATGGTAATTGTATTTGGTGACTTACTGTTGCATGTATATGATAAGAAGAAAGTTGATATTCATGGTTGGTTTGTTGTGATTCCCTGACAATCTGATAACTGATGGATGATCTCCTCTACAGGTGCTGGTCTGGAAGACAAACTTTGATCAGCTGGATTTCTCAGAGGTTCTCCAGTCTCACAAAAACCGACAGGAAGAGCCAACGCCCTCAGAACCCACTGTCTCTGACATCCCACCCAGGGTCACACGGAAACCGACCAAACCAAAGTCTCCCCGAGGGGTCAGTACAGACATTGAACTTATTCCCTTCTTTTTGTTATATTTTTAAGGTTGTTTTAGTTCATCTGTTATTTTTATTTTATAAATCTTCAGTCCAATGTACCAGTAAACATTTATGGTCTTAGGAGAGATATCATCTTTTTTTTTTTTTTAAATAAAATTAATGTAACAGTTGTACAGTTCTAAGACGCATAGATGAAACCTTTATTTCTAAATTAATTGTAACTATAGCATGAAATTTGATGAAAAAAAAAATAATTGTGCATATAAATGTAAACATTTTAAAATTTGCCACATAATGTAAATGAATCATTAAATGATTTCTACTCTCTCTAAATTTCAAAAATGAATATTATTTTCTTTATATAAACTTGGTAGAAAACATGTTAACAGTCTAAGAACATAAATAGGGTAATAGAAATGTCAAAGGGCAAAATTTTTTTCCAGTATGACGCGAGAACGGAGCTTAAAAACATGGATGATGAATCAGTTCCCGTTACGGATGTGGGGCCTGCTATGTTTTCATCAGAGCAGGTAGCTGCATTAGACTTAGATACCTGACATGTACTGTAAAATTATGAAATGTTAGATTTAGTTTTCATTTCTATTTACTAGTACATGTACTTGTAGTGTAGGTTTTACATTAGAGAGGTTAAGCATTTAAACGTGTATGTGTACTATTACATGTTACTGGGAAAATCCCCTAATGCTTTAGGTACATGTATTACATAATGATTTCCGCATACCACATACCTGTACAAGTTGTACAAAACATGTAGAATCAAAATTACCGGGAGGTAAAGACTTGTAGCATCTTCTGATAAAAATATAGACTAGATTATATCAGATGTTATTTTAAGTAAAGCAGATGATAAATTAAGGATGATCATGCTTTTGGTTTTTAAAATCAAAGAATTATTCCATAAACAGTGAGAGAAAGCTGAAAATGTTGAATATAATTGTTTTACACGTACGCTTACATCCACATTTTACTAAACATAACCGTACGTGTAAACATACTTCTTAGTTCTAGCCCCACACGTACCAGTAGACATACACATTTAATCATTAACCTCTCTATTATGTTAGTATGATTTTACATGTGATTGACTTTTTTGGTACCGAGCCAACAGGTAGACATGTTTTTGATAGCCTAAAAGGCATATTTTGTCTTTTGTGTGTTAATCAATTTGTCTTTTATGTTTTAAATATTCTCCAAAAATGATTGAATGTTTTGTATTTATTCGGATTTGGAAAAAAAAAAAAATTTTAAATTAATTTAATAATTACATGTACCAGTAGAGAGAGAGAGAGAGAGAGAGAGAGAGAGAGAGAGAGAGAGAGAGAGAGAGAGAGAGAGAGAAAGGCTCTAATTTTTACCTTAATAAAAAAAATCTTTCTGCTACTATTATGAACAAGGAATGTATATGTAAGCATGTAATTCACTATTCATTCATCTCTTCCAGAATGGTGTTACCTTTGAAATGGATATGATGGGATCAGAGCCAGAGCCCACAATACGCACCACAAAGGACCGCCCAGCTACCACCCAGCAATTGGAACCACAATCCTTACCCCCACAGCTTGGAAAAACGCTGGAGCAGATAGTGGGACAACTGGATGTACTAACACAGGTATTAAATTGTTATTGTACATGTAATAGCTGTAAATGTAATAGCCTGACATTACTGTAAACTTTTGATACAAAACAACAAGAAATTTTATGCATTCTCAACCATATTTTGTGAGTAATATGATAAAAAAGATGTAAAAATAAACAATAGAATGTTATCTTTTTTGGTTCATAGGAAAATAATGGTTAAGATCACTGCAGAAAAAAATGGTATAGCCTGCTCACATGAGTTATGTATTTTTTCTGCATTGCCTGCATCTGTTATACTCCTACGAACTACAAAAAGAGTATTTAGCAAATTCTAAGTTTTTCCTATATTAAGAGTCCAACTAAAATTCAAAAACCTGTTTTTCTACAAAGGAAGAAAACCCAAAATCAGCAGAAAAAAGAGTTATTATTTAGTTCATTAAAAATCAAAGAACTGAAGTACTGTCTGGAGCCAATTTAATTGATTATTATCAATTTTAAAATCAACGATATGTTATGCAAATTTTTGTTACGTGAATTCTCGAACTTTTCTGACAAAAATTTCGAGAAAACCCCATATGAATCATGTTGTGTAATATTTAAAGATAGAATTAATTCCATCAAACTGTGTATCAGTAATCGAAATGTTTCTAAAAATTGTACACGTCTGGATCCAAGCAATATTGAACTCTAGTCTCGTTCAACCAGACGCTCGGCTGTCACCGTTAATCTCCGACTGCCAAGAGAGCCTCTCTGCTTGTTGGAGATTTAAGGAGACAGCCGAGCGTCTGGTTGAACGAGACTATATTGAACTCTATGAACTCTAGGAATACATGCAACTACAAAAAAACAATTGAATTGTTCGTACTATATAAAATCTTACTATTTTCAAGGTATTTATAGATACTTTTCTTTTGAAAAACAATGGTACAGCATACAGTACACCGAATTTATCTACTATTTTCAAGATCTACGTCTTGTCAGTGGTGATGATTTGTGCTTAGGTCCAAACACTGTTTCACTTACGGTTTGCCAGAGTAACTGCATAGGAGAGTTGATTAAAATCAACTCCCAAAATTTTTTGTCAATATACAAGTATTTTCTTCATATAGTAGCAAAAATGAACGCATAAAAATCCCAATCTTTGGCAGATATGGTAAAACAGAGCAAATTTAAAACCCTAGTAATGTCCATGTATTTTATAATGTGAAGAGTACATTTACATTTTTTTTGTACTTGTATGTATGTGATTTTTAATTTTCATGCTTCAAAACCAATCTGTCTGTTGAGGCTTATCATAGAAAAGTAGTTAAAATAGCCTTAATTGTTTAAATATCACAATGGTACTTAGTTTTTCAGCAATCATTAATTCAAAATGCTAGATGAGAGGAGTTTAACCAATATGATTATATTTTCAGACTGTTTCCTTATTGGAGCAAAGATTGACAATGACTGAAAATAAACTTCGAGAGTGTCTTGACAACCAGCAAAGATTGACACTTCAGGTCCGCCCCTCCGACTGATTGCAGCTCATCGAAGACCTGGTCATCCATGGTCCTCTTTTATTTATTTAGTTTACAGAAAGAAACGCTTATCTCAAGTGCATGAATGAACAATTTATTGGAGAAGAACATTAAAGATGGCCAGTTGTGATCGGAGAATCAATTTTTCT
Organism: Magallana angulata; assembly: GCF_025612915.1. Lineage (NCBI taxonomy): Eukaryota > Metazoa > Mollusca > Bivalvia > Ostreida > Ostreidae > Magallana > Magallana angulata. The sequence continues at coordinate 17,847,571 of NC_069118.1, forward strand.
TTACTTGTTGGCAACATTAACTCTCTTTGCATTTATTTATAAATGCTGATATTTTGAGTTGAAAAATGATGACAAAGCTTGTATGAGGATTTTTATGTTACTCGCATTAAATGAATTTCATTAAAAAGATCTGATGTACATGTGAACACTTTAGAAGAATTCCGTCCATTTGAATCTCTGTTGTTCGTACGACTTTTTAATTTGGATATTTTTAAAAATACCCAGTATTTGATATTTGTTTTATTTTTAATTTTTAATTTTCAATATGACAAAAGCTCAGTTAATTTTTCTCCTCATTTGTTCATTAGTTTTACTGAATGTAATACATAAGAGTACATTTATATCAAATGTCAAATTGATATTAACATTGTACATGTACAGCAATAAAATGCTTTTATCACAAGATAAATGCCTGTCATTATAAATACTGACATTTATAGGTAATACATAATTTACAAACAATTTTTAAGAGTCTTACTAAAATTTTTAATATTTTGAAAATTTTGTTTTTAGTTCTCGAATTGTAATAGACTTAAAATTTAATTGTTTTGACAATTTGCAGGAAGTCACAGAGCCATTCATATACTTGATACATCAAAACCAAGCAGATCTTTTTAGAATAAGACAAAGATTTTGTCAGTTCTTCAAGTTCTCTACATATTCATGTATAGCGGAACACACGAGATTGGTTGTCAATTCACAGATAATAGAAAATGTAACAAGAACTTTTGTATGTAGTTATGTTGATATTTATTAATTTGTAAATAAAGATATATGCAATTATTGATGTTATTTTTGTCAATCCTTGTGTATTATGTTCTACACAACCAGAGAGAGAGAGAGAGAGAGGGAGAGTTTCTAATATAGTATGGAAGCAGACTAATTCTAATTAAGTTCGTTTATTTAAGTGATTAAATTGGGCATATTGTAATCTAGACAAAAAGAAATAACTTAAAGAGAGTTTTCAAGACAGGGAAAAAAAACCCATATACAACAAAACTTACTGAAATTCATGACCGTATTCTACAGAGCAATACCATATTTCAATTTTTGTTTATTGAATAGATGTAAAGTGGACACCTGATGAAAATGAAAGTACAGAGAAAAAACATTAGAATATTTTTTTACCCTAAGCAAAGTGGAAACTAATACTATGAAGCTTGATAAGTCAAATTCAGCTTAGAACACTTTAATCAGATTATATATAGTCTAAATCTAAAACTTATTTTTTGCCACTATATTCCTACTTTAGTTTTATTCAAAGCTCTTCTGCATTGTTACTTCTTGTTTAGTTTATTATAACTTAATTAATAACCTTTGGAAGTGCATTCCAGATTCAGTAGTTTGATAAATAATTGCTTTTATAATTAAAAAAATACAACAAAATCTTTCCATCTTTTGAATTGCAAGTAATTATTTTAATAAGTCTGTTTTTCCTTCGCTTTGCGCTGATCATTCGCCGCTGAAATGTAGACATTACCTCACTAATTCGTCACCAGTGTATCTCTAACCTTGCAGGACACGGTGGCATGTTTTCTTTGGTGCCATTTTCGATATACTGTTATGTGTATTCTATTGGAGGTGATGACAGGCATAACTTTCATTAATACGGACTATGTATAACGTCCACTTCTCTCGAGGATGTACAATAAAGTTAAAATTTTCTGTGTTTTGAAAGCAGCTTCATTCAAGCAAATCGTTGCATACCATAAAATATACTCAACCTAAAACTCCTTGTCGACTCTTTTCTTTGCAATAAAATAATTGATCAGAAAGGTTATCTATGATGACAATCACCAAGGAATGGAAATGCATTTAGGTCTTGATGGGCACGTAACACTAAAGTGGGGAATGGAATCGGAACTATTTCAATTAAACCAACTATTATATATATAATATCATACATTTTTTTCACTCTCTTTATGCCTAAGAGTGAAGCGCAATTGAAAAATAAAATTGTGATGCCACTGCTCTGGAAGTGACGAGTTCGATTCCTGCTGGATCTTTTACAATTTACAAGTTTATAGATGAAGTATTTTACCTCTCTAAAAAACACTTTTTGAAAAGTTTCTATGGTCATGTGGAATACAAAATCAATTTTTAATCGGTGATAATAGCAGGAAATAGGATGTAAATTCACCCCCTTCAATTTCTCAAAGCTTCGTTAACCAGCTTGATCTGTAAGTTAAGGGAAATACAAGGGCTGCTAAAAATTATGTTCCCGATGTTTTCAAAATGAATGAAAAAATAAATGAATGAATAAACCAGGAACACTTTCTAATGATTATATTTTAATTAATTATTTCTCTCAAGATATTCCCTTTTCACCGAAATAAGGTCGTAAATCTTTTAAAAATCTAATTCCTAAATGAGTTTTTATAAAGGTTTTAGGGTATGGTCAGAATGTACTGAAATATGGCAGATCCTCAGAAATTTCTAGATTTCTGTCTTCCTCCTACGAGGTGTTTTTTAATGTTTGAAAAAAAAGAAATAAAAATGAATGAACGAGAGATTTGACGTACATAGCGGTTGTGACAAAATATTAAACTTCTCTTTCTTTAGAAAGTGTTTCACTATGAGAGACTGTGTGTTGGAGCGTTCTTGTGAGGTTTTGTCTCTTCATGAACCTTGACAATTTTTTTTATCATCAATTGGTCTTTGAAGACACGTCCAGTTATTGGAAGGACTATCAGAATAGGAATTTGAGACACAAGACAAGTGCTGAAGACAATGTTTTATAACACTGTCTTTATGCTCTCGCATCTTTTTGCTGTCCATTGGTGTTTTGGTTACAGATAAGGTTTTCAGTTGTGGAAGGATTCAGCCGGGCGCGAAAGCATTTGGGAACGTCATCTAACCCCCTTTTTCCTGGCATAGAGTTTAGGACAAAATTTACTAAACAGCTTTTGTATGTTAAACGATACAGGTTTAAAAATCAAAATGAGTAAAAGAAAACATCATTTATTTTTAAAAGGGTGTAATCAATCATCACCACTATCCTAACACTTCAATTAAAAAACATCTGTCAAACTGCGCATAATCTTGTTACTCCCCCCCCCCCCCCCCCACCGATTCAACAATATTAATTTTTTTCTTTTCCATATAAATATGAACAATACCTACCTTAATTACGTCTACGGTTGTTGACAAACCCTTCTTTGTTGCGGAAACAGCATCTCGTTGTTCAAATGCTTAACAGCGTGTTAACAAAATACAAGATATATAAAGGATGACCACGCAATATACTTTGTTACTTATAAAAAAAAAGTAGAAGTAATTTGTTAATGACACATACTCCTTAGGAGAAAATTGGGTTCCCACTCATAATGATGCACGATATTTTGCTTAAATATCTATGTCTATTATCCTCTTGGGATTAATTGGTAATTAATCACCGTCCTGATTATTACATGTGACAAAAAGTAACAGAAACCAATCTTTTATGAGATACAAGGACTTATATTTTGTTACAAATAGTAAACGTAAATTTTCAATTTGAAATGGAGAAACCATATGATACCGATTTGAAGCATTTACTTCTATGAAGACACCAATTCGGGTCCTATTGCTTCGCATTTACTATAATATTTGCTTGGACATCATTGTCTATCATCATTCTGGGATTGATAGGAAACTATCTTAATTAGATGTGCCAAAAACCAAAAAACCAAAAACAAAGCACCCATCTTCTACGCAATACGGAGTCTTGCAGTCTCCGATTTTATATTTTTGGTTTTAAGCATGATTTCCTGGATTTTCATTTTGACGAAAGTAAACAACACTGTACTGTATTTTACAACCGGTATTATTGTTACTTTTTCTCTGATCGACTTTACATTCAACGTGTATCCGCGGAAGTGTAGTATTAATCCTCACTTGTTTGAAGATCAGAAGACTTCTATCAACGACTGTGAACCCTGTCAATACCAGGAGGATGTCTTGGTTTATCAGTGGTATTGTTCTGTTCAATGGAGTCTTACAATCTTCTTTAATTTTTATCTTGATATGAAAAAACTACTTAACTTTAACAGTTTCTGTACTTGTAAGTTTTATTCATTCATGTAACCCATATATGTTCATCTTATTTCACTTTTTGTGTGACTAATTGAAGACTTTTTGTAAAAGTTGCTCCCCGTAATTTAGTATCAGAATATTAGGACTTTTTAAACGAAAACTTAGATTTTGGTTTTGATACAGAACAATAGAAATCAAATATATATACCTTTTTCTTATTGATTAAACACATCACATTGAATCACAATTTTGTCCAGTATAAGTAAATTAAATATTTTCATAACGTATTCCTAAGGTATGTAAATCAATCTAATTGTTCCTTCTGTGTTTTGCTTTTTTGTATTTAGTCCATAATTGTTCATGGCACATGTTGATTTAACGTAGGTTTCAATTGCTTTGTATTTTTCGTGTACGTTGAGAATTTTATTAACATTAAATGTACGTTTCATTTCACATAGAAAGATAATCTGTAAAAAAAAAATATCCAAATATTAAACAAGGGTTTGATTTTATCATGAACATTTCTCCTTTGATTTGATACAACACAATTGAAATTGAATACTACTTTGCAATTATATTTATCGATTAATCAAGTCATATTGATATGGACAGTTATTATTATAAAATTATCTACAATATTTTCATGATATGTTTTGTACACGTATCTGATTCGATAAATCGTTTCTATTGTGGTATTTCTTTGATATTGTCATTCTTGACAAATGATATTTAATTATTGATTTCACACAGTGTTTCTAATTTGCATTCATTTGTGTAACCCGTTCACATGAACATACATATGATTTAATGCTAATGACATGAACGGTTATTTGTCACTCTGTATAGAAAAGGGTTGTCAAGTTCAAGTTATTCATACTTGATTTAATTAAGTTCTTTACTGACAATATTTCTAGTAGGAAATTCAAGTATCACACTATATCCCGGATGTCAAATTTCCGATAACTTTCAAGAAATTTCCATGATAAGATCATTGACATTTACAAGTCATTCGTTGTATCCGGGTTCCTTCCGAGTGCAAAAAATACCTAAAATACTAAAGCTTGTAAGTTGTATTAAATTGCTGCATATTAATTGAAAAAAAAGTCATGGACTTGCACGGGTAGACCCCATACTTCCAGACAGTTTTTGTTTGCATGCATGGTAACCTGCAGATTAGTTTTTGTGTGTGTTTCGTATCGATATACATTAAACTGGAATTGTTAGGTCTTTGAGCTGTACAGATGAAGTAAGTTATGTGTCGAAAGATGGTTGTGATACATATTGCACATGACTAGAACATACAAGGGTTGTTAGAAAAGTTCGCGGACAAGTTTAATTGTGAGCGGACTATTCGCATGATACCAGCGAAACTTTTTATATTTAATCTTGACGTATTTTTATAAGAATTATGTTAAGATTTGTTTATTTTTAATGCACCTTAAAAAATAAACCGATTAATTATTTTGATAAGATATGCTTCACGGAGCATGTCAATTCTTAATTGTTTTATATTTTGTACGCATTTTTCCTTATTATGAAAATGTACAGTTAAAGCGCATAAAAATAAACGATATTTCATATGAGATCACACTAAGTTATGAAGGTCATTTTGTGAAAGTTTCAATTAAATTGAATAATTTTTGACCGTTTTATCGCCATATATTTACGACAAACGCTAGAAAAACGAGTCAAAAACGTTAACGTAAATGGACACCTTGGAGCACCGGGCCGTCATTAAATTTTGTGTGCAGGCAGAAAAATCTCCGATGGAGACCAAAAGGTTCTTAAATGCTGCTATTTTTATAGGACAAAGGTTTACAATTGGAACCACAATTGGAATTGAAGGTTTGAAAAAACTGATATCTTGATCTCTTGCAGCACCCCGACCCCCCATACAGCCCGGATCTTGCACCCATGAATTTCGCTTTATATGCTTATCTGAAGTCGAAACTGCGCGGACAGAGTTTTCGGACCTAAATGATCTACGATATGACACAAAAGACATTATACAAAAATTTGACAAATAATGGTAGGATATGCGTTTTATAAATGGGTTAATGGCATGAAAAGTGTGTGACTAAAAGATGTTTACTTTGAAAAAGAGTGACAGGTTTAAATTGCCTTTCAGCAGTTTGACGTCACCTGACGTCGTAGAAATATGAAATGGTGCTCCGTAAATACAATTGATGCAAAATCAAATCGCTGTATCTTTTGAAAACAACTTCAAAATCATATGATTTTTTGCATACTTATTTTCACATGATAGTAATTTAATATACGTCATCCTATAAAGTACACAGTAATTTTGCTGTAAATCACTTTGTCCGCGAACTTTTCTAACAACCCTCGTATAAATATATTTTTTTTGTCACTTGAGGCATCTCCAAAAAAAAATAAATAATAATTTTTTAGAATCTCAATAAAGTGAATTTTCTTGCCTTAGATATATTTTTTCATTAAGGGCAGGTATACGTTGATTTGAGAGTTCTGAGTAAAAACACTGTAATATCTGCCTGAAGCGGAACATTTGTCTCAACATTTTATCTACAATATTCCCTCTGCTTTTGGTCTCTCAAGCTCGGTTTGCATCAACAGTTCCTTCTTATACCATTGTATGCAGGAATTAAGTATTTCAGCCGTTTCTAATCCCAAAAGTAATAGAGAGGTTGTTGGAAAGTTCAAACCAATGACAAATAGTACATATAAAGTGGCAATGATGAGGATTATTGGATTATTGCGGACATCTTTCTTGTTAAAGATGCGAGATTTGAGAGTTCTATCTTATAAGTTAAAAAGCAATGCTATATCTGCCGGTTGTGGAACATTTGTCTCTTAACATTTTACCTATCATATTCTTTTGGCTTCAGTTTTCTCGAGCTTGTTTATACCAATTCCTCCGTGTACCAATTATACTGGAATGAAGTATTACAGATGATTTTTTCCTAATTAAAGGTTGCTGGTCATTCTACTATATTTTATAAATGAACAAAAACAATTCAAGAACCAAAAATTTTTTTATGTTTTATTAAAAAATGGCAATATTGAAATTGAATGAATTGATCACTTAATTTCAAATTACTACACTTATAAATTAAATCAAAATACTTCTGTCAATTTCAGTACGAAAATTATAAGAGTGACACACCGACAATATTACTATAAAATTGCCCTATTATTATGTTAACTATTCTTACATAATTTCTGGTATGGCACCTGAAATAGGAAGAATATGAATGGATTAAAAGAAGACATCAGTCCGAAAAGTATTGGAGAGGTTGTCAAAAAGTTCAAACCAATGCCAAATAGTACATTTAAGGTAGCAATGATGATTATCATAGCGGACATCTTTCTCGTTATTGAAGTGTTGGCAGTCGAGGACTGAAGAGTTTTCATTTTAAAACAATGAAGAACTGAAATGATCAGAATTGGCACAACGGCTATGGTTAGCACCAACAATATTGTATCTAGATTTGTACTTTCGGTTTTTTCATAAATCAATGGTACAACGCTGTTCATAATAATAAAAATAACAAACACAACAAAAAAGCTGTATCCCCATAAGACCAACAATGTACTGATGACAAATGAATTTGTGAGGTACTGTCTACACTTGAGCGGATACACAATCAGAACGAATCGGAGGAAAAACAGGAATACCACATCAGCTGACGAGTTAATCATTGCAATATATAGGACTAATAATGCAACGAATAACACGTTTCCTTCAAAAAACTTATCATTGTCATACATTTTAACAAACAATGATATCACCACAACTGTTAGATCCGTAATTGCCAGACTACAAATTGTGATAAAGGTTGGTGTATGCAAATGCTTACTGCAAGTTATATACAAAATGGTGGTAAAATTTCCCAACACTCCGAGAGACAATGTACAGTATAATATCATCGTAAAAACACTGCTATCAAAAAAAGTCGGTCCTGGACGCTCATAGTAAACACTGATATTGCTTTCATTCAAATATTCACCATCGTTGGATTCATTGAATGTTTCCTGATCGTTTAATGACATTTTGGAATCTTTCGCTTTAGATCCATGCAGTGTACAGATAAGTTGTGTTTAGTGAAACGCACACATTACACACTTGTGATATACGTGTTTTCCTAATAATTCTCCCTCCTATATATAGGTGTTTCCCAGTATCCCTTACGTCATTATCTCTATCGACCTGTATACAATGTATGGGTCTATTTAGCAGAAGAAAAACAGTTGGAAATAAGGTCTAATGAAGACTTTTATGACTCAAAGTCAGCCACAGACTGCTTTGAGGAACCAAACTCATCTCTTATCGCGCTTTAAATATTTTGAATGTAGAAACATTTTTATCAAGCTAACTACAAACCACTTCGGGGTGTAGATCGTTGCTTGTCTCTCATGTAAGCACGCTTGTTAGAAGCCCTGCTTTTTGGCCCTGCAGATTATTCTGTATCAATGAAGTAAATAAACGTACGATTGCTAAGTTGGTGGTACTGTCTGTCTTTTGACTTCTGAACTTGTAGTCTTTAAAAGTGCGCAATTGGTCATTTAGTTTAGCACCAAGTATTGGTAATTAAACAAATCTGTGACTCAACCGGAGAAACAGCTATAACCTAGAGGGGCATGGTCACAATTTTTGTCAAAAACTTTTTAATGTTTACATTGCTTCAGTAAGACATTTATAATTGTCGAACAAAATTTGAGTGTCTGTCAGTAGTCGAGTTAAAAGCAAAATATTGAGTTTTTCAGTTTTCATGGCCTTCATTTGATTGATTGAATAAACCGTTAATTTTTATGTTTGGAAAAATAATGTCACTGATATAAAAACATATAATATCACTTTACTTTACAATGTTGAAATCGAAAAGCGAAAGAAATAGGTATTTTTGACTGATTAAGATTGTAACTAAAAAATCTTCCTATTTTTTTTTTAAATAAATTCATTTAAAATACACTTCACAAAACTTCTAAGTTTGAAAAAAAAACCCGGAATGATCTGAAATTTTCAACATTGTGTAACCGATACGTATTCTCATCAACAGCACATATAGAACAAGACTCATTGAAATCGATTGTCTGTGACGAAATATTAAAGCAATAAATGTGTGATTCTCTGTCCTTAGTTTTAGTAAATAGCAACTTAATTTGATTAATATGCGTCTTTGATAACAGGTAAATAAAGTATTCTTCTATATGTGTCATAATTTTCTTCTCCAATCAAAAATAATCTAAAAATCAAACAGGAAGTGTTCGTGATATCCATCAAAGGTCAATGTTGCAAGTAGCAACAAGAGGTTAAGATTTCTACATCGTTCTTAACCAGTTGAGAGTTCAATTGAAATCGGCCACCCCAACGACATGACATACAAATGTGCTTTTTTCATATAATAAAAACATTAGATTCGGCAAACAGAATTTTTGTTCAGTGTAAATGCTAAAGAAAAAAAAATGAGATAATTAATCTAAGAGACTACGATAAAAAAGGAAAAACCTTGGACTTTTAAATCAAGAGAGTATAAATATGACACTGATATAATTTTGAGAATTTGTTAATGAATTAAAGATCATTGTGAAAGTTGCATATTTGTGTTCTAGTTACAAAGTTAATTAAAAAACAGTACGTTATAGACATTGTGGAAATCAAATCATAAGTTAAGAAATCCTCTCATAGACAAGCTTACATTGTCTAAAATGACCGTTAAACACAGAAAAATTTTGTTTAATAATTATTCTATACTCGGATTTTTCATTTTAAAAACAATAATGTTTTAGAATCAAAAGTTAATAACTCATCAAATTTATTTTTTTATCAATTAAGCTTGCAAGGCTGACGAATATAAACATTCGATACAACAAATGAGTGTTTTCGGTTTGAAACAAAAGAAATTAGTTTACAAAATTACCATAATAAGCATACCAGCTTTGACCCAAAATAAACTAATGAGTAGTCAACAAATTCATTAAAATGGAGTATATTTGATTTTTTTTCCCCAAAGAGATAATTAGTTTAAAATTGCAATAATGCTTGAAAACTTTTATTGGCATTCAAAATGATTTTTTAATAAATGAAAAATCAATAGAAATAAATGGTATTTAGCCATATATTTGTAGTTGTTTATTGCAAAATGATCCAAATCATCAATATGTTTTGGGCATAATCAAACGAAATTGGCAAAAATTCATTTTACAATACGATATAAGGATTTATTTGAAAGTAATTAGTTTCAAAACTTTCAGCAAAGGTTCGAAATATGTCTTCAATTTTGAAAAACCAAAAAACTAATTAGTTAGTGAACAGCTTATCTTGCCTGTCGTGCGATGTGAATTTTTACTGCATGTATGTTTTTGTAAAGAGTTTTAACTCGTATCAATGCTCGATAAATAATTGTGCGTGGTTATATTACAGGGCTACATGTAACATGGCGCCTAGTTTACGTCACATATAGTTCTGTCCATTCCTAATAAATGATTTATTTTTGAACATTGCAAAATGACAAAGATTTGTTCCTTTTTGTGACAATTTTATTCACCAACCATAAAACAATGATTCCTCCCTAAATTTTAACTGTTACACATGTGTCTTGTACATATAAAAAAATCACTTAGTTTAAAATCATATATAAGGACTGTTAGGAAATCATTGAAACATTTACTACATATCAGAAAAAAAGAATATAAATTCTTTAATTCTTCAGAATATTCTCAAGAATTGGAACATTTTCTGGTCAGTAATATTAACATGTTCCGTTAAGAATACATCTACGTCTTTGATTAGAGACACTCCACATAGGTTATGCGAAGTAAATTTGATTCTATTTTTACTTTTTGTTTTTAAATCACTTAATGAACGTAAAAATCCTTTCAGCAATTTTTTTTCATCTTTCGACTTCAGCCATAAACATAAAGTCAAACTTGTGAAAGTCGAATCGGGTAACTATTTATAGAATCTCATTTTATTGGTATTTTTTTGTAAATAATTGTTATATCTTAATTTCTTGTGATATTTTTAATAATAATATAAAACAGGGCAAAATATGACTGAAAAAGTACCTAGTCCTGTGTATAAACATATCAGAGCTCCGAACTGTAAGTTATTAATTCTATTTATTTTCTAGCGCTATTAGAGGACGTAAATCTCAAACATATTCCTTCTTTTTGTCAGTGTTATTTTTAATATACATGTATATCATTACTCAAGTGAAACACACAGCTGATTTAAGTTTTCTGCAGAATATAAAATGTTTGCCTTCTGACAGTCGGCTATTATCTCTATTCTAAAACTTTTTCCTCCAAATTACATAAATGATACACAAAGGCCAATTTACAACAAATTGAATACATTTTGAAGCGCGTTATTCTTTAACGATCTTAGCACCGCTGACGTGAGTTCATGTATAATAATAACTTTAAAGCGTTTTTCATTCAGTATACCTTATTTTTGCATGTTCTACATAGGTGTTGCACACAGACGAACTAAAATAGCCCTTAATTAAGGGAAACCATTTAGTATACGTCACTTCTCTGGTGAAGATTATTTATAACTATACTCACGCGCTTGTGTTTTTGTTTTCTTTGTTTTGTTCGTATTTGTTCATAGGACCAATCTATGCATTCCTTAGGCAGAAAATAACCTAATGTTTGACTATCATAAAAAAGTGAAAACCCAATTGTTATAAAATACTTTTGATCCTGAAACGTTGTGAGCCTTTTCGAAGTTGCTTCCATTTAGACATTTGTCATCGTTGGATCCATTCAATGCTTCATATTATAGTATAGGAATTGTTTGAATAACATACCGCCCGAATACAGTAAAAACTGTTGTTGATTAGATGATGATAACACTTGTTGCTCAGACGAAGTTAGTCGATATTTTGATAAGCGTACATTCTATTCCACAGGACATATTCATTGTTTGTAATAATGCAGAGTGCCCTAATTACAAAAAGGCATCGTCATATCGGAAGAAAACCACTTAATAATGCAGTATTTACAATTATTGCTGATCACGTAGCAAATTCCTTCTTGTCTATTTCCTGCAAAAAGAGTTCAGGTTTATAGCAAATTTCTTTTATAGTAGGACGCAAAATAAAGAACCCAAAACCCAAAAAAACTCAAACTTCACAGCTGCTTCACGTGAGACTAAACAGAAGTTCTATTTATTATCAAGAAGGTTACTATAACTTAAAACTAAAGATATTTCGGGCTTTTGAGTTCTTTTGATTTCAAAAACACCCGACCTGTTTTAACTATCTCTAACTATTTAACCTTTAGAGAGCTAAGCATTAAATTTAAACGAACTTGAATGTTCAAATTCTGAAAGTTCAAGACAAAAAGGTGAGCAAACAGACGCAAGGCAACCAAGTAATCGTAAAGCATACTGGAATAATTTAGATTTCAAATTGTTAATATATGGATTATGGATCAATGCTTGAATCCTAAGAAGATATTAAACGTTTAATATAAGCATATAGTTTAGAATTTGAATAGTTTAAATCATGACATTTAAACGTATACTATGTAACGGGTCTCAGGAGAGGATAAAAGACTGTATGAGTTTGTATTGGTAAAACTCTGTTAAACTATTTTCCCCCAGAAATACATTGTTTCATTTTGTAGTATTATTGTATGTTAAAGAATTCTGATTGCTAATTATATCTTTATTGCTGACACACCAACCTCTGAAATAACAACGGCTAGAATAACAGAACATTTGACTTTATAGAGCTACTTTTATTAGAGTTAGCTGATTTGGTTAGAGTTATGGCAAAAGTTATGAACAAAGTGGCCCCTTGGTCTCTTGTTTTTATAAGATTTAATTAATTACCGGTATTTAGAATGTAACAGGTACCATAATTTCATGAATTTCATGAGTTCAGAATATTGACTTGTGTTGTTTGAAGAGTTATTCGCGTATAGGATAGAGGATAGACCACCGCTCCGAATCGTGTCATGGAACGTGAACAGAGGTCTGGAAAAGAAGTTAGGTGAACATGAGTTTTGTAAACTTCTTTCCTCGTATGACATTGTATTTTTATCAGAGTGTTGGGTAAACAGTGAGTCTACTTTAGACCTGTCTCATCTTACTCAAGGTTATGCGTCCTTTATGTACCCACGTACCAGAGGCAAAGGGGGTGGAATGGTAATTCTGGTAAGAGACGAACTACTAGCTCACTTTTCAGTTTGTAAATATGTTGGTGACAGTATGGTATGGGTAAAATTGTCAGGTATATATAAAAATGACGTTTATATTTGTTTTGTTTACATTGCACATGAAAACAGTGTATTCTATACTACTTATGATATTGACCTTTTTGACACTCTATTATGCGATATTGCGAAGTACAGTGATATGGGTGTTATCATATTAGCTGGAGATTTTAATAGTCGTGTGGGTGAATCAAAAGATTATGTTGAATATGATATTTTGGCTAACAATTTGTTAAATAACATGCCTGCATTTTTGTCATATGATAAGGATTATACTTGTTCACGTAGATCGGAAGACAAACATGTCAATAATTTTGGTCGTAAATTACTCGAATTATGTCGAGCCTCTGGTCTTAGAATATGTAATGGCAGGGTTTCCGGGGACACGCGGGGCAAATATACATTTTTTAACCATTTAGGTTCGAGTGTCTAAGATTATGTTTTAGTTGGTAAGGATGATTTTGATGCCATCGAGAGTTTTACTGTTAAAGATTTTAATGAATGGTCAGACCACGCTCCAGTTGAAGTGTGTATTCATAATGTTAAAAACTACCAACGCTATGACAATCATAACATTTTCTGTAGTAATGTAACGGCAGGCAGTGTGTACAGATGGAATGAGGAAGCTTTTGAGTCCATAAAATCTATCTTACACAGTAAAGTGTCTGATTTTTACAGTCTTTTTGAAAAAATGGACTGTGGGATCCTTAGTATAGATCAGGTTGTAAATAATTTCACTAGTATATTAAACAGTGTTTTTATGCCTTTTTGTAGTGTATCCAACTTTTTAGGTGGTTCGTCTATTGACATTAAGTTTTCCAGTAGTAATAAGCCATGGTTCGATGACAAGTGTAAAGAACTCCGTAAAGTTTATAAAAGCTCCTTACGTATTTTTAATTGGGAAAGGTCTGTTCAAAATCGTATCACTTTATGTGAAAACAAACGTGTCTACAAAAAGCATGTACTTAGAACTAGAAATAGGTTTGTCAGACACGAAGGTAATAAACTCAACTATTTAAGAAAGCACAATCCAAAACAGTTTTACAAGATTTTCAAGAAAAGAAAAACAATTAAAAGCTCTTTAGATTTAGATGCTTTTTATCAATATTTTAAGAGTGTTTGTAATGTAGATGAAAATATTGTAGACATTGAAAGTCCATTTTTTGAGCAGAGGAGTACTGATACTGTTTTTAGTGAATTAGATAAAGCCATAGATGAGGAGGAATTACTTTCAGTATTAAAAAAATTAAAATGTGGTAAAGCTGCCGGAACAGATCACCTGTTAAATGAATATTTTGTTAAATTTAAAGAGTTTTTTTTACCAGTTTTAGTTAGACTTTTTAATAAAATTTTGGATGCAGGTACTTTCCCAAGGAGCTGGTCTATAGGTGTAATAATTCCACTTCTTAAAAAAGGTAACACCAATGATGTTAACAACTACAGGGGAATAACTCTTGTTAGTAATCTGTCAAAAATATTTACCACAGTGTTGAACTATAGATTACTTCGCTGGTCTGACGACAATGGTATCATAAGCGATGCGCAGTTTGGGTTTAAGCCAGGTCATAGTACCACAGATGCCATTTTTGCACTTACTAGTTTAGTATCTTTATATTTGAAAAAGAAAAAGAAATTATATTGTTGTTTTGTTGATTACAGAAAAGCGTTTGATAGTGTGAATAGAAACAAGTTATTATACAAACTTGCTACAAATGGAGTCACGGGAAAGTTGTTAAGTATTATTAAGCATATTTATTGTGAGTTAATATCATGTGTCAGATATAAGTCTGAACTGTCAAATTATTTTTCGTCAACAACTGGACTTATGCAAGGAGAGGCTTTGTCGCCTTTTCTTTTTTCATTATATATTAATGATTTTGAAATGGATTTTATTCGAAGTTGTTGTGAACCTGTTGACTTCAGAGACCTTTCGCTTTTTCTTTTAATGTATGCTGATGATACTGTGTTAATAGCTAATTCAAGGGAGAGTCTACAGGGTATGTTGAATCAATTGTATCAATTTAGTAATGATTGGAATATTGGTGTGAACACAGATAAAACAAAAATAGTTGTTTTTCGACATGCGGGTAGAATGTGTAAAAATGATTTTTGGACCTATGACCAAAAGCATGTTGAGGTTGTTAATTGTTTCAATTATTTAGGAATCAATTTGAATTTTAATGGGAATTTTAATGTTACACAGAAAACAATTGCAATGCAGGGTAGGAAATGTATGTTTGGTATTCTAAAACTATGTAATGAAACTTATTTAAATATTGAGACTAAATTAAGCATTTTTGACACCTATGTATCTAGCGTTCTTAACTATGGCTCCGAGATATGGGGTTTTCATTCTGGTGATGAAATAGAACGAGTTCACACAAATTTTTGTAAAAGAATTTTGAAAGTTAAAAAATGTACGTCAAACTTTATGGTTTATTCAGAGTTAGGTCGTCTACCTATGAGTATTATACGTAAATTGCGTATCATTAAGTATTGGTTGAAATTGATTAAAACAGAAAATTGTATATTACGCAATGTATATGAGGAAATGGTCTCACAGTTGATACCAAATACATGGTGTTTTAATGTCAGAGAATTATTAGTATCTCTGGGTATGCATGAAGTCTGGCTTTCACAAAATGTGGCTAACACTAATGTTTTCTTAAAAATTGTAAAGCAGAGGTTGTCTGATTTTTTTATTCAGGAAAGAGACGCATTTTTCGAGTCATCCTCTAAATGTTTATTGTACAAGTATCTGCCTGACACTTTTTCGTTACAATTTTATTTGAGTAAAAATATTCCGGAAAACCTTGTTGTCCTTTTAACAAAATATAGACTGTCATCGCATATGCTTTTGGTAGAGCAAGGCCGTTATAATGGAACTGTCAGATCGATGCGTATCTGTAAATATTGTAATTTAGGTGAAGTCGAGGATGAATTCCATTTCATACTTATCTGTCCATTTTATAAAAGTCTACGGGTATTGTATTTAAAAAAATATTACTGGTCTCGTCCTTCAATGTTTAAGTTAGTTCAACTCCTTGCCATTCATAATCGCAAACAATTGTGCCATCTCGCAATGTTTCTGCGTGAGGCAGGTAAAAAACGGGATGTCGGATAACTAGTACATCCAACTGATGTATTATTACTATCACTATTATTATTAATATTACTATTATTATCATTATTATCATTATTATAATCATTTGATTTATTGATTTATAGGGTCTCTCCTCCTATGAATGTACATGTATGAATAATATTTTTTTAGAATATTGTTTAACGTCAATAGCGAACTGTTTGATTTTGATTGGATAGAGTGTAAGCATTATATATTTATAATTATGTACATATGTTTCAACAGCTTATAATTCATTTGAATTTAGCCAATAAACAATACAATACAATTCGCGTATATATAATGATTATGACTAAATAAGCGGCTTCAACCCCTCATTACCCTTCACAAAGATCAAGACCAGAAGTACTTAATAAAGGAAGGTTTCCAAAAGACCGACATAGTGATGTATTCTTGCATCTTTAAATGATCACATTATTATCTATTGTATTTTACGTTGTTTAAAAATGAAAAAAAAACAACTGTTGGACATCATTATGCCAAAAACTTCAACCAAATTGATTGATTCTAACGGTTCTTGGGCTGATTTACATCGACATCGTGCTAATATAGGATGCGATATAAAAATTCCACGTAAGAATCATATATATTACATTTATTATGACCGATAAAAATACATATATACAAGACAATATGAAAAAAAAAGAAAGAAAAAAGTCACCTTCTTGGAAATAATTTTATCAATATAAATACATGTACATTAACTATCAATTCTGTGTGCTGTCTGAGCCGAGCATTATCCGTAATTGCCTGTAAAGATGCCATGCTTAGATGAAATACTGGAAGTAAAAACTAATGAAGACAGCCATTTAAATGCTGCAAATTGTAAAAAGCTTTCTAAACATTGACCTCTTTATATAAATATAATTCAATAAAATAACACAAAACACAGTTAAAATTAAAAAATACACATAAAAATTAAATATGAAATTTTGGAAGAGTCTGTTATCTGCAAAAGAAAAATTCTGTAAGACCACAATTATCGATTTTGTAAAAGCGACAGATTTTTTACGTTCAAATAATTAGATGACTGTAAAATTAGCAGAAATTCAAAAAAATTAAAGATTTTATTTAGGTTGTAACAAATCTTATTTTTTAACTACATGTATAATCTTTAGAAGATGATCAATAAATATAAACGAAATCCATTTAATGACAACTCTTTTAACATAAGGACAGACATTTTTGATATGGAACGTGAAATAAAAAAAAGATAAAAGGATTTAAGGAATGTACAATTGCGAATAAAATGTTGGATGTACTCATAAAGAAAAATAAGATGCCAAAGAAAAAATTTAAAACCGCAATACATATGATGACAGCAGACATTTTTCTCGTTATCGCTGTGTTGACAGTAGTGGACCGAAGTTTTTTCATTTTTACACAATGAAGAACAAACATGGCAGCAATCGGTAGGACAGTCATGATCAGCATCAACGTAGACGTAGAAACCCAATCGCTTACATTAGGATCACTTATTCTCAAATCAAAGATCAAGTATTCAATGAAATATTTGAATGAAATAAACATCAAACTGTATGCCCATAAGACTAGTGATGAACTAATGACAAGCGAATTGGTGAGGTACATTCTACACTTCAGCGGATAAGCAATTAGAGCAAAACGCACGAAAAACAGGAATACCACATCAGCTGATGACTTAATCATTGCAGCATAAAGGACTAACTTTGTCCAGAATTCAATGTTTGTTCGAAAGAAGTCAAAGTTGTTAGCTAACTCGATTACCACTGATATTGCGATGACAATAAAATCTGTGATCGCTAAGCTGCATATCGCTAAAAATGTTGGTGTGTGCATGTCTTTCCTGCATGAAATGACCAGAGTAGTAATAAAATTTCCCAGCAGTCCTAAGGTATAGAAAGATAAAGCTATCCAATTAACATTGTGATCAAAGTAAGTCGATCTTGAAACGTTTTTGGTTTCATCGAATTGGCTTTCATCAAAATATCTGTCATCATTAGATCCATTCAATCCTTCCATTGTTTTCCAGTTTTGTAATTTTCTGATTCAGACACAGCCAGATTACAGTAATTGATTTGATAAATTTTGAAATCCAATTTCTCACTTTTTCTTATTTAATGCATTGTTCCAGTAATTCTTCACACCAAATAGGGAGGATAGTTGACAATAATTGAGATACAGATATATTATGCAATGCATTAATACAGATACTGTCTGTTCCGTAGAGGTTATTCACTGCAATTGGAATGAAAACAATTATACGACTGACATGGAAAAAGAATTTGCAGATCCATTTATACATAATTATCTGTACGTACCTTCTGTTTCCGCATGGCATGTTCATTGATCGGTGTATAACATAGGAGGGAGAATTATAATGTGTATATCGACAAGTGTGTAATGTGTGCGGTTTACTATGCACTACTGTACACAGCATGGATCTAAATCTAAATATTCCAAAATGTCATTAAACGATTAGAAAGCATTCAGTAAATCCAGCGATGGTGCATGTTAGAATGAAAACAATTTTGGTGATTTCTAGGAGCGTCCAGGACCGACTTTGTTTGATGGCAGAATTTTTACGATAGTTTTGTATCGTGTATGTATATCTCGGAGTGTTTGAAAATTTTACAACTCTCTTGATCATAACTTGCAGATAGCTCACTCTACTAGCACTTTGAAATTAAAAATATTATTTTCGGCGACGAACTTGAAGTAGGAATTTTAAAAAATCGATGTTGATGGATTTTTTTTCTGATATTGACGATGTCTTTGTGTGCATATTGTGTTTCCCTTAATGTGACGATTTCTGGGCTTTAAACCTACTATCACGGGAAACAACAACACAAGTCACCTAAGTAAAAACGTATATTAACGAAATTAAAACTGACAAACCACAAAGAACACAAGACACGTCTGCAAACTATAGTTAACGCGATAATCTATCTTTCACATCTGTTAACTATAGTTAACACTGAAAACAATCATTTGCGATTGTTAAACATAGTTTATCTGATAAATATATTTTCACCATTGTAAAACTATGATTAACAACTCTAAACTATAGTTCACGAATGCAAATTGTATCTGATAAATATAGTTTCACAATCGTGAAACTATATTTATCAACTCTAAACTATAGTTTACGAATGTAAACTATAGTTTACAGATGTAAATCTATATTTATCAGCAAAATCTATTGTTAACGTGTATTTCCACAAAGTAAAACATAGATTTGCATTCGTTAACTATAGTTTACAGATGTGAAATATAGATTAACATCGGTAACTATAGTTTAGGGTCCGTAAACTATAGTTAACAGCCGATAAACCTAGTTTATCAACTGTGAAATTATGTTTTGCTAATTTATGTGAATTTGGCGTGCTTTAGATTTGTAAACCGTAGTTTACTGATCATAAAACCCTATTTATCAGATAAACTATGTTTAACAACCGCAAATGATTGTTTTCAGTGTTAACTATAGTTTACAGATGTGAAACATAGATTATCGCGTTAACTATAGTTTACAGACGTGAAATATAGATTAACGTCGGTAACTATAGTTTACGATCAGTAATTATAGTAAACAGCCGATAAACCTAGTTATCGACTGTGAAACTACACACATACAATTACCTAGATCCCGATCCCGATCCCAATTATCATTCAAATTTACCCCCGAAATACGCTACACCTTCAATCATTCCCTCATTGTCGTGATCGTTTCATTTGGTACTAAGTCATTATTTATTTTAACTATTTATGCGTTGTTGTAACTTACTTGTTTTATTCACATGAAAACAGACATTATTCAGACTAACCGCCATGCTTGCAGTATGTTGAGCCCGATGTTTAAAACTATTTTAAACTCTTTCTAACAAATAATGACAAATGAAATGAACAATAATAATTGATGTTTTTTAAATTTTATTAATTGTAATTTTGTATAATAATTTAAACATGTTAAATGTCATGTATTTTATGTCGGTACAACGTTATCATTTAATTATGATGAGATACGCCAAGTTAGTTGACGATTGTGACGTTGACGTCAGACCTTAAAAACAACAAAATTGTGTAAAAATATGATTAGCATTCAAACATGTTTTTAATTAAAAAAAAAGAAGAATAAATAATTGGTTTTTACAAACATATGTTGTTGTTGTTTTGTGAAAATTGATCCAAATCTTCAATATATTCTGTGGGCATAATGAAAGAAAATTGGCAAAAATTCATTTTACAATACGATATAAGGGTTTCATTTCAAACTCATTAGTTTTAAAATTTTCAGCAAAGCTTACTTACATCGACTCGATATATCTCTGTGAACTTGAAATAAACGATACCACAGAGTCTGCGTCATCTCTATCATATTTGGATATTTTACTGGAAATGGACATTGATGGTAACCTAACAATAAAACTGTATGAGTTAGTCTCAGTTAATTCGATACGCATGGACACGCTCTACTTATGAACAGTATCTAAGGCGATGCAAGCTACTGACAAACAAGTTGATTAAACAGAGCTATTAACAGTCTCGATTGAAATCATCTTTTCGTGAGTTTTATGGTCGATACGACGATCTTTTCAGATATACAACCTTCCACTGGGTTGCTAACTCCTCTATTGCACCTGATCCTGCCTCTTCTTTTTTTTTATTGTAGAGCTACATGTTTGCTCTGCTTCTGTTTTGTATTTTTCCTTTGGACTTGATTTTGGACACTGTTCGTTGTCAACACGTCATTGTCTACAATTTTGAAAAAAAAACCAAATATTAATTAGATAATGAGCAGCTCATTATTTGTCGTGCGATGTGAAATGTTTTTTCATATATATATTTGTAAACAGTTTTTATTCGTATCAATGCGCAATAAATTGTGCGTTGTTACATTCCAGGGCAAACATGGCGCCCAGTAGTGAAAACTTTACATATCGTTCTCTCCATTCCTATTAAACACCTATTTTTTTTATTAAATTTCACTAATGTTATGACAAAGGTTTGTTCCTTGTGACAATTTCATTAACCAACCATAAAAACAATCGCAAAATATTCATGAAATAATTTTTATCGTTACAATGAATTGAACTTTAAAAAAAATCATTAAATTTAAATTCATACCGGTATATGAAACTGTTTGGAAATCATTGAAACATTTACTATAAGTCAGAAAAAGGAAGATAATTTCATAAAAGTTCTTTAGAATGTTCTCAATAGTTTGAACACTTTCTAGTCAGTAACGTCAACATGTCCCAGTAAGATGACATATTATTTTTAAATTCATAAAAGGTCTGAATTTGTTCTAAATTTTGATGCAAAAGGAACATGTTCTGAGTCTCCAGAGTTGGTGTTTTACACAGATTTTGTAACAAGAAAGGTTCTTTCCTGGTTATCGGCTATTTTAAAGGTTTTTCATTTTCTATAAATATGGATGTAATAGCGTTCGACGTTATACAACAGACGTTATAGACAGATTTTTAACAAAAATGGCTACAAGTAGGGGAGACAGCTGACATTCTAAATGTTGCCTTCCACATGTCTTAATTTGTTTCCTTTAGTCTTCTAAACGAACTCAGACTTGAAGTTAAAAAAAGACGGGCAATAACTTTGATGATTATCTCAAATTAATCACAACTGTTTCTGTATGTTTTTCAGACCCATAATAGCCATTTTTCTTTAAAAATGAGTATTATATTATGTATGAATACCGAAATTTAAAAAAATCATGTAGGAAGCCGTAAAACTGGTGCAAAGTAGTATTGACTTGTTAAGAACTCGAAAAACTGACCTTTTCAGATAGATTTATTTTACAAAAAAGTGGCCGGATGCAGCTGTATATTAAATAGGGGTTTTTGTGGACGACATAAGGTGGCACGGGACAGTTTTTTTGATACAATTCATTGTAGCCAGGGGATGCGTGTCCTCGGAAATCTGTAACTAGAATTTCCTCAGTTCCCATTCAGCACAAATACCTTTAATTCACGCCTTATAAGGCCAATCACCAATTTCTGAAGAAAATTACTAGTCAAAACCGAACTCTGTAACTAGAATTTCCTCAGTTCCCATTCAGCACAAATACCTTTAATTCACGCCTTATAAGGTCAATCACCAATTTCTGAAGAAAATTACTAGTCAAAACCTGTAAAATTCTCTACATACTGGTTTTTATA
This sequence comes from Magallana angulata, assembly GCF_025612915.1. Lineage (NCBI taxonomy): Eukaryota > Metazoa > Mollusca > Bivalvia > Ostreida > Ostreidae > Magallana > Magallana angulata. Next base: position 17,870,083 of record NC_069118.1, read on the forward strand.
AGATTTGGACCCTTTCATATTTTGCTAATTTTTCATGATTTTTCAGCTTTTTAGACCTCCCCCAGCTAATTCCCTGCAGAAGGTTGACCTTCCGTACCGCGTGCATGGTGCACTATCACATGTCAGAAACTTACCGGTGTATAGTTTACAATGTCCCATCCACCTACTTTTCGTGTTATTTTACCTCCCGTCTGTAACTTGCAATTTCACTGTGTAAAGTCAACACAACAGTCATAGCCGCAGGTTTCGATTTTACTTCTCATTCTCATGTACCTAACATATGGGGCCTACATATTGCATATCAATTTCAACAAGAGACACCCTTCTAACTAATGATAATCATTAAAAATCATTTATGAATTTTAGCAACACTTATAAGCCTTCAAGTACAGCAACTCTCAATTTTACAAAAAAACTGTCCCTTGCTACCTAAGATAAGTAATATAAACCATACATCTGAATACGGTAAAACACGCTTATAACGAAGTCACAAGGACGTGTAATTTTACTTCGTCATAAGCGTAATTCGTTATATCTGTCAAGTTTACGACGTTATAAAGTCATGTGAAATGAAAATCACTTCGCTGTAAGCGTAAATTCATTAACTGTAAATAAACTTTTAAGTTCATTGTGTACAATTGAAGATTGAAGTTAATGGTTTTATCTATAATTTCGATATATCAAGACGTAACCAGTGTTTCCTTCTTTATTTTATCTAACATATTCATACAAAACAGACAACAAAGAAAGATAGCACCAACACAGTAAAAATAAATTGATAAATTAATATTAATTCAAAAAGTTGAAATCATGAAACTTTTGAATATTCTGTCTTAAAGATTATTTAAATGAATAAAAAATAAAATAGAGGATTTAACATGATTGAAAATATTAAAAGGTCTTTCCATCAGATAATACATAGTATATATTTTGTTTATGAATCATGCAAGTCATATAAAATGAGAGAGATTAACATAATATTTCTATAAGGTTCTTGCAAATGAATCTTATTTAGTCAAAAGCAAATTTATATATCATAAAGGATAACGATATAAGTAAGAGCATATTCTATCAAGTATTTTTCTGACATCTGATTATCTTAAAATCTAAAATATTTCAGAATATAAAAATGATCACGACTTGATCAATTCACACGTACGAAATCCGTTTAAGAGCTCTCAATGGTCTTCGTCAATTTTATTTGCTATTTTTACTTTCCTTAGACGAATAACGCTGTATCCAGATTTAGGAAAATGTTCAGTTCTAAGAGTACACTATTTGAATTTTTTCTTTACTAAATAATAGGTTATGATATGAAATATCATATTCAAAAGTTTAAGGCATAATTCATGGTTAATTTGTCGACCACACATCACCCTTAATGAGAAATGTTTTTACACAAGGACCAAAATACCGAGACAATTTTTTGATATGGCACATGAAATAAGAAAAAGATAAAAGGGTTACAGGAATGCATCAAGCCAAGCAATATGTCACCTGAAAATATAGCGTTAAACAAAAAACCAAAACATAGATTCAAAACGACAATAAACCATTCCTTCTGTTGCTGTACTCTCATGGCATTGCACATGCCCAAACTATGTGATGTTGTTAATAGTTTGGATTGTTTATTAGGCAGAACCGAATAAAAATAATTAAACATAACTAATACTAGAGCGATTTATTTCATGCAATTTGGTGGGTTACAAACAAGTTCCGTGAACACGTGGAATAAAGGATATTGATATGAAAGCAACAAGGAATCTCAATCGACCAATTTAAAAAAAAATAAATCTCATGTTACAATTGAGGAAATGTCGGAGAATACTTTTTGGCCTTCATATTAGCCCAACCCATATTAAACTCCCATGGCGTGTTTGATAATTGGAATATTTACACATTTTTTTAAAACCATGAGAATAGCCTGATATTTTGATGTGTAAAATGTTGCTTGTTTCTCACTACAGTGCGCTACTGAACAGCCCTGGGGTAAGTGATTTTGAAAATTGCAGTTAATAAGTAGTTGCGTGGTGAATCGTGTGACTTCTGTCTGGTAATGTATCGAGGGGACATAATGACGCACAAATCCATGATATAGCACATATCGAATTATTAGACGATATCGACATTTTATTATAATATGAAAAGATGAACTTTTGAAAAATTACGGTGTCAAAAAGTATATACATAAAATAAAAAAACCGCAAAATAGATATAAGCGTTGTGCCAACACAAAATAATGACTTTCTTCTTCGCTTCATAGCCACGTAAACACAGGGGAATGTAAATATTAAAACGTGACAGTTATCATTAGCGATCAGCCTCTCATTGAAACTTGATGTATCCAAGAACTATATAGAGTATGAGGCAATAAGTATTCGTCACAATGGCGGCGTGTTTACATTCGCGACAAAATAAGGCGGGATTTCAATCTTCCATTTTAAATTAAAACCAATGGTTTAAGTAACAAAAAAACCTTACCAAATACTTTGAAAGACGACTTTTTAGTCTGATCAAACGTTATATGCGTCTCGGAACTGTGTTCTATAGACTTTGAACGTACTCAGGCGTACTGGAGGTCCAAATGTTCACCACCTCACGAAACAGGTCGACCTTGTTTGCAACGGGGACAACACGTCCCTGTAGCTTTTTCTTGATAAACAGCCATAGGTTTTCGACAATGTTTTTATCGGGACTTTGTAAAGGCCAGCTCATAATTCTTATTCCGTTACTGTAGAGAAAATCTTGAATTCAACGAGCAGGATGCACTGGCACATTGTCGTCTTGAAAGATGTACTGCTGGCTGGGCTATAACCGGCCACAATTTGTCATTATGCCCCTGTTATGAAATGGCTGGGACATATAGTGTTACCCTGTTCAGTCATTCCGTCATTCTGATATTCTGTCATTCTATCCTTCCGTCCTTTTGTCATTCCGTCATCATTCACTTTCCGATCATTATCTCAACAACCGGTGTACACATTCAACTCAAATTTAATATATTGATGTATCTTGTGTATATATAGGATGAGTTCGAATATGGTTCCAGGCCGATGGTTTTTGATAGAGTTATGCCTTTTGAACTTTGAAAAAAATTGGAAATTCACTTCCCGATTATTATCTCAACAACCGTTGCACACATTCAACTCAAATTTGAGATATGGAGACATATATATTAATATATATATATATATAGAGAGAGAGAGAGAGAGAGAGAGAGAGAGAGAGAGAGAGAGAGAGAGAGAGAGAGAGAGGCTGACGTAGAATTTTGTTCCGGTGCGGTCCAATGATTTTTGACAGAGTTGTGCCTATTGAACTTTAAAAAATGGGAAATTTACTTTTTGATCATTATCTAAACAACCGAGAAAAATGAGAAAAATCAACAATGAGAAATTTGAATATATTAATTTGTATGCTTTATATGACACTCATTAATGGCTTAGATTTGTAATAAAGCTTTCAAGTGTGGTTGTTAAACAAAACTAAATATCAATAATTTAGGTTAACCGAATATACATGAATGTAACATTTTACAAAAAAAAGAAATTGAAAAACAAAAAAAAGAACATATCCGAAAGTTCTAAAAAAAATAGTATTCCTTATTTTCAATTTCTTTGCTCAGCATTATTAAAGTACGAATATATATAGTGATTAAAACCTCCTCTCGATTTTCCCAGCATTAAAATGAATTGTGCAAACACTCAACCAACAAGGTGCTTAATAAATACCTACAAAAAATAAGGGTCTTACATGTACGCCCATTTTAAAAATTGATCTATATAGGATCAAGGATTCGGATGTTTTAGCTATAGTTTAAACTGATTAAACATTGCCTAATTATGTCAATAAAAATTGTAATAAGTAACATAGAGTAAAAAAGCTATGGAAAAAGTCTTCGTATTTTTACTGGCCATAGTATATGCTTTATTATGATACATGAAATTTCAAAATGTTCAAAATAACGTTCATTAGCAAATATTCAAAAACATAATAAACATATGAATTGGAAAAAGAATGTTCGTTATTACCACATATCATACTTTAACTTTGTAATTATCTCTTAATTGTATTTCACTAACGTTTCTGACATGAAATAAACAGACCTTTAAAGAATTAAGAACATTCAATAATTTAGTATTATTATGCAATTTATTCTCTTCAGTCTTTATGGATTATTTGCGTGTTGTTCAATAATAAATTTTAGGCTGTATTCATAATGAACCAATTACAGAGCATTTTCATTGCATAATTAAGGCACATGAAAAGTAAGGAGAGCTTTTAACTGACTAACTAATGTTGCGTAGCATTTCATAATGTCATAATGAAGCGTCGTAAGCAGATTGGAAATTAACAAACCCATTCAGTGGCGTATTATAATCATGACATAAAAATTGATTTGAGAAGTTACACACACAACAAAAACGATATATAACATAGTCATTTTCCACATGCAGTCAATGTTCAGAACATTTAATAATAATAACAAAAACAAAAAAATTGAGAATATACTACCTGTAATAAAAGATTTAAAGATGGTTCATTATGTATTTCAAAATTTTGTTATTAAAACAACCAATACAAAGTTTTGCCTTAAATATAAACTCTTAAATCTATGCATTTTTTTATATAAAATATTACAATCGGGTTTATTTTTCTTTAATTATGAGATGTGGTGATTACAAACAGTAATCAAAATCAAACGCCCAAAAGAAAAATACAAAACGAGAGCAGAGCACACTACATATAGGACCTCCACAAAAAATTAGAGATAGAATCAAGTGCAAGTAATAATAGACTGTTTTGATGGTACGTACAACGGTTGCCTCTCGTAATTGTATAACTTAATAATTGCCAATTTGTATGATATGTCATTTGTATTCAAACTACTTGTTATCACAAACAAATAAAGATAAAAAAAACTGTATATGAAAAGCTGACCCACGTCTACATAGAATTTGCTTGGCCGCCTCCATTTCAGGTTGATATAATTTTATTTCCCTATATTATAGAGCAGGGTTAAAGTTCACACTCAAGCATACGTCTATATCCATAAACAAGTGATAGTCTAACAGTCATTTAAGGAGGCTGGATCCTCCTATCAAACATCTTACATTTTTTCTAAAGTATAAAGAAAAGGTTCACAATTTTATTACCTGATTATTTTTTTTTTTTACCTTTTGCACTATTAAAACGCCGTTTCAGTCATTAACAATTCAACATGCTATGAGATTATTTAAAAGTCTCAAACATTACTTGAGTTATAATACAGTTTTCGAAAAAATCTTACAAATTCAGAAAATAAAATTAAAAATATGTCAATAATCTAATATTTCAGATATGGCATGAAATAAGCTAATTTTAGACACATATTGGAGCAATATTTTACTTGAATTGTATGAAATACAAGCTAAATATGTCAATACAAAAATTGTTGAAATATGTTTTTCGGAACAAAATAAAGATATTCCAATGCACAAATTCACTTGAATTTGATATGCACTAAAATTTTGGAAGCTAAAGTTATAGTGCTTTGATTAAAAGCTTAACTATTGTGTTATGAAAAATGTTCATTTTCGTCTTTAAAAAAACGTCCGCCACAAAATCTCGTATCTTACTAAACTCTGTAAATATGCATTTTTCCTTAACTATTTTATTCAATATAGTTTATATGCATTGTAAAATATAAATATCCAAGTAGAATTGATATATGATGCACAATTTTCAGACTAGAGGTCATCCATAATGGCAAACCAAAAACAGGAACCTCTTTAAGTTGACTATCGTTAATGATGCCATTTAATTATTTAGACAAGATTTAATAAGATTTATGTAATACGAAATGGTACAGATAAATGACATGTGAAATCATCCTATTTAAATGCTTTAACATTTAAGTTACAGGAATTGAAAACTAAATATTCATTCAGTTTGATATTTAAGGATATTTATTTTATGAACTCTAACCCAATTTATGGAAAGAATCACAGTAAATTGCAATACAAAATGTACAATATCAGGTTTTTGCTCTTTGGAGTGTGGATGCAGTAGATACAGTCTGTGACGCCCTAACATTCATAAAATAAAAAGAGTTTCTTTACCCCATGTCCCTAGTTTGCAAATAATTGATTCGTTAGTTACATGTAGTTCTTAGATATCTTGAGGTGGTGTTGTTTTGCATTCTCCCAAAACCTTTAAAAGACTGAAAACAACTTGAATCCCCTAAGAATGCTATTTGTTTCAACATATTTAATGGTATTAACTTGTTTTTTCCTCGTTTTTGTCTTCTGAAGTAGATTGAACACGTACATGTACATCTAAATATATTTATTCTATGCTTTTGATAACATATAAAGGTCTCATTTTAAACATATTAGTATTGTCCGTTTTTTTACGCATTTTCACTCTATATTAGTTTCTCAGCACTGTTTGCTGCTGATGACGCCCGCAACAGCCATCCCTATCCTCTATAGTTACAAATACTATTTGTATCTGTGTTCCATTAAGAACAATTAGATTCTTAAAAAATGGTTTTAAAAATGTCAAAACAAAGTTTATCTATAGAAAATTGATGTATTATTTCAGCAATCATCAATCTATCCTTATTCATTTTGGTATAGTGATTATAATAACGAGACAAATTTTGCCGTATGGTCATGAATTATAAAAAAAAAGATAAATGGATGACATGAATGCGCTAGTCAAAGTAAATCAGAGGGGGTTATAAAACTAAAACCACTTATATTATTAAAAGCAGCAATTAACACAAAACATCTTTCTTGAAATTGCTGAGTTGACAATCGTGGACCGAAGTTTTTTTCAGTTTTAAGCGATGTAACAGTGATATAAAAATAACTGGAAGAATAGCTATCAGTACAATCTATACTCTTGTGATAGTTAGATAATTTTCGCATTCACCTATTTCACAAAGGTATGTGGTTTCAAGATATTATTGAAACCACAAAAAGCTGAAAAACCACAAGACTAATGATGCGTTGATAATAAGCGAATTTAGTGGGGCACAGTCCACATTTCAACGGATGAACAATCAGAACATATCCGAGAAAAAACAAAAGAACGATGTCACCTGTTGACTTAAACAATGACAAATGAAATATGCAAAAGATAGATTTTAAAAAAGTCAATTTTGCCAGCAAACATATTCATCTGTGATATTCCAACAACTGTTAAATCTGTTATTGCTAGATTGCAAGTGTAAAGTTCCTTCCTGACGGCTACCATCAGAATAATTAAACTGATAACCGGGCAGTCCTATGAAAATGATGGACTTTATGAATCATTTAGAAAAATAATTTTTGTCCATTAAAACTGTTCCTGGTGTATCTAGTGATGATAATTTGACTCCCATTTAGATAATAATCATCGCTGGATTTATTTAACGCAACCATTTCTCACATTTTAAGTTACTCCCAATACCATTTTTCTCAGTGCAGTGTGGTTTATTCTAAGTAAATTGCTCAATTTTCTTCCACTTTATATAACGAAGTTTTCAATTGCATGTCATTTTACAGTAGGGAGGGGTTAGTTTCAATTATGATGTAACATATTGGTATTTTGTTGTGAACCTTCGCAAAATATTACATCTTGAATATGGGTTTAGTTTGGAGATAGACGATGTCTACATCATGAATTAGAATTTTTTTTAATCGGCTATCTGTTCTTTTGTTTTTGTAAAATATGTCAAAACTTGTTAACGATATTAAGGATCAATTTTAGCATACGGCCACTTTATCTTCGTTTCATCAATTTAACGTGATAAAAATTACTCTTCTCTCCTCCAGCCAAAAGGGCACATGGGTTTTAAAAAAAAACTCCTTTTTACTCTCACTTTTAGCAATTTGCAATATCAATATTTTTATTAACCTTTTTTTTAACCGACCTGCAAAAGTAATTCTTATTTCATTTTGTTTGAGGGTTTTTTTTGTCATAGCATTAAACTGCAAAATAATTAATTAATTAATTAATTAATTAACTAATTAGTTAATAAAGTATTGAAATGTATCTACTGTAAACTTGCAAATTGGTTAGCCTACGTTCTGACACTCTTTGTGTTAAAATTTCTACCAAAATAGTACATTTTATGTCTCTGAAATTCAAAACTTATTTTTTAAATACCCTCACGCCCCACAAAGAATAGTGATATAGTTTGTTTCTATTCAAAATGTTGAATGACAGATAATACGAGGTAAATTGTGTAAAATCAATAGTTAAATTTTAAAAGAGGATTTGATATAAAATATTTCCATAGAATATGTAAGTAACAAAAGAAGGTTGATTTTTTCAAATCAAGCGCAATATTTTGTGAACCGTAAATTGCAAGTATTTTTAATGGTGAAACTGGAGCTCTGTGAAATGTAAGTTAAAATATTGTCAAATATTAAAGTTTTAAGGGATATCAAAACATATTGAAGAGAAAATTAAAATTAATGTTTACATTGTTTTATTAGAGTATAGCTTAAATCTTTTAGATAATATTCGCCAGGAAAGTGTAGTATTGTGAGACTTCCCCAATATTGAGACTTCCCCATAGAAGACCAGCTATCGAGTGAGTCTTCCAGTTTGGAGTGAGACTGGCTGTATAGTGAGATTTCCCCATAGAGGACCGGCTATAAAGTGAGTCTTCCGATTTGGAGTGAGAATGGCTCTGTAGCGAGTCTTCCCCATAGCCGACAATAGTCAGGCTTCCTTCCAACATGTTCGATTTGGGGTTTTTTTCCACTAGACTATGTATAAGTGCAGTAGGAACCGTTGTTAACGCTTTCTCCCTTTTCTTTTTTAGGATTTATTAAACACATCGATTTATTATTATTAGCTAAAAAAATCATCATACAAATTCAAGAAATAATTATTTATTCACCACAAATTATCATTCAAAAATATCAGTAAAACGCCTTAAATTTGTTCCTATCAACGAGACACATTTAAATAGTTTTTATTTGATGTTTTCAATTACAAGACAAAATAGCTATTTTGACCTAACTTTGACTTCTTCGTGATACTGGCACCACATCTAAAGTAAGAAACTGTCATACTTTATAGGCTTTTATTGTCTAAAGCAATGGTCCAAATACATGTATCCTGATATATTACAAGGTAGATTCCATTTTTATATTTGAACAAATTGAAACGTTATTGAAAGAATTCGTTAACAAAGGATTATATGTGATATTGTACATTTCTCGCCACGAAATTAAAGTTTTATCAAAAACTTTCAAGATAAGGTGGAAGATAGTTAAAATCATATTAAAAAAAAGTGTGAAAAAGATTATCACGACAGTGTACGCAATGTAAAAATGACGCCATGAAGATTGTCTTATTTTGATAATCTAAAGTTTTGTTGCAAAATAGGGGTTTTTTGCGATGGTTTTTCGACTGGGGAACATCGAGTTCAGGCTTGCTTAAGTACCGCTTTTAATTATGATGTGAATTATTATCTATTTAAACACATATGTTAAAATCATACATGAGCAGACCTGAGCTATATACTCTCAAATGCAAAATATAAAGAAAAAATGACAATATTTTAATTTGTTTGCAAAAGTGCGGGAATAAGCTCATCTAGATGACATCATATATAAATAGCCAATAGACAATTATAACTAATATCCATATAAAAGTGATATAGATCCTTTGAATAATGATTGCTTAATATTTGGTTTTAATACGATACCATATTCAAAGATTGGTTAAAATTGGGGGCAGATATTTAACCAAATCAAATAGAGTCCTTTAAAAAAAAAAAACTTTTTAGGGTGATGAATATGCATATGAAGGTAGCTACATTGCAGAAAAAATAACTGACACCTTCGTCAATACTAAATAGGTTCGTAAATCGTACAAGTCGCATAAAACCATTTATCCATAATTAATAATTTTCGAAATAGACCATTACTGCATATAGCATTATTCCACGCATATTCATGAAATAATTAACCCCTCTCTGCTCGAAATTGAACCGCCTGAGCCCTTCATCTTTGTACAGTAAAACAGCACATAACAAATAGGTATGTTGCACTCTGCCACTTTTGTGACTTTTTTATTTTACCAAATTTGGTTTGAAATAATCAGGAAAATGACAATAGATGATTATATAACAATAATTAATACGTTTATAAATTAATCATAAAATCATGAATATTTGATTCTTTATGCCATAATATTTTACAACTAAATTATCCATAACTCCCATTACTGATGTAATCAATGAAGTGATTGATTAGATAATTTATGCAAAACATAATCCTTGTGGTCTGAAAGCGCCATGTACTTGATTAATTCTAATTAAATCAAGTTCAGACCCCAAATTCATTAAGTGTTTATATCTAAAAAGTACACACCCCATCTCTCAATCATTCAACAAATTATGCTAAAAAGGTAAATAAAATACTTAAACTAATATTTTTTCAGCAGAATTGACAGCCAATTATTTCATTTTTGTGAAAGTTACTATAGAGACACATTTACGGTATGGCACATGGAATATGAAAAAGATAAATGGATTTATAGAATGCATCAGTCCAATTATGTCTATGTCAACCATAACGTAAAATAAGATACCAAAAATCATATTCAAAACAACAAAGATGATGATGATAAAAGACATCCTTCTCGTCATCGCTGTGTTGACAGTCGTTGACCGAAGTTTTCTCATTTTTAGACAATGAAGAACTGACATAATGGTTACTGGAAGTACAGTGACAATTATTATCGTTATTGCTGTACCAATAAAATGATTTTCATAATTGTCTATATTCATATTGTAAATGGAGAATTGTATCAGCAACACTAAGACGTTGATGATTAAACTATATCCCCAAAAGGTTAGTGATGCACTGATGACAAACGAATTGGTGAGGTACTGTCTACAGTTCAATGGATGAACGATCAGGGCGTAGCGAAGAGAAAACAGAAACACCACATCACACGAAGATTTAACCATCGCAATGGAGAGGATTATACGTAAAACAGATTGCAGAATACTGTGAAAAAAAAAGTCATGTTTGACAACAGGCAGCAGGAAAATGAGCGATATCATGCAAACTGTTAAATCCGTAATTGCTAAACTTCCAATTGCGAGAAATGTTGGTGTGTGCAGTTGCTTGGTAAAGGTTACGTACACAATGGTGATAAAATTCCCCAACGATCCTAAGAGAACGATTGAGAAAATAATTTTCGGAAAAACACCGTTATAAGACAGACTTGTTGAGTTGTGGTTCATGTAATCATCAAGTTGGCTTTCATTCCAATATCCACCACCTGTCGATCCATTCAATGGCCCCATGATTTCACAATATTTTGAAAACTTTCGTTAACGAAATATACACAACAGTTTTTTCCACGAAGCTTCTCTACAGGTCCCACTTCCTATCTAATGTGTGCAGTTTTAAGCCTTCCAGTCAAAATAATGGGATAATTTGATGGTGTCTGCGTTTGCTGCACAAGTGTATTAAATCGATTCGTTCTTTTTTTCAAAGTTTGTTTACGTAACAGAGCAGTGTAAACAAGCTTGCTGAACTATATTTTATCGCCACTAATTAGGATATCAAATTGTATGATAAGTTATTCTAAACTGACACAGTTTGTATTCAGATAATGTATTTAAAAAAAACCATGTAATTCTGATTACTGCATTTCATATGTATTTTATTTATTCTCCAGGATTCGTTTCAGAGAATAACAAAAAATCAGTATCGACAAAACATCTTACGTTATAATCTTAAACTCGTGTAAGAACTAAGTCACCGGGAAATGTTTCTATAAAAATATTACCCAGCTGTTACAGTTATAGAAAAAGATATCTAACTCTACTTCAAATAAACTGTGGCACTTTTCCACCATTGGGCGTACTACTTTCGTGGTTTGACATAAGTGTTTTTTTTTCTACAATAGTAGAATCGATGTAACGTTGAATATTGTTCACAAAGTTTAAGATGAAAAGTCAAATATGCCATGTATTATTTTGAAAACATCGAGTATCATGTTGTATGCGGTCAAAATTGAATTTTTGGTTAACTTTACTTATGCATGTAGTTTTAGTGAGGCAGACGTTTAAAACAAAAATAAATTCTAGTATTCCTTTTTGTGACTATCATCATTCCATTCCTCATATTAGTTTTTTTTATTTAAATGTTGCAATAAATATGTACATTAGTACAACTTTTGAGGGCAAATTATATAGTGTGATACATACTGAATGTGATTGCTGTTTATAACTGACAGGACAGGTCGGTAAACATCTAGCCGACACGAAACCTGAAAACTCACAGTATTTGCATAAATGTATGAGAATGAAATAGCTACTTTGAGAATTGTGTTTGTTTAAATTGTATCGCATTCTTTCCAATCTTAAAGCTTTGTTACACGTAGAACTGACACGGGATTTTCTTATCGAGAAAGGAAACGGTAGTAAACTCTTATCAATTGCGTTTTGTTCGACAGCGGAAGCCACTTAGAGGGAAATACGCTGTGGCATTCTGCATTTATATTATGTATTTTATTTCACACTGCGGGGGTTATGTTATAGATTTAACATTCTAATAAACATGTTTAAACGTTTCGATAAAGAGAAACCAGGTCGCAAGAATAAAACAGAATAAATAGAAAGAGATTATATAGAAAATATGTGCGAGTCAATCAGCTATCACATATATTTCTATGTAAAAATTGACACCCCCCCCCCCCCCAGCGACCCAATCTTACCTTGGGGATCGTGATTTCAACAGATTTGAAAAAGAATGTTTCCACACAAGCTAAAAAAATTATCTATTAATTCTGATGTTAAAATTTCACCTCTCACTGTGGCCCCACTGTACCTGGATCAAGATTTTATCTAACTTGAATCTACCCTAAGCGAGGATGCTTTCATACCAATTTCAGCTTTTCTAACTGATCGGTTTCTGAAACGATTTTTAGAGATTTTTTCTCTATCAATATCTATGTAAAATGTGACCCCCATTGTTGCCCCACCCTACCCCTGGGAATCATGATTTAAACAACATTGAATTTACACTACCTGAGGAAGCTTCCAAAGAAGTTTCAGATTTTCTGGTTAAATGGTTTTTGATATGAAGATTTTTTAAGAAAAATTACTTTTTATATTCCTATGTAAAAATTCGACCCCCCCCCTTTGTGGCCCCATTCTATCTCTGGGGTGATGGTTTGAACAAATTGAATCTACACTACATGGGGATGCTTCCAGAGAATTTTTAGCTTATCTAGTCAAAATGGTTTTTGAGAAGATTTTTAAAGATTTACTCTATATACTCCTTTGTACCGGCAATAATGTAGCCCTCTTCGATTTGTATATCTGATGTTTACTAGAAATATTTTTTTTTTAATTCAAATTCGTATATAAATCAAAACCAGATAAAATACGTCAGCATGTTTACCAGTCGTCTTTTTCATAAGTCATGACACGCGGGTAGGTTAAGACAACTCCGAGTTTAATGACCGTCGCTATTATGATCAATTTAAAAATTGTTTATTTTTATGAAAACAGCGCTAAATATTAGTATCAAGTGAATGTGTTCGCAAAGATAGTATTTGTCTACTTCGGAATCGAGTCGATCTTTGAAGCTGCCGTGTCATGGTATCACGTGACAGTTAAAATAAATCATTTTTTGACCTTTACAAAAATCAAAAAGTGTAACACTACCCTGCAGTTCATTTGAATGTGTAATACAATAATTCGATGGACAATTGATTTATTTTTATTAGGATTACTGCTAGGATCCTATCGTTAATTGCATGAAATTAATATTGTCATTATTTATCGGAAGTCCCCTCAACTTCTTCAATTTCAGTGAAAATACAACATATTTTTTATTTACAAGAACAAAGCACATAATTCTAGCAACCCTTTTCAAGTATTTTAGGCCATGTGCTTTTCATATTTGCCAACTTTGATAATATTCGGGGTAGTGTTACACTTTGCATTTTTTGTACACATTGACAGAGGAAAGGCCGGTCAAGCCAAATACTCTCGCTGATAAAATAAAATATCCATGCCAGTATTATCCTGATTATAACCTAACTGATATTCATCTAAATCTTGGGTATTTGTATTAAATCATCTTAATTCGGCATTGTTCTCCCGATATTGATCTTCTCTATTAAACATGCCTGTGACGTCATTAATGGTAATTATACGTTATACAGAGAAATCGAAGAATTATTCAGTCAGAAGAGTTTCTAGTGACATTTTCGCCACATTTTTTTTTTATAATTTAAACCAGTGATAAAGTTAATATTGACATATCTCTTATGAAAATATGACATCATGCTGCTTATTGTGCCGTAATATCTTTCAAAGGAATTTTTACTCAATTGATTGCTGAGAGTTGCCTTATCATACCCGCGCAGTTCTCGCGTGATTTTATGGGATTCACGCTAGAAGTTTTGATGGGGTTGATAACGTGAATTTCAGTGTTAATAAGCGGTTTTACCTCGGTCTATCACTAAAACATCATTCAAGGAAATAATCAGTGATAGAAAATTCATATTTACCGCGTTGATTATGTTTAAAAGGTTATTCATATATTCAGTTCAAGACCCGCTCCTGAATTCTTATTGGCTGTCCAAAAATAAAAACGATCTAGGTCAATAGACATGGCGGACAAATTCAACCTGCGTAGTTGACATACACGAAAAATAACCGATATATGGACTATACTTGACCAATCACCAAACGATAATAAGGACATCCATTTTTATACTGACTTCAAAAATAGCCAGCGTATATTTATATTTGCATTATCAAAGTTATGTCAAAAAAAGATTAATAGACAAACATGCGCTCATGTTTTAAATGAGAAAAAACTGCTTCTTTTTACTTTCGCTTTCCCTGTTTTAACCAAGGGCTGGTGCATGTTGAATATTATAATTCACCAAGTGATTTTTCACCTAAGGTAACTTTGTGAATACAAAATGCTATCACGTGACGTGTAAGGTAGCATGTTGTGTGCTAACTAGGACAATTTTTGTACCATTCCGATATATCAGCTCCACCTCTCATGCATATTAATATCAATCTCATGTTTGATCAAGGGCAGATAAGCAAAAATTTTCCTTTTTTCGAAAGTTCTAAGGAGAAAAACATAGAATGAGCTTATTGTATCACAGTCTTAAATCTTAATTGATGTTGAAAATTGACTAGCATCTTTAAAACAATTAACAAAAGTGATATAAGGTTAACAAATAAACGCATCAGAAGCGACCGAAAAGGGCCCAAAACCCGGTGTAGTCATCCTTTGCCGTGACTTCAATTTTGCAGATGACAATTTTTATATTGAGATATATCGTAATGCATTTCTATTTTTTTTCAATTCAAACTGATCGAAATATCGTTTATCATGTCTATAAAATTTTGTTATAATATAATGTTATAATATAAAAAAGTTTTGTATTTTTTATTGGCCCTCGCACATGATGTATCTTATTTAGTAATCCCAAAATTTCGATTGTACGATAGCTTTACATTTAGCACAGTCAGAAAGTTATATGTAAGTCGAAAAAAATAAATAATATAAATCAAATATCTCAGTAGAATATTATAAAGAATGTCATCTTTAGCATTCTTTTTCTCGTCTATCTTGTTTATCTCATCATTTCATTTTATTTTATTTATTTTATTCTTTATTTTATCCTATAAGGGTTCGAAGGATGATAAAGTAATGACACTGGTGCGTGCGAAGTGAGTGATGGTTAGAAATGGTAGCATCCTATGGGAAGATTGTGTTGTGCGTAGTAGAGTCCCAGTGAATCATAGATTTTGCACTAAAAGCAATTGCAAGATAATGCTTTTCACATATGAAATAAGCTGGTCAAAAAAAGATTTTGTAATTGTCCTGAGAAAAGCTTTAATTCTCGTGATGGCTCTGCTCTGGCCATTTTGTCATTTGTATTTTTTCTTTAATATAAAAATTGTTTTTTTTAATCATGATATGTCAGAACTCTATGTGAAAAAACGAGAACTTGTTTTATAATCAATCGCCAGGCTGAGTGCTTTGTCTTTTTTCATTATCTACCAAAGAATATATATTAAAACAGCATTTATAATGAGGATGATAAAATACATCTTTCTTGTTATTGTTTTGTTGACAGTTGAGGACCAAAGTTTTCTCATTATTAGACGATGAAAAACTATGAAGCACGGTAATGGAGCATGCACCAATGTAAGTATAGAAAAAATTCACCTTGAGGATCCTTTTGCTTTAATTGTAACTCAAGTATTCAATGAAATATTTGAGTAAAATGGCATTGAAGCTGTGTGCTTAGGCCAATGATACACTGACGACAAGCAAATTTGTTAGGTACTGCTACATTTCAACGGATGAGCATAACTGAGAAAAAACAGACACACACTATCAGCCGATGACTGAATCATAGGAACATTAAGGAGTGTAACTGTCAAGAATTCTAGGTTTCCAGTGTTAAAAGCTAACTCGATTATCAGCGATATTGTGATGGCAATAAAATCCGAGATTTGCAGACTGTGATTTGCTAAAAATCCTTGACCTTAAGCCTCCACATCGATTTGGCTTCCATTCAAATATCTATCATCGATAGATTCTTCCAAAATTTTCCAGAATTTCGATTGGCCCATGTTCATATTCGTTGATCTGATTTTTTTCTTACTCTTTACAAATTGAACATTTCCAAGTTTCCAAATTGTCTGGTAATATTTTGACCTTTTTGCACTAATACAATGCTGTTTTCAGTCATGAACGATTCAACGTGCACTGAAATTATCTAACACTCTCAAACTTTTGCTAAATTATAACAGACTTGTGAGAAAAATCTAAGATATTCAGAAAATAAAGTATAGGCCATCAATGTAAATTTTTACATATGGCATGAAATAAGCTTTTTTTTGGCAATTGTTTTTAATCTTTTCAAATTTTTTTTTAGGAAATACAAGCTATATATTGAAAAATTGTTCGAATATATTTTTTGGAACAAGATAAAGATATCCTAATCCACCGCTTTCAGGAAGTTTGGTCTGCACTGAAAATTAGAAAGCTTAAGGTCAGCTCTCCAAAACTATTTAATTATGAAAAATGTTCATTTTCTTTTTTAACACATTCTGCCTCAAAATATAATTCCCTATCAAACTCTGAAAATAAATGATTTTTACTTATATATTTTATTCAGTTTATGTGGCATTGTAAAATATAAATATACGATTAGAATTAATATATGATTTAGAACATCAAGACCAGAGGTGACCCAAAAACAGAGGACCGAACCACTTTAAGATGAGTTATATCGTTGATAATTAAAAAAAATATTTAGACGAGGTATGATTAGTATGATGTAATACAAAATACGAAAGATAAATACAATGAAATCATCCACTTTAAATGCTTTAGCATTCAATTTCTATAAATTAAAATCTAAATTGACCATTATTCATCCCATTTAATATTGAAGGTTATTTATTTAATAATCTCTATCGTAATTCATGAAAAAAATAACAGAAAATTACTACACAAAATGTACCATGTTAGATTTAACTTTTTGTGCATTGTTTTACTTCCATAATGACGACAAGCAATTGTTTGAATATCCTTTCAAACACTTTTTTTAAAGTTATCTGATTAAAATTTTTCATTTTGTATTTTGTTGAATTACAGAAGAATGTGTTCATCAAATATGATTTTTTTGGTCAAGAAAAAGTGTGTACAACTGTGTATTTTGAGGTGAAATAATCTGATTATAAACGAGAAGTCATAGTAAATGTAACATAAACTATTCTTAAAACATCTCTGTACTGTGTACAGTATCCGCTTATAATATAAACATACATATAGTGTTCAAAATCCTGACCACTACTGATATAAATGTATCACTAAGAAATTACATAATACATAAATGCCATAAATGATGCAAAACTGACACTAACAGTTTGATCGATCTTAAGAAATACATCACTTAATCATTGTAATCCATATGAAATTGTTTCTTTTTATAGAAAAACTGCTTGATTGTTGTTAATTGATCAAACTGCGGGAATAACGCAAATCTTTGTATGAATAAAAAAGTTGTTATCATTTCATAAATTAGAGTCTTACAGGACACAAAAACAATGGTGCATTTTAAAAAATAAAAATCCAGATTAACAAACTGTAGTTTAAATCATTCGTTTTATTATACCTTTTATTCGTTTTGATCAAAAGGTAATAATTCATCCCAAATTAAAAAGATTTGTCCCCAAAGAGCAATGAATTTATAAAAAAAATCCCACGACGTTGCGTTTAGATATTGCAAAATCTATCGCAATAATTATGTTTAACAATCGGTCTGCGACGCCCTACCCTTCATGAAATTAAAAGTAATTTTCCCCATATCTCAATGTGGCAAATAATTGCTTGGGTAGTTAATGTGATATTTTTGTGATCGGCTTCGGCCGAACCAAGTTGAGTCCATATAAGGCATCCGACAAATTTAACTATTTGCGCATGCATTCCGCCTTGCACGATGTTATTTACTATGCTATGACAACTTCATTTTAATCTTAGATCTTAGATTCCCATATGCCTTGAAAATAAAACATTTATACAGGTACATACATAATGATTCAAATCACGTTTTTCTTCACTAATGCGGAAGAATATCGGAAGTATAATTCGCCTGCCTACTAAAAGTACAGCTTATTCATGCAATGTTATTTCGGAAATTAACAAAACAGTGCTATATGTAGTTTTTTTTTTTTTTACATGTAGCGTAATGCTTAGCATTGCATTTACAGAGCTGACGAATGATATTGCATGCTGATCATAACATTAAAAGAGTTACCTGTTTATTGTTTTACAATCCCCCCTTAAATGAAAGAAATTAACTTAAACTTAGACGATACTATTTATTAAAATGTTCAATTTTGTTAATTTCGCACGATCTGACATTAAAATGGGTTCTTAAAAATGTCAAGGCAAAGCATATCTATAGGAAATTTATGTATCAATTCAGCAATCATCAATTTACTCTAATCCTTTCTGACATAATGCTTGCAATAACAGACAAATAAGTCGTATGGCGCATGAGAGAGAAAAAAGATAAATAAAGTATATGAATGCGCCAGTCCTAGTAGATCAGAGATGGTCATGAAGCAAAATACAGCCACTGATTATATTAAACACAGCGATGTTGACACAATACATCTCTTTCGTATTTTCTGAGTTGACTTCGTAGACCGAAGTTTTCTCTAAGTTTTGAGCAATGAAATACTGATATAAAAGTCATTGGGAGAATAGCTATCACTACCATCGATATTCCTGTGAAAGTTAAATAACTTTTGCATTTACCCATAAGCGATTTAAAAAAACTATTCTGTTGAATATAATAATGAAAAGGCAATAAAACTGTATAACTACAAGGCTAGTGATGTACTGATGACAAACACATTGGTCTTCATATCAGCTAATGAACGACCAGAGAATATTGTATGGATATTGCTCAATTTTATCACTAGTTACATCAGGAAGTTTTCAATCGCTTGTCTTCTCCCAGTAGGAAAGGTTTGATCGTAAAATAATGTATTTCATTGTTTTATTAGTAGGACCCATTCCACAACGGCGACGATTGTTCGTGCACAAGGCAGTAGACGATTTCTCATTTGTGCATTCTCTCAGGGGTTTTTCGTTATTTAAAAGCACAACACTAATAAATTACATAAAGGTATATCATTTTCAAATATGGGTTAACGTTTCTTACGAATGCGTCTTAATTGATAAATTATTGATCATAGTTTTATTATCTATATGTTATTTGATAATTATGTATATTGATCGACAAATATACTTTCTGATATTAACGAGTACAACATGATATTTCAAATTAGAAATGGCTCAGGATATTCAATTACTTCTTTTTCACGGAAACCATTTTTTTTCATTTAATATATACCAAATATTCTCTCATGTAATGCAGAAAATGTTTAGTTTAAATCAGAAGCATATAATGAAAAAATATCCATAATAAATCATACATTTCATGATAGTTTGAAAAGAAATAATCCATTAAGTATGCATTCATCAATTATTACTTTTTATCAATTTTTCATGACGTAAAGATCATGAAAGAAACTTCATAGATTTAAAGATTTTTGGTTAATTTCCGTATGTCTGGATACCCTAAGTATACATACTTTGCAAACGTGATCTTCACCGCAGCAGAAAAGTATTTTTTTCCTGATATTCGGTAAACAGCTTAAATTTAGCGTTATCACCCATTGATTGATAAAACAACAACACATAGTATTCAATTTCGCCTAAAATATACTGCGTTTTTGCAAACATTTTCAATACTATACAATTTTTAAAATGTATTCAAAGAAACGCAAATTACACAATCACCATAGTTAAAAGAGTCCCAATTATCTTATACAGCATCATTAAAATCTTCAGGCTTGGTTAAGGATATATCAGCTGTAAAGGATAACAGTCAGCATGCAATAAGAAGCTAGATATTTGACTATTTGAACTATTTTGAACCAAACTAATTCGATTAAGATTGTTCTATAGGTATTACTAGTACATGTATATCATTACTCAAGTGAAACACACAGCTGATTTAAGTTTTCTACAGAATATAAAATGTTTGCCTTCTGACAGTCGGCTATTATCTCTATTCTAAAACTTTTTCCTCTAAATTACATAAATGATACACAAAGGCCAATTTACAACAAATTGAATACATTTTGAAGCGCGTTATTTTTTAACGATTTTAGCACCGCTGACGTGAGTTCATGTATAATAAGTAACTTTAAAGCGTTTTTCATTCAGTATACCTTATTTTTGCATGTTCTACATATGTGTTGCACACAGACGAACTAAAATAGCCCTTAATTAAGGGAAACCATTTAGTATACGTCACTTCTCTGGTGAAGATTATTTATAACTATACTCACGCGCTTGTGTTTTTGTTTTCTTTGTTTTGTTCGTATTTGTTCATATGACCAATCTATGCATTCCTTAGGCAGAACATAACCTAATGTTTGACTATCATAAAAAAAGTGAAAACCCAATTGTTATAAAATCCTTTTGATCCTGAAACGTTGTGAGCCTTTTCGAAGTTGCTTCCATTTAGACATTTGTCATCGTTGGATCCATTCAATGCTTCATATTATAGTATAGGAATTGTTTGAATAACATACCGCCCGAATACAGTAAAAACTGTTGTTGATTAGATGATGATAACACTTGTTGCTCAGACGAAGTTAGTCGATATTTTGATAAGCGTACATTCTATTCCACAGGACATATTCATTGTTTGTAATAATGCAGAGTGCCCTAATTACAAAAAGGCATCGTCATATCGGAAGAAAACCACTTAATAATGCAGTATTTACAATTATTGCTGATCACGTAGCAAATTCCTTCTTGCCTATTTCCTGCAAAAAGAGTTCAGGTCTATAGCAATATTCTTTTATAGTAGGACGCAAAATAAAAAAAAAACCAAAACCCAAAAAAACTCAAACTTCACAGCTGCTTCACGTGAGACTAAACAAAAGTTATATTTATTATCAAGAAGGTTACTATAACTTAAAACTAAAGATATTTCGGGCTTTTGAGTTCTTTTGATTTCAAAAGCACCCGACCTGTTTTAACTATCTCGAACTATTTAACCTTTAAAGAGCTAAGCATTAAATTTAAACGAACTTGAATGTTCAAATTCTGAAAGTTTAAGACAAAAAGGCGAGCAAACAGACGCAAGGCAACCAAGTAATCGTAAAGCATACTGGAATAATTTAGATTTCAAATTGTTAATATATGGATTATGGATCAATGCTTGAATCCTAAGAAGATATTAAAAGTTTAATATAGGAATATAGTTTAGAATTTGAATAGTTTAAATCATGACATTTAAACGTATACTATGTAACGGGTCTCAGGAGAGGATAAAAGACTGTATGAGTTTGTATGGGTAAAACTCTGTTAAACTATTTTCCCCAAGAAATACATTGTTTCATTTTGTAGTATCATTGTATGTTAAAGAGTTCTGATTGCTAATTATATCTTTATTGCTGACACACCAACCTCTGAAATAACAACGGCTAGAATAACAGAACATTTGACTTTATAGAGCTACTTTTATTAGAGTTAGCTGATTTGGTTAGAGTTATGGCAAAAGTTATGAACAAAGTGGCCCCTTGGTCTCTTGTTTTTATAAGATTTAATTAATTACCGGTATTTAGAATGTAACAGGTACCATAATTTCATGAATTTCATGAGTTCAGAATATTGACTTGTGTTGTTTGAAGAGTTATTCGCGTATATATAATGATTATGACTAAATAAGCGGCTTCAACCCCTCATTACCCTTCACAAAGATCAAGACCAGAAGTAATTAATAAAGGAAGGTTTCCAAAAGACCGACAAAGTGATGTATTCTTGCATCTTTAAATGATCACATTATTATTGTATTTTACGTTGTTTAAAAATAAAAAAAACAACTGTTGGACATCATTATGCCAAAAACTTCAACCAAATTGATTGATCCTAACGGTTCTTGGACTGATTTACATCGACATCGTGCTAATATAGGATGCGATATAAAAATTCCAGGTAATAATCATATATATTACATCTATTACGACCGATAAAAATACATATATACAAGACAATATGAAAAAAAGAAAGACAAAAGTCACCTTCTTGGAAATAATTTTATCAACATAAATACATTAACTATCAATTCTGTGTGTTGTCTGAGTCGAACATTATCCGTAATTGCCTGTAAAGATGCCATGCTTAGATGGAATACTGGAAGTAAAAACTAATTAAGACAGCCATTTAAATGGTGCAAATTATAAAAAGCTTTCTAAACATTGACCTCTTTATATAAATATAATTCAATACAATAACACAAAACACAGTTAAAATTAAAAAATACACATAAAAATTTTATATGAAATTTTGGAAGAGTCTGTTATCTGCAAAAGAAAAATTCTGTTAGACCACAATTATCGATTTTGTAAAACCGACAGATTTTTTACGTTCAAATAATTAGATGACTGTAAAATTAGCAGAAATTCAAAAAAATTAAAGATTTTATTTAGGTTGTAACAAATCTTATTTTTTAACTTCATGTATAATCTTTAGAAGATGATCAATAAATATAAACGGAATCCATTTAATGACAACTCTTTTAACATAAGGACAGACATTTTTGATAAGGAACGTGAAATAAAAAAAAGATAAAAGGATTTAAGGAATGTACAATTGCGAATAAAATGTTGGATGTACTCATAAAGAAAAATAAGATGCCAAAGAAAAAATTTAAAACCGCAATACATATGATGACAGCGGACATTTTTCTCGTTATCGCTGTGTTGACAGTAGTGGACCGAAGTTTTTTCATTTTTACACAATGAAGAACAAACATGGCAGCAATCGGTAGGACAGTCATGATCAGCATCAACGTAGCCGTAGAAACCCAATCACTTACATTAGGATCACTTATTCTCAAATCAAAGATCAAGTATTCAATGAAATATTTGAATGAAATAAACATCAAACTGTATGTCCATAAGACTAGTGATGAACTAATGACAAGCGAATTGGTGAGGTACATTCTACACTTCAGCGGATAAGCAATTAGAGCAAAACGCACGAAAAACAGGAATACCACATCAGCTGATGACTTAATCATTGCAGCATAAAGGATTAACTTTGTCCAGAATTCAATGTTTGTTCGAAAGAAGTCAAAGTTGTTAGCTAAATCGATTACCACTGATATTGCGATGACAATAAAATCTGTGATCGCTAAGCTGCATATCGCTAAAAATGTTGGTGTGTGCATGTCTTTCCTGCATGAAATGACCAGAGTAGTAATAAAATTTCCCAGCAGTCCTAAGGTATAGAAAGATAAAGCTATCCAATTAACATTGTGATCAAAGTAAGTCGATCTTGAAACGTTTTTGGCCTCATCGAATTGGCTTTCATTAAAATATCTGTCATCATTAGATCCATTCAATCCTTCCATTGTTTTCCAGTTGCTGTAATTTTCTGATTCAGACACAGCCAGATTACAGTAATTGATTTGATAAATTTTGAAATCCAATTTCTCACTTTTTCTTATTTAATGCATTATTCCAGTAATTCTTCACACCAAATAGGGAGGATAGTTGACAATAATTGAGATACAGATATATTATGCAATGCATTAATACAGATACTGTCTGTTCCGTAGAGGTTATTCACTGCAATTGGAATGAAAACAATTATACGACTGACATGAAGAAAGGATTTGCAGATCCATTTATACATAATTATCTGTACGTACCTTCTGTTTCTGCATGGCATGTTCATTGATCGGTGTATAACATAGGAGGGAGAATTATAATGTGTATATCGACAAGTGTGTAATGTGTGCGGTTTACTAATGTACTACTGTACACAGCATGGATCTAAATCTAAATATTCCAAAATGTCATTAAACGATTAGAAAGCATTCATTAAATCCAACGATGGTGCATATTAGAATGAAAACAATTTTGGTGATTTCTAGGAGCGTCCAGGACCGACTTTGTTTGATGGCAGAATTTTTACGATAGTTTTGTATCGTGTATGTATATCTCGGAGTGCTGGAAAATTTTACAACTCTCCTGATCATAACTTGCAGATAGCTCACTCTACTAGCACTTTGAAATTAAAAATATTATTTTCGGCGACGAACTGGAAGTAGGAATTTTAAAAAATCGATGTTGATGGATTTTTTCCTGATATTGACGATGTCTTTGTGTGCATATTGTGTTTCCCTTAATGTGACGATTTCTGGGCTTTAAACCTACCATCACGGGAAACAACAACACAAGTCACCTAAGTAAAAACGTATATTAACGAAATTAAAACTGACAAACCACAAAGAACACAAGACACGTCTGTAAACTATAGTTAACGCGATAATCTATGTTTCACATCTGTTAACTATAGTTAACACTGAAAACAATCATTTGCGATTGTTAAACATAGTTTATCTGATAAATATAGTTTCACCATTGTAAAACTATGATTAACAACTCTAAACTATAGTTCACGAATGCAAATTGTATCTGATAAATATAGTTTCACAATCGTGAAACTATATTTATCAACTCTAAACTATTGTTTACGAATGTAAACTATAGTTTACAGATGTAAATCTATATTTATCAGCAAAATCTATTGTTAACGTGTATTTCCAGAAAGTAAAACATAGATTTGCATTCGTTAACTATAGTTTACAGATGTGAAATATAGATTAACGTCGGTAACTATAGTTTAGGATCCGTAAACTATAGTTTACAGCCGATAAACCTAGTTTATCGATTGTGAAATTATGTTTTGCTAATTTATGTGAATTTGGCGTGCATTAGATTTGTAAACCGTAGTTTACTGATCATAAAACCCTATTTTTCAGATAAACTATGTTTAACAACCGCAAATGATTGTTTTTAGTGTTAACTATAGTTTACAGACGTGACATATAGATTAACGTCGGTAACTATAGTTTACGATCCGTAATTATAGTAAACAGCCGATAAACCTAGTTATCGACTGTGAAACTACACACATACAATTACCTAGATCCCGATCCCGATCCCAATTATCATTCAAATTTCCCCCCGAAATACGCTACACCTTCAATCATTCCCTCATTGTCGTGATCGTTTCATTTGGTACTAAGTCATTATTTATTTTAACTATTTATGCGTTGTTGTAACTTACTTGTTTTATTCACATGAAAACAGACTTGTTTATTTTTATTCAGACTAACTGCCATGCTTGCAGTATGTTGAGCCCGATGTTTAAAACTATTTTAAACTCTTTCTAACAAATAATGACAAATGAAATGAACAATAATAATTGATGTTTTTTAAATTTTATTAATTGTTATTTTGTATAATAATTTAAACATGTTAAATGTCATGTATTTTATGTCGGTACAACGTTATCATTTAATTATGATGAGATACGCCAAGTTAGTTGACGATTCTGACGTTGACGTCTCAGCATCAACATAACAAGTTCGGCATAAAAAGACGGTGTTTTGAAAGTAAAGTTCAGTTGAAAATGAAAAGCAACTCGCTTGACAGTGGAATGTTTTGACATAACCAAGTAATTAGCGATTAATAAAGTAATGCAACTTTAGTATTAGGGCGTCCTGGATCGGTTCGTCGCTATACTTATATGAATAGATAACCTTGTATCAACCGTACTGTATACTAGTAATAATTATACGTTTTTTTATATATATAACCATTCATTCGTTACAATAAATGGTAAAAAATGTATTTGTATTAATGATAAACTGTGACCAAAGTGAATTTTTTTTTAACCTTGAAGCAAGATAATTAAACAGCGACCTATAATTATAAGTTTAAGCATTAACTTGTACTTTCGGTTCGTTACAGTAATTTCACGTCTTTATCTCTATGTATGGTGTACAATGTATGTACCTATTAAGCAGAAGAAAAAACAGTTGGAAAAATGTCAAATAAAGACTTTTTTTACTCCAAGTCAACCTCAGACTGCTTGATTTTGGGACCAAACTCAACTCCCATGACGTTTTAAAGAATTGGAATGTAGGCAAATTTTGTATCAAGCTAACTACATAGCACTTTGGGGTGTAGAACAGCGCTTGTCCTTCATGTAAGCACGCTTGTTAGAAGCTCTGCTTTTTGTCCCTGTGGCTTATTCTGTTTCAATGAAATAATTAAACGTACGATTGCTAAGTTGGTGGTACTGTCTGTCTTTTGACTTCTGAACTCGCAGTCTTTAAAAGTGCGCAATAAGCTTTTTAGTTTAGCATCAAGTATTGGCAATAAAACATACCGGTGACCTACCGGATGAACATAAGGGAGGATGATCACAATTTTTGTTAAAAACTTTTTTAATGCTTAAATTACTTCAGTAAGACACACCCCTATAAATATCCAATGAAAACTTACATTAGCTCTTTTTTCAGTTTAAATGGCAATCATTCATTTGATCTGTTAATTTTTATGTTTGGAAAAAAATTAATGTCACTGATAAAACAATATATGATATCAGATTACTTAACAATATTGAAATCGAAAAGTGAAAGAAATAGTTTTTTTTGACTGATTAAGATTAATTCATTTACTATACCTTAACAAAAGTTCTAAGTTTGAAACAAACGAAACAATTAGATGTGATTTTTTTCACATTTGAAATCAATTATCCGTGACGACATATTAAAGCAGTGAATTGGTGTTTCCCTGTCTGTACTTTTGGTAAATAGCACCTAATTGCGATTACTATGCGTCTTTGATAACAGTTATAAAAGTAGAAGACAGTATGACCATTGAAAAAAGAGCCAGATCTGTTGTTAGTGTCTGAAGTCTTCCTCCGACAGACTGTACTTACTTTAAATCTGCTGTTTAATCAACACTGTTTTATATATGAAGGAATTCGAATAAAAAGGATTTTTAACCTTTCTTTCTCTTTCATATGTGTCATCATTTTCTTCTCTAATCAAAAACAATCTGAAAACCAAACAGGAAGTGTTCATGATAACCATCCAAGGTCACACATGGGTAGCAACCAGATGATAAGAACACTAAATCGTTCTTAACCATTTGAGATTTCGATTGAAATCGGTCACCTTAACGACAAGACAAACAAATGCAGTGGTTTTTTTTTAATATATCTATCATTGATTATTAACTCAAAGAAAGTATATATGATACTGATATAATTTTGAGAATTGGCCAATCAATCAATTAAAGATTATTGTGTTAGTGACATATTTGTGTTCTATTTACAAAGTCACTAAAGAAAAAGTACGTTAGAAATTTTGTGGAAATCAAATCCTTAGTTAAAAGATTCATTCATAGACAAGCTTACATGGCCTAAATGACCCACAAACACGGATAAATATCGTGCAATAATCATTTTATACTCGTTTTTATCATAATAAAGATAAATTTTAAAATAAAAAATCAAGAGCACATTGAAAACATTTGTATCATATAAGTGCACATGGCTCACAAATATAAACTTACATGTTCGATACAACAATGTGTGTTGACGTTTTGAAACAAATGAAATTAGTTTTATCAAAATATAATACGCATAACAGCTACGACCCAAATTAAATTCATGAGGTATCAATAATTATAATAATAATTAAAATAATTGCAAGTTTTTATATAGCGCTTTTAAATTGCAATGCATTTCTCAAAGCGGTTTTTCAATTATTACCCCAGCAGACCTTAAAGCATTCCAGAGCCTTCTCAGTGCGGCAGCCGTTAAGGCGCTCAGACACTCACATTCTGACAATATCTTTCACTGTCTATAGCCAGGTACCCATTTTACACTTTGGTGAAGTGAGGAAATACATGTAAAGTGTCTTTCCCAAGGACACAACGTCGACCTGCCACGGCCAGGATTCGAACCCACAACCTTTCGGTCATGAGTCCTGCACCTTAACCACCTCGGCTACCGACGCCAAGAAATTCATTAAACTGAAGTATTTGATTTTTCCAAGAGATATTGAGTTTAAAACAACAAAATTGTGTGAAAATATGATAAGCATTCAAAACATGTTTTTAATTAAAAAAAAAAGAAGAAATAATTGGTTTTCACAAACATATGTTGTTGTTGTTTTGTGAAAATTGATCCAAATCTTCAATATATTCTGTGGGCATAACGAAAAAAAATTGGAAAAAATTCATTTTACAATACGCTATAAGGGTTTCATTTCAAACTCATTAGTTTTAAAATTTTTAGCGAAGCTTAAAAATGTGTCTTACTTACGTCGACTCGATATATCTCTGTGAACTTGAAATACACGATACCACAGAGTCTGCGTCATCTATTTCATATTTGGATATTTTACTGGAAATGGACATTGATGGTAACCTAACAATAAAACTTTATGAGTTAGTCTCAGTTAATTCGATATGCAAGGACACGCTCTACTTATGAACAGTATCTAAGGCGATGCAAGCTACTGACAAACAAGTTGATAAAACAAAGCTACCAACAGTCTCAATTGAAGTCATCTTTTCGTGAGTTTTATGGTCGATACAACGATGTTTTGAGCAAATACAACCTTCCACTAGGTTGCATGTTGACTTACGGTTTTTTTCATACAACTAGTTAGACCATAATTAATCACCCATTTGTTACGGACTTTTCCGTTTTTCCCGATTACGACAAAGAGCACATGGCGGGTGTTACCTGTCGGTAGTGGATGCTACCTCCTCTATTGCACCTGATCCTGCCTCTTTTTTTATTGTAGAGGTCAATGTTTGCTCTGCTCCTGTTTTGTATTTTTCCTTTTGACTTTTGATTTTGAACACTGTTCGTTGTCAACACGTCATTGTCTACAATTTAAAATAAAAAAACCAAAAACTAATTAGATAATGAGCAGCTTATATTAATTGTCATGCGATGTGAAATTTTTACTCATGTATTTATTTGTAAACAGTTTTTATTCGTATCAATGCGCAATAAATTGTGGTTACATTCTAAGGCAAACATGGCGTCCAGTAGTGTAAACTTTACATATAGTTCTGTCCATTCCCATTAAACACCTATTTTTTTAATTACACTAATGTTATGAAAAATGTTTGTTCCTTGTTGTGACAATTTTATTAATCAACCATGAAAACAATCGCAAAATATTCATGAAATAATTTTTATCGTTACAATGACTTGAACTTAAAAACATCATTAAATTTAATTCATACCGGTATATGAAAACTGTTAGGAAATCATTGAAACATTTACTATAAGACAGAAAAAGGAAGATAATTTCATAAAAGTTCTTTAGAATGTTCTCAATAGTTTGAACACTTTCTAGTCAGTAACGTCAACATGTCCCAGTAAGATGACATATTATTTTTAAATTCATAAAAGGTCTGAATTTGTTCTAAATTTTGATGCAATAGGAACATGTTCTGAGTCTTCATAGTTGGTGTTTTACACAGATTGTGTAACAAGAAAAGTTCTTTCCTGGTTATCGGCTATTTTAAAGGTTTTTCATTTTCTATAAATATGGATGTAATAGCGTTTAACGTTATACAACAGACGTTATAGACAGATTTTTAACAAAAATGGCTACAAGTAGGGGAGACAGTTGACATTCTAAATGTTGCCTTCCACATGTCTTAATTTGTTTCCTTTAGTCTTCTCAACGAACTCAGACTTGAAGTTAAAAAGACGGGCAATACCTTTGATGATTATCTCAACATAATCACAACTGTTTCTGTATGTTTTTCAGACCCATATTTGCCATTTTTCTTTAAAAATGAGTATTATATTATGTATGAATACCGAAGTCGTAAAACTGGTGCAAATATTATTGACTTGTTAAGAACTCGAAAAACTGACCTTTTTATATAGATTTATTTTACAAAAGAGTGACCGGATGCAGCTGTATATTAGATAGGGTTTTTTGTGGACGATATAATCTGGCACGGGACAATTTTTTTGATACAATTCATTGTAGCCAGGGGATGCGTGTCCTCGGAACTCTGTAACTAGAATTTCCTCAGTTCTCATTCAGCACAAATACCTTTAATTCACGCTTTTTAAGGCCAATCACCAATTTCTGAAGAAAATTACTAGTCAAAACCTGTAAAATTCTCTACATACTGGTTTTATAAGATTTGGACCCTTTCATATTTTGCTAATTTTTCATGATTTTTCAGCTTTTTAGATCTCCCCCAGCTAATTCCCTGCAGAGGGTTGACCTTCCGTACCGCGTGCATGTTGCACTATCACATGTCAGAAACTTACCGGTGTATAGTTTACAATGTCCCATCCACCTACTTTTCGTGTTATTATACCTCCCGTCTGTAACTTGCAATTTCACTGTGTAAAGTCAACGCAAAAGTCATAGCAGCAGGTTTCGCATTTTACTTCTGATTCTCATGTACCTAACATATGGGGCCTACATATTGCATATCAATTTTAAGAAGAGACACCCTTCTAACTAATGATAATCATTAAAAATCATTTATGAATTTTAGCAACACTCATAAGCCTTCAAGTACAGCAACTCTCAATTTTACAAAAAAAACTGTCCCTTGCTACCTAAGATAAGTAATATAAACCATACATCTAAAAACGGTTAAACACGCTTATAACGAAGTCACAAGGACGTGTAATTTTACTTCGTCATAAGCGTAATTCGTTATATCTGTCAAGTTTACGACGTTATAAAGTCATGTGAAATGAAAATCACTTCGCTGTAAGCGTAAATTCATTAACTGTAAATAAACTTTTAAGTTCATTGTGTACAATTGAAGATTGAAGTTAATGGTTTTATCTATAATTTCGATACATCAAGACGTAACCAGTGTTTCCTTCTTTATTTTATCTAACATTTCATACAAAACAGACAACAAAGAATGATACCACCAACGCAGTAAAAATAGATTAATAAATTAATATTAATTCAAAAAGTTGAAATCATGAAACTTTTGAATATTCTGTCTTAAAATAAAGATTATTTAAATAGATAAAAAATAAAATAGAGGATTTAACATGATTGAAAATAGTAAGAGGTCTTTCCATCAGATAATAGATAGTATATTTTTTGTTTATAAATCATGCAAGTCATATAAAATGAGAGAGATTAACATAATATTTCTATAAGGTTCTTGCGATTTTATTAAGTCAAACGCAAATTTATATATCATAAAGGATTACGATATAAGTAAGAGCATATTCTATCAAGTATTTTTCTGACATCTGATTATCTAAAAATCTAAAATATTTAAGAATATAAAAATTATCACGACGTAATCAATTCACACGTACGAAATCCGTTTAAGAGGTCTGAATGGTCGTCGTCAATTTTATTTGCTCTTTTTACTTTCTTTAGACGAATAACGCTGTATCCAGATATATGAAAATGTTCAGTTCTAAAAGTACACTATTTGAATTTTTCTTCACTAAATAATAGGTTATGATATAAAATATCATATTCAAAAGTTTAATGCATAATTCATGGTTAATTTGTCGACCACACATCCTCCTTAATGAGAAATGTTTTTACACAAGGACCAAACTATGGAGACAATTTTTTGATATGGCACATGAAATAAGAAAAAGATAAAAGGGTTACAGGAATGCATCAAGCCAAGCAATATGTCACCTGAAAATATAGCGTTAAACAAAAAACCAAAACATAGATTCAAAACGGCAATAATGATGATGGCACAAGACATTTTTCGTGTTATCGCTGTGCTGACAGTCGAGGACCTCAATGTTTTCATTTTATAACAATGAAGAAAAGAGATAATGATAATTGGTAGAACAGTTACGATAAGAATGAACATTATTGTAGGAATTAAATCCAGTTTGATATATTCTATTCTGTTATAATTATAACTCAAGTATTCAATGAAATACTTTAATGAAATGGCAATGAAGCTATATCCCCACAAGACTAGTGATGCACTGATGACAAACGAATTGGTGAGGTACACTCTACACTTCAGTGGATGAACGATCAGCGCGTAGCGGAGGAAAAACAGGAACACCACATCAGCTGATGACTTAATCATAGCAGCATAAAAGAAAAAAATAAAATAGAATCCTACTATTCCAAGAAACAATTCTGTTTCTCTAGCTAACTCATTCATCACCGATATTCCGACAACGATAAAATCCGTAATCGCGAGACTGCATATAGCCAGAAATGTTGGTGTATGCAGTTCTTTCCTGCAGGTTATAACAAAAACTGTTATTAAATTCCCAAGCAACCCCAGCGAATAGACATAAAAGAAAACTGTCAAATACCCATCTCTATAAAGTCTATTCGATCCTGTAATGTTGTGGTCCTTATCAAATTGGCTTCCATTGGAATAACTATCATTGTTGTATCCATTCAATGCTTCCATTTTCTAGTAGATGGAAAGGTTTGATTTAGATGCCTTCCGACGGTAAACAGTTATTTTAAAAAAGCATTCTTATTCTAGCGATTTTCCACACCAAGAAGTCAGGGTAAAATGATGGTGACGCTAGCTGTTCAGATGTAATATATCGATGTGTTCCCAAATGTACAGTGTGTTCCACAAGGAATATGCATTATCAGCCATAAAACACCGTGCAAATTTGGTCGAAGCCTTACAAGAAGCCTCCGTCAATATCTGAAAAAAATACATATATATTTTTTTTAAAATAGTTGTAACACTTTAAATAATTAAGCACTTTACAGTTATAAAGAATTCGGATTAACGAATTAACGGATATATCGAACTGACTTTGAGTCCTGTAGCGGTGATAATAACGAAATTTTATCACTTTTGTAACGATTTTCTTTACACTTTAAAAATTTTGCATTATTATTTAACATAACAGTTTGAATGAATTTATTTCATATGGTTTTTTTTCCAATTCATAATCCAAATATTAAAAGGTAATGTTTTAGTTAAAGAGACAGTACAGCGCATCTTATCAAAAAAACCGACTTGAAAAATTTTCCGATCGGGTTCGGTATTTTTGTACTACCCATGAATGTATAAACTTTCAGAAAATTACAAAGTTCTCCGTGCAATAAATCTAATTATTTCAATAAAAATAATTATTACGTATAACCTATCACATAAATACATCGCAACGTGTTCGGGGTTCAGCCTTCTATACTATTACGCATGCGTATTTAATGTAAACAAAACACATGCAGGGCTCGCGAAGAATCTCCTGGACAGGTTTGTTGATAAAAATATGTCTTTTCTACTTCTCATAGGTAATAACTGTTCAAAGTTTTTAAAATAACCACAATTATTATTTTATAAGCATGTATTTTTCGTGTTTATCATAGGAGTTGCTACAACCTAAATCTATTTTTATAAATGAGGCCACTTGAGGGGTTATTTGACATAGTAATGTCTATTCACTTTAAAATGAACCTAAATTAGTAAACCATTTGTAAATCATCGAGTAAGTAAGGATATGTTTCATTCAGAGAATCGCTTTAACCTCGTTTTCCATGATGACCGTAGTCGGGCATACGAAGATCTTGTAGTTTTCAGCACGTGTCAATTACCCAGATAGCAAGCTTACGTTGGTCCAACGTTGGCTTATGGTTGTAAGGTTGGCTATATATCGCTGTTGGTAGAACGACGTTGGACCAACATTGGACCAACCTTGTATTTATCACTGTTGGTGCATTGGCATCGTTCCAATATTGGATCAACGTAGTTCACCCGACGTTGGTACATAAACATTGTACCAACGTTGGGCCAATATCAAATTGATCTCGGTGGGCGCGAATACACTGCACCGATGTCGGGCCGACGGACTAAAATGTGTGTTTTGAATTTTTATATAAATGATTATTTTACAGATGAACAAAGTATGTAATTTTAAAACTGACGTGTCTTTGAAAAACTATTGACTTAAAGTCTTTTATAATTAAAAATCTTTAGATTAATTTAGATTTTTATTATATTGAATATTTTTTTTTTAATGTACATGACTATAAATATGTGTGTCCATCATGAAGCATTTTACTTGTCTACACTTTGAATGAAATGCAGTATCAATGCATCGTAACTTTTCTGGCCTCAGGATCATGAAGCATTTTAGACTTAAGACTAAATTGCAATCTTTTATAAAATTAAAATATGTCATAAAATTATCCTTAAACTTTGTAACTATCAACATAATATAGAGACACTTTCCAATAGCATTTCATTTTTTCGATGTTGTCAATCACAAGACAATAAGACAGTGTATTAAATCTGACTTAAGTCTAAGACTGCTTCATGATCTTGGGGCCAGCACTCGTGAATGAAACATTACCGCCAAAAGAACTGTGATGTCATTTTTGACAAATCCATCAGAGTAACCTGATATTATGCTATCATCATGGCTGCCTGCAGGAATAATGTAAGTATGCAGATGTTCTTTTACAGATTTTTATTATATATGGGTGATTATTATACAATAATGTTCTCAAAACTTTTAAATGAAAACTAGAAAGCAAATTAATGGCAATTTCCTTGTAGACATCCTCCTGCTGATGTTCAATTTCGGTGACATGGCTGTCTCCTATGTTATTTGTGAAGATGAATAGAACCATGCAGTTTATCGGCTCAAGTTAAGGAACATCTAAGGTAACTGAATTTAATATTATGATAATATTCAATATTAAGGGTAGGAATCACTGGCGGATTTAAGGGGGGCGTGGAGGGCGCACGCCCCCCCCCCCTAAAATTTTCAAAGTATGCATGACTGTAGATGAGTTGATAAATTTTACATAGAAATTTTAGCATTTTGTGTTTCACTTTATTAATAATTGTGCCTGACTCAATGTTACACCTAATTGATACACCAGTTGTGCTATGCTGACTGTAATAAACATCTGATCTTAATGCATGTTGACAGGTTCTGATAACAAACCAATTAAACTGTGTTTAAAACAAGCAGTGTTGGTCATTTCATTATGGTGGCTGCATCAAATTCCCCAGGGCCCTGAACTTGGGGCTTCGACCAAGAATCGACTGGAAATCCCAGCAGTTGTGTTTCAAGTGTAGACTGCGCTGTCATTCCGTATTGCGATGCAAGCAAAAATTTCTGAATATTTAAAAGCTAGTCGAAGGTAAATATATAATTGCATTTAAAACCAGATGGTCTATGTGCAATCATTAATTAATTACTGTATATTTTTTGAAATTTTTTCTAGGTTAATAGACTATTTTAATATAAGAATATTGAAGATTTGATGCATCAGATATATCTAACAGCTAATAGGGGGTCGGATACCGTAACGTCATTAGAATGTTGTAACTTTGATAACCTGGTTAATTTTGGGAGTTCATAAATGCCTTAAATATTTTGTTTTTAATCCAATAAATGTATTAGGTATAAGTAACAATAAGGGCCAATTCATCTTGACGATTTATCAAGAGTTATCTGCGCTCTACGATGGGAGGAGAGCGATTTAATGCTTTTATGCTTTTGTTTATACATAAAGACATCAAGGTAGATGTCAGTAAAATCATTGACATATTTCTTTCCAGAAATCCAAGACGGATGTTACTTGAAAATCCAACTGGTGATTAAAAGAAATGAAAACTTTATCTTGTTTGTTTATTTTTATTGCTTATTTCATCTTTTAAAAGTGTACATAACTAAAAAAAATACCACTATTTTGAGCCTGGTTTTACCTTCAAAATACACGAAAACCAGGAGCTTCCGGGGGCTTCGCCCCCTGAGCCCCCATCAGGGCTTTGCCCTGGACCCACGGGGGGCCTCAAGGCCCCCTGCCTCAGTAATTTTATCCACGCCCCCCTAACTACAAATCCTGTATCCGCCCCTGGGAATCAAAGACACAATTTTTTATCATTGATGTGAGATGATCAGAATATGTCAGGGCAAACTGATATAATTGTCCTAAATGCAGCTTTAATAAATACTTCTGTCGTATGTTTTTATGATAAATCATCGGCATGATATGTGCTGAAAATATTAGATCAGAAGCTGTGAGTCTTGCACGGATCTAAAGAAGGTCGTATATATCCAGACCCCCCCCTCCCCCCCCCCCCCGCCCCTAACCTCCTCAGCGGAAAATTCAAATTCACTTATTCACAGTATTTTTATCTTTATAACGTAAATGCAATTCTATTTATATCAATTTATTTTTTCCGTTTATATGATTATTTTTTTTTAATTTACAGCAGCATTTTGCAAAAACGGGCTTTTGAAGTTATCAACGAGGTCAGAACTAGAGAACTAAACTGGAACTCAACTTAAGATAGTGACCAAACGCATTTATTGTGATTCGTTCTTCATCTGATTGAGAAAGGGAATGAATATAGGAGTAAAGAAAACAAATGAAGAAGATTGAAGGGATGTGGAAGTACATTGTATATAGATCGACTGTAAAAAAAAACATTTGAAAATTTGAATATTGATTATATTTCTGTGAGAAAACAATAAAGATTAGACTTACTGTTAATTTTTGTGAGATTGTTTTATAAGGACAAAGTTTGAGGAATATTGGTTGGATTAAATCGTTGCCCCAACATTGGGCCAACATTAAAACTGTCAATCTACTGACAATGGGCCGACGTCACGCCAGCGTGTTGGTGCAATGTTGCGCCGATGAGCAAAATTACATTGGGCCGATGTTATTTTCCGACATTGGGCCAACATAAATAATAACATCGGGCCAACGCTGGGCCAATATAAGCTTGCTATCTGGGTACTGTCATTCAAAGTCCACGTGGTACAAATAAACGATATAAGATTATTCAGGTGTGTACGACCCTTGAATTTCCGGAAGCTCATAATTACGTTAATTAAGTATGTGAAAGGGATTTTCGTGTATTTCAACTATTACAATAAACGTTATTTCTTATTTCCTAACTATACAATAGGTAAATCTGAAGTTATTCACACATGTGTTTTCAGCTGTACTGTCTATTTAAGCCCAAAGTAGCAAAAGTTCGCTATCGTTATTATTACGAATTCGTTATGCGGATAAAACGAATTACGGTGATAACGAAGTAAATCCACTGGTCCTTAGGACTTCGCTATTATACATATATTGCATGGCTTCGAGGGCGACATACCAGAATATTTGCCCCGAGGTGACAGGAAAGCTCTGGAGTGTTATACGTAGCCCGATGC
This sequence comes from Magallana angulata, assembly GCF_025612915.1. Lineage (NCBI taxonomy): Eukaryota > Metazoa > Mollusca > Bivalvia > Ostreida > Ostreidae > Magallana > Magallana angulata. The sequence goes on from NC_069118.1 coordinate 17,907,699, forward strand.
CGAAGGCAGAGGGCGACATAACACTCCAGGGCTTTCCTGTCACTGAGGGACAAATATTTTGGTATTGTCACCCGAGAAGACATGTAATATATATGGTATATAACATTTTTTAAAAATAAAAATCTGTTTATGAACATATGTACCTCATTAACATGATTGTGTATTTTTAATTATTAATGCATCTTCATATCTTACAAATCAATTTTCTTGTAAAATATCGATCGATGCTTTCAAACAGAACATAACTATTCAAATTAAACAATTAAAGTAAGTTTCTCTGAATAGGAGACACTGTCATGACATTTTTATTTTTGAGGAACTGTTTACGTTTGCTCAGCTAAATTTCGAACCCGACGTAATTAATATGCAGAATGATTGCACGCGAGGATGATATAACAGTTTCAGGAACAATATAACCATTTCCTGTTAAGTATAACTTTTTCCAGGGGGGCAATATAACTATTTCCGGTGTTATTCAGCAATTTTAGGGCATAGTAGTAAAATTATCTAATTTGTGACATAACGAAAAAACTTATTCAAAAATGTTATATAACCGTACTTTACCTTGAAACTTTAACGTTGTAACAAATGACTGGATTAAATATAATGATCAAATACCAGATTTACAGACCTTGAATGCTGGCAAAATACAAACACATCACTCAAAGCACCGCTTAAAGAGTTGGTTTGAAAACAGAATTCAAATAAACCTCAATTTGTCAGTATTCGTTAAATACAAATTTTTGTGGACTTCAGATTTGAGATGATACACGTTATCACTAAAGTACGGTATCTAATGACATGTCGGTATAATGTTTTTTTTTTTTACAAATCAATGGACAGGAATGTATTAATCATTGCAACTGTGATGTTTTTCCCTTATTAAATCCACAATAATCGATGCACAAGAACATTGAATAAACCAAATTTCTTGTTTTATAAGCACTCAATCATGATTAATTGTTTACTTACACTTGACAAAAAAATTGATGCAATAATTATGAATTAAGGACTTATATACATAGTTTCAATTTTTATACACTTCAAAAATATTCTATGATACATTCGATCTTTTAAACTTGAAAAAACTTGTTTGCGTGTTACAAAATTTTTTTGGACCACATTCATTTACAACACAATCGACAGGTATTATGCATTATACGGTAAAGTCTAATCAAAATCAACTTTAGCTTTTAACATCTGTATGTTGCTTTTCATTTGTTTAAAAATTAATGTTGATGGTTAGGAAAATTGACATCCATATATTGACGTAAATTAAAAATTTTGTTCACATCAGGCGCATGTACAGATAAATGTATTAATTAAAACCCTATTTAACAACTGCCAAATTATCATCTAGTGGCAACCAGAAATTAATGTGGAGTCTGTCTAAACTAAATATCCGGAGACTGCCACATACATAAAATACTTGGAGGCCACTGGATAAGCTTTGTGGGCACTAGAATAATTTTTTTTGCACAAAATGGCTTCCGTTATATTAAGGAGATTAAAAATAACGTTAATATTGAAAAATAAGATGCAATGCATTTTAGGGGATTTTGCTTTGACCTGGCTAGACATATGTATTTTCTAGTTGGCATAGAACGTTAATTCAAGCTCATTACCCCTTACAAATGAGGTTTTTGGTGGTTTAATCTGAGCAAGATTAAGCCAATGGGAAATAATTAATGGTCTAAACCTCATTTTAGAAATATGTGCCATGACTTTCACATTTGACCGCGAAACTTGGTTCAAGGTCACTGCACACGCTTTACCCAAAAGCTCTGTTAGTGTGAAGAATGAGCCAGATTACTACCGGTATAAATGCTCTGATATGGTCTTATATGACTTTGACCCTTCAACTGGAAAATACATCCAAGGTCATTGCACACGCTTTGACTGAAGGCACTCTGTTGGTGAAGTATAAGCCAGATTGGACCGAAGAAAGAGAACACGTGATTTAGACAAGGATTTTTCAAATAATTATGCTATGACTTTAAAATAACCTTAGAGCTAATGTCTGTCCCAGGTTACTGCTTCCCCCAAATTCTGACGAATTTAAAGGAAATTATATATACCTGTCACAGAAGAACAATTGAAATTGATATAAAGGGGAAAATCCAAGACTACTTTATAATGGGAAATAAGTATATCTTTTTCCCCATTTCCCCCAATTTCAAATAGATACTTGGAACACGTTGCATATTTTTCAACGTTATCAATAGGGTGTTTTCATGTTTGCTGCAATGCAAAATCTCCTAAGACTTTTGTATTTTTGGTTATGTTCTGAAACCTGAAGGGTAGAGGAGGCGTTTCAGAACAGAAAGATTTTTTTTTCATTTTAGTGGAATAACGTAGTTTGGACACACATGTATTTATCAAAACATTAAGCAAAAAGTAGTGAAAGCAGAAACTTGGAACAGAGTATAGTAATTTTGGACACTAAAAACGAAATCTATGGTCACATAACTGAAGGAAATCCTTCTTACTAAACGATTCCTTCTGTTGCTGTACTCTCGTGGCATTGCACATGCGCAAACTATGTGATGTAGTTAATAGTTTGGAATGTTTATTAGGCAGAACCGAATAAAAATAATTAAACGTAACTTACTAGAGCGATTTATTTCTTGCAATTTGGTGGGTTACAAACAAGTTCCGTGAGCACGTTGAATAAAGGATATTGATATGAAAGCAACTGCAGGAATCTCTATCGACCATTTAAAAAAAATAAGCCCATGTTACAATTGAGGAACTGTCGGAGAATACTTTTTGGCCTTCATATTAGCCCAAGCCAGATTAAACTCCCATGGCATGTTTGATAATTGGAATATTTACACATTTTTTTTAAAACCATTAGAATATCCTGATATTTTGATGTGTAAAATGTTGCTTGTTTCTCACTACAGTGCGCTACTGAACAGCCCTGGGGTTGGTGATTTTGAAAATTGCAGTTAATAAGTAGTTGCGTGGTGAATCGTGTGACTTCTGTCTGGTAATGTATCGAGGGGACATAATGACGCACAAACCCATGTTGTTTTCCCTCGGACTGAAATGTCACATTTTCATTGGATTAAACATGGCACGTGATTGCCTCATATATCTCTATGTAGGTTCTTTGAGGATTAATATTAGGCAATATGGCCGTCATTGGCCGCCGCCGCACCTACTCATCTCGATATTTCATATTATTTAACACAGAAATCGTGTTCAGTAAGTCATTAAAATATTTAGAGTAGTGGCCCTTTGAAATTATTTTTAAATTAGAGTAGTTGCCCTTTGAATATTGACGTCACATTGTTGTGTCTGGAGCAGAACAAAATGGCAGCTGCGTCTAGGCCTAAATTTGCTCAAATCTCTGCAGAGGTTTAAAATTGAATAGCAACAAAACATTGTAAGTAATATGGGTGAAGCGAAGATTTTTAAAGCGCATTTGAAAGGTGGTATTGATAATTTTGAAGAGTTTAAATGAGTTTAATTGGACGAGATATAAGGCATCTTGTATACATGGCTTTGCGTAGATCACCGCTATTTGTGAATGAATATGTCGCCTGATAGTCCTCGGGAAAACAAAACACTTATTAGGTTAGTTACTGACTCACTACGGAAATATATTGGGTTGATCAATCTCATAGACGGCTCGGCTTCGCCTCGCCATCTATGAGATTGATCAACCCAATATATTTCCGTAGTGAGTCAGTAACTAACCTAATAAGTAATAATATAGCACATATCGAATTATTACACGATATCGACATTTTATTATAATATGAAAAGATGAACTTTTAAAAAAATTACGGTGTCAAAAAGTATATACATAAAATAAAAAAAACCGCAAAATAAAATAGGCGTTGTGCCAACACAAAAAATTGACTTTCTTTTTTGCTTCATAGCCACGTAAACACAGGGGAATGTAAATATTAAAACGTGACAGTTATCATTAACGATCAGCCTCTCATTGAAACTTGATGTATTCAAGAACTATATACAGTATGATGCAATATGGCGGCGTGTTTACATTCTCGACAAAATAAGGCCAGATTTCAATATTCCATTTAAAATTAAAACCAATGGTTTTAGTAAAAAAAAAACCTTACCAAATACTTTGAAAGATGACTTTTTAGTCTGATCACACGTTGTATGCGTCTCGGAACTGTGTTCTATAGACTTTGAACATACTCAGGCGTATTGGAGGTCCAAATGTTCACCACCTCACGAAACAGGTCGACCTTGTTTGCAACTCGGCCAACACGTCCCTGTAGCTTTTTCTTAAATAGGTTTTCGACTATGTTTTTATCGGGACTTTGTACAGGCCAGCTCAGAATTCTTATTCCGTTACTGTAGATAAAATCTAGAGTTCAACGAGCAGGATGCACTGGCACATTGTCGTCTTGAATGATGTACTGCTGGCTGGGCTATTACCGGCCACAGCTTGTCATTATGCCCCTGTTATGAAATCGCTGGGACATATAGTGTTACCCTGTTCAGTCATTCCGTCATTCTGATATTCTGTCATTCCTTCTTTCCATCCTTCCGTCCTTCTGTCATTTCGTCATCATTCACTTTCCGATCATTATCTTAACAACCGGTTTACACATTCAACTTAAATTTAATGTATTGATGTATCTTGTGTATATACAGGCTAAGTTCGAATATGGTTCCAGGCAGATGGTTTTTGACAGAGTTATGCCTTTTGAACTTTGAAAAAAAAATGGAAATTTACTTTCCGATTATTATCTCTACAACCGTTGCACACATTCAACTCAAATTTGAGATATGGAGACATCTTATACATATAGAGGCTGACTTAGAAGAATTTGGTTCCGGTACGGTCCAATGATTTTTTTTTTTACAGAGTTTTGCCTCTTGAACTTTAAAAAAAAGGATATTCACTTTTTGATCATTATCTAAACAACCGAGAAAAATGAGAAAAATGAATAATGAGAAATTTGAATACATGAATTTGTATGATTTATATGGCACTCATTAATGGCTTAGATTTGTATTAAAGCTTGCAAGTGTGGTTGTTAAACAAAACTAAATATCAATAATTTAGGTAAACCGAATATACTTGAATTTAACATTTTACACAAAAAAAAAAAAAAAAAAGAAATTGAAAAACAAAATAAGAACATATTCAAAAGTTCTCCACAAATGATAGCATCGTATTTTTTATTTTCAATTTATTTGCTCAGCATTATTAAACTACGAGTATGTATTTTCACGTACAGTGAGTAAAAGCTCTTCTCCATATGTTCCCAGCATAAAAATGAATTATTCAAACACTCAACCAGAAAGGCGCTTAATAAAATACCCGCAAAAAATAAGGGTCTTACATGTACGCCCATTTTAAAAATTGATCTATTTTAGGATCAAGGATTCGGATGTTTTAGCTATAGTTTAAACTGATTAAATATTGCCTAATTATGTCAATAAAAATTGTAATAAGAAAACAAAGACTAAAAAAGCTATCGCAAAAGTCTTCGTATTTTTACTGGCCATAGTATATGCTTTATTTTGATACATGAAATTTCAGAATGTCGTTCAAAATAACGTTCATTAGCAAATATCTGAAAACGTAATAAACGTATGAATTGGAAAAAGAATGTTTGTTATCGCCACATATCATACTTTAGATCTAAAGTACTCTCTTGAGCCTCAGGCTCATTACATAGAATGACCCTCATCCTTTACATCCTAAAGGATGCTTGGAGGAGGGTCCATTCTATTACATATCGCCTTTCGGCTCTACGAGGGTATCATGTAGCATATTTAAAGAGTTGGTCACAAACAAAAAATTTAGAATAAAGACATTATTTCAAAAAATTCAATAATTTTTTAAACATAAAATAAAAAAGTCGAAATAAACCACATTTTATTCAATATCAAAATTCATACATATCATAACATTACAATAAGTAATTTTTTATTACAATTTTAATTGATTTTATCAACAATGTAAAAATAGTACACCATTATCAAACAGTCAATTGTTTATCTATTTAACACTGTATTCGCAAAATGTCCATCAGTATCACATCCAGCTATATTCTCTTCTTTATAGTAAAACTTAAAGAATGTCTTTGATGAGGACCAATTTGCTGCATCCATAATTTCTTTTATCGATACGCCTGACGAATAAGCCACCGAAGCGGAAGTTCCACGGAAGGAATGTGCAGTAAAGTTCCTGATTCCTGACAGTTCTAGGACATTTTTCAGCCATCTTGCTTACGTACATGTTGAAACAGGATTGAATGTTTTGTAGGAAACATATAATGTAGATGATTTTCTATTGTTTTTGGTTCTTTTTAGATATTCATGTAACGTGGAAACAATACAGAGTCTGTTATCAGAAAATTTATATAAAACAACTCTATGTACAGGAGTCCCAGGTTTACATGTCTTCAATAACTTCTGAATTTGAAAAATAACCTTATCGGCAAACACTGTCATATATCTCAAATCAAGAGCCAAAAAGTGTCTGGGCCCTTGAAGCTGTTGTAAGCGCAATAAGAGCTATTAATTTAAAAGTTAACAGACGTAAAGATATTTCATGTACTGGCATTAAATTGCGCAAAAAACACAAAACCTTTGATACATCCCATGATGTTCTCACTTTTGGTCTACTTGGATTCAAATTAAAATATCCTTTCATTAATTTTGGAAGTAATAATGGTTCCTTAACCCATAAAACACCAAAATATGGCAAAGTGTTAATCAACATTGATTTATGAGTATTCACAACAGAATATGAAACTTTATTACTCATCAAAGAAATCAAAAATTTTACAACTATTTCTTCAGAGGCTGAAAAGGGATTGGTTTTCCATTTAGAACACCAAAGTATCCATTTTTGCCAGCAACATTGGTATTGATTGTTTGTGGCCGGACGTAAGGAAGCAAGGACGATGTCACTATCGAATCTTGCCAGTCCTTTGTCATAGAGGGGTCTCCTGATACAAGACAGGCGGTTAGGGTTATCTTGCGGAGTGGATGTAGCTCTCCTGAGTGTGGCATCACTAAGAGATCCTTGTGTCGAGGAATTCTAACAGGAATAAAAATCAAAACAGACATAAGTTGCGGAAACCAAGTTTGAGTTTTCCATAACGGAGCAATAAGTATTGCCTGTCTAACTCTATCTTCTAGAATCTTATTAATTATCCTACCAATTAATTGAAAAGGTGGAAAAATATATGGACATAAGTTTGACCAAGATAAAGTAAAAGCATCAATATGAAAAGCGTCAGGATCAAAACTCCAGGAAACAAACTTTCTCATTTGTCTATTTAAACGAGAAGCAAAAAGATCTATGTCTGGATTAAAAAATTGTTTACAAATTCTCACGAAAATATCATGTTTTAACATCCATTCTGTAGAATCAGCAAATTGTCTAGAAAGTAAATCAGCATAAATATTTTCATATCCGGGCAAATATTGGGCAGAAATGAAGATTTCTCTTTTTATGCACCAATTCCATATTTTTTCTGAAAGATCATCAAGTTGTTTTGAATGCATGCCACCCTTTGCGTTAATGTAAGAAACAACAGTTGTATTGTCCGTTTTGAAACAAATATGTATTGAATTGTATTCTTTAAAAAATGATTTTATTGCAAAATACACGGCCATTAATTCTGAAATATTGATATGATATGATGATTCCAAATATGTCCATCTACCTCCTGTCATTTTATTTTCAAATCTAACACCCCAAACTTGCAAGGATGCATCAGTTTCAACCCAAAAATCAATTGGTCTTGATCTAATATCTTTTCCATTTAGAGATTGTATATTTCTACACCACCATTTTATCTCATTAATACTTTCAACAGAACAAGTCATGAAAGAATTATAATCATCACCATTCAATTTTAGGTTTTGATCTTTATCTCTTTCTAAAGTCCTGTAATGTAAAGGTCCTTCGAAAACTGCATTACAAGCATGAACCAATAAACCTATCAATGAGGCCAATTGCCGGATTTGAATTCTTGGATTAGACAAAATTAATTGACTTTGTCTTAAAATCTTTTCAACTTTTTCATCTGTCAAATAAACTTTGAATTCAACTGAATCAATTATAACTCCAAAGAAAACAATTCTCTGTGAAGGAATGGTTATATATTTTTTATCATTTATTGTGAAGCCAAGATTGTTTAATTCTGACATAACTATATTTGTTTGTTCTTGACATGTAGAAAATGTTTGATTCATGATCAGGGAATCATCAATATAATAGCAACATCTTATGCCATTTTCCCTAAAAAATGCATATACAGGTTTCAATATCTTTGTAAATATTCTCGGACATGATGCTAATCCGAAAGGTAGTACTACAAATCTGTAAAATTTTCCATTCCAAGAAAAAGTTAAAAATTTCTTGTAGTCTGGGTGAACACTGACACTAAAATATGCATCCTTTAAATCAACTGAAGTAAGATAATCATTTTTCTGAATCAGTTCTAAAGCATATGTCAAATTTTCCTGTTTGAAATGATAATATTCAACAAATTCATTTAAATATTTCAGGTTTATGATTGGCCTGAGATTACCGTCTTTTTTAGGTACATGGAAAATATTTGAAATAAAAGCATCCGAAATATCTTTTACTTCTTCAATTGCACCTTTATCAACCAACTGTTTTACTTCTTTTGATACCATTTCAGATTCTACTGCATTGAATTGAATTTGTTTCGGAAAGAATGTTTGAAGAGGTTGTTGAAAAAAATCAATTTTATAACCTGGTTGAATTATATCTAATATCCATTCGTCTTTTGTAAATTTTTTCCAGTAAGGTTTATTCAGTTTTCTCACCTTACTTGTTGTAAGTGTACTGCTTTTTCATTGCACTTCTGTACTGGAATTGCCCCCTTTGACCTCTGCCTCTCTGGGAAGGGTATGATGAATACTGGCGGTTTTTGTATGGGTTCCTCTGTATGGGTTTTGGATGGGTTGATACCCTTGGTTTGACATGTAGTTGTTTGCTTGAGTTGTATTTTTAAATTTTTGCTTTATAGTTCGATTTCATTCCAATTGGTTGCTTAGTAATATCACCCATTTCCTTGAGTTTAGAGACACAATTGTCTCCAAACAAGTGATCAGTAACTGGGATTTCAGAAGAGGCAATTTTGCGATATCGAAAATTCAAAACATTTTTTATTTAATTTCTTCTTTTCATAGAGACATTGTAGAATGCATTGCCAAGCATACTTATTGAATCAGCCAACATCGTTTTACAAATCTGGGGCTCAAGTTCTTTTTTATTTACAAGCATATCAGCCATCTGTACTAAAGGTATCATACCCGTGGCTAAAGATTTTTGTAATACTTGCAAAGTGAGATCATCTGAATGGGCCTGCTTGTTCATTGCATCCCATATTTCTTTATTGACACGGGGAACTTTCAATAAATTACAGTTTTCTGGTCTGTCATATTTTTTCACTAAATCAACCATGCTTTCTTTGCTACTTTTAATAGAGATGGCTGCATTTACTGCTTTTCCAAGTGCTTCATTTACTTTTGGACCAGTTTTTTCATTTGCATTTAATTGTGGGATATCCCAATCATTGTTATCAATTGTTATCTGAAGTGATTCATCATTTAAAATCCCCTTAAAACTTTCTTGAGGGTCAACACCTTCAATAGAAGGAGAAACTTGATCATTCAAATAAGAAAAATCAAAGTCAAAATCATCAGGGGTTTCGTCAAGAGTCTGTCGTGAATCATAATCAGGTATGTTTACCAAATTTCTTAGCGGTCTATTGGGTACATTTTGTGTGAAATTACCGGGAGAATTATTACCCGAAGTGCGCACCGTAGTTTCGGTGGACCGCATATCATTTACATTGCACGTATTACGTGCCATACTATTGGAATTACCCAACTGTTTTACAGTGTCAGTGAAGGAGGAAATAAATTGTTAGATTTTATCTATTCCTAATTGATTTTTTAGCTCGTCAACATTAAATTCTTGAACACATTCAGACTGAGTTTTTGATTTTTTAGATTGTTTTTCACCCGTGGTGGCGGTGCACTTGCACTCGCTGAACATGAGGTCTGCGCTTTGCGCTTCATTCCTCTAGTTCTTTTATTTGTTGCATTAGTTATTGTGTCCTCCGTAACACTTCGTGTCCGGGGTTTATCGCCAAACAATCCACCTATGTCTGAGTAATTCTCATGGTCGCTTCCCATGAACGACAGGACATCGTCCTGATTTTCCGTCATTACGGTAAAGTACCAAACTTCGTATTAACTTACCTTACCAGTATAACGTTACATAAAATTAAATAAGGTAGCTGTTTTACAGCAGAAAAAAAGACAAGAAACTTGAACAACGTTCTAAGTTTTAATACACACCGTTATAAGATGTTCACCTGTTGTACAGGTATAAACACACGCCGCTCAGAGAAAAAGAATGATTTCGGCACGTGGAGCTGTGCTTTATATACCACTGACCACAGGTTTGTTTACGTCACACAGGTCATTTTTTAACTTCTTTGAATTGAGTAACGCCTCGCTGCACTCGGAGATAATGCTACATGATACCCTCGTAGAGCCGAAAGGCGATATGTAATAGAATGTCATAATGAAGCGTCGTAAGCAGATTGGAAATTAACAAACCCATTCAGTGGCGTATTATAATCATGACATAAAATTTGATTTGAGAAGTTACACACACAACAAAAACAACATATAACATAATTCATTTTCCACATGCAGTCAATGTTCAGAACATTTAATAATAACCAAAAAAAAATTGAGAATATTCTTACTGTAATAAAAGATTTAAAGATGGTTCATTATGTATTTCAAAATTTTATTATTAAAACAACCAATACAAAGTTTTGCCTTAAATATAAACTCTTAAATCTATGCATTTTTTATATAAAATGTTACAATCGGGTTTATTTTTCTTTAATTATGAGATGTGGTGATTACAAACAGTAATCAAAATCAAACGTCCAAAAGAAAAATACAAAACGAGAGCAGAGCAAACTATATATAGGACCTCCACAAAAAATTAGAGTTAGAATCAAGTGCAAGTAATAATAGACTGTTTTGATGGTACGTACAACGGTTGCCTCGCGTAATTGTATAAATTAATGATTGCCATTTTGTATAATATGACATTTGTATTCAAACTACTCCATTTCAGGATGATATAATTTTATTTCCCTATATTATAGAATTAGGGTTAAAGTTCACACTAAAGCATACGTCTATATCCATAAACAAGTTATAGTTTAACATTTATTTAAGGAGACTGGATCCTCCCATTAAGTCTTTCATTTTAAAGTATAAAGAAAAGGTTCACAATTTTATCACCTGATTATTTTTTTACCTTTTGCACTATTAAAACGCCGTTTCAGTCCTTAACGATTCAACATGCTATGTGATTATTTAAAAGTCTCAAACATTACTTGAGTTATAATACAGTTTTCGAAAAAATCTTACAAATTCAGAAAATAAAATTAAAGATATGTCAATAATGTAATATTTCAGATATGGCATGAAATAAGCTAATTTTAGACACATATTGGAGCAATATTTTACTTGAATTGTATGAAATACAACCTAAATATGTCAATACAAAAATTGTTGAAATATGTTTTTCGGAACAAAATAAAGATATTCCAATGCAAAAAACCGCTGGAATTTGATGTGCACTAAAACTTTGGAATCTAAAGTTATAGTGCTTTGATTAAAAGTTAAACTATTGTGTTATGAAAAATGTTCATTTTCGTCTTTAAAAAAAATCGTCCGCCACAAAATCTCGTATTTTACTAAACTCTGTAAATATGCATTTTTCCTTAACTATTTTATTCAATATAGTTTATATGCATTGTAAACATATAAATATCCAAGTAGAATTGATATATGATGCACAATTTTCAGACTAGAGGTCATCCATAATGGCAAACCAAAACAGGAACCTCTTTAAGTTGACTATCGTTAATGATGCCATTTAATTATTGAGACAAGATATAATAAGATTTATGTAATACGAAATGGTACAGATAAATGACATGTGAAATCATCCTATTGAATTGAAAACTAAATATTCATTCAGTTTGATATTTAAGGATATTTATTTTATGAACTCTAACCCAATTTATGGAAAGAATCACAGTAAATTGCAATACAAAATGTACAATATCAGGTTTTTGCTCTTTGGAGTGTGGATGCAGTAGATACAGTCTGTGACGCCCTAACATTCATAAAATAGAAAGAGTTTCTTTACCCCATGTCCCTAGTTTGCAAATAATTGATTCGTGAGTTACATGTAGTTCTTAGATATCTTGAGGTGGTGTTGTTTTGCATTCTCCCAAAACCTTTAAAAGACTGAAAACAACTTGAATCCCCTAAGAATGCTATTTGTTTCAACATATTTAATGGTATTAACTTGTTTTTTCCTCGTTTTTGTCTTCTGAAGTAGATTGAACACGTACATGTACATCTAAATATATTTATTCTATGCTTTTGATAACATATATAGGTCTCATTTTAAACATATCAGTATTGTCCGTTTTTTTACGCATTTTCACTCCTCTATATTAAGTTTCTCATCACTGTTTGCTGCTGATGACGCTCGCAACAGCCATCCCTATCCTCTATAGTTAAGGTCTTCCGTTTCCAACGGAAGACCTTATTGTTTTTCTTAGGTTTCTTTTTCCCTATTATTAGGGTTTTCCGTTTTCAACGGAAAACCCTTCTGTTATTCTACGGTTTCTTTTTCTTTATTAGGGTCTTCCGTCTTCAGCGGAAGACCCTTCTATTATTCTATTGTTTCTTTTTCACTTTTCTTCTTATTATTCTTTTTTTTTCTTACCGATTTTGTGCAGACGATTTCTCGGAGATGGCTGGGTCGATTTCGCTCAAATTTTCAATATAAACGTGTTTTTATCTAAAGCTGATACATTTTTTTTCATTTTTGAAAAAACACTTCCGGTCAGAAGTTATCGTCCGTTTACGATTTTAAAAAGTCAATTTTGTCTGTCGGGTTTCTCAAAAACGAGCATAGATATAGCGCTGAAATTTTCAGAGATGATAGATCTACCGTTTTTCTAATGTACCTCGGTCATGAGAATGTCCGCCGTCACTTCCGGTCGTCACCGGAAGGAAATTTGAAAAATTGAATTTTTCGACTTTTTTATTTTTTAATATTTTTCTTTGAAATTTTTACACCTTATAGTGACCCTTTTACTGATCAAGAATATGTAATTAGTTTTAAAATCGATTAAGGCATTCTCGAGAAATTAAGCGTCAAAGTTCTGAAGCGGAGTCCGAGTAGCTCAGTCGTTATAGTCGTGGACATGGCCCAGGCGACCCGGGTTCAAGCCTCGAGTGCCGCAATTTTTTTTTCTCTTTTTTTTCGCTTAGATCTATGATTTTATCTTTGAATTGATAAGTTTAATCTTATCTATTCAAAAATTGGACGGGAGACCCACTCGTTGCTCGCAACGAGATCGAATCTAGTTATTATTAGGGTCTTCCGTCTTCAGCGGAAGACCCTTCTATTATTCTATTGTTTCTTTTTCACTTTTCTTATTAGGGTCTTCCGTCTCCAGCGGAAGACCCTTCTATTATTCTATTGTTTCTTTTTCACTTTTCTTATTGTTAGGGTCTTCCGTCTTCAGCGGAAGACCCTTCTATTATTCTATTGTTTCTTTTTCACTTTTCTTATTATTCTTTTTTTTTCTTACCGATTTTGTGCAGACGATTTCTCGGAGATGGCTAAGTCGATTTCGCTCAAATTTTCAAAATTAACGTGTTTTTATCTAAAGCTGATACATATTTTTTCATTTTTGAAAAAACACTTCCGGTCAGAAGTTATCGTCCGTTTACGATTTTAAAAAGTCAATTTTGTCTGTCGGGTTTCTCAAAAACGAGCAAAGATATAGAGCTGAAATTTTCAGAGATGATAGATCTACCGTTTTTCTAATGTACCTCGGTCAAGAGAATGTCCGCCGTCACTTCCGGTCGTCACCGGAAGGAAATTTGAAAAATTTGATTTTTCGACTTTTTTATTTTTTAATATTTTTCTTTGAAATTTTTACACCTTATAGTGACCCTTTCACTGATTAAGAATATGTAATTAGTTTTAAAATCGATCAAGGCATTCTCGAGAAATTTAGCGTCAAAGTTCTGAAGCGGAGTCCGAGTAGCTCAGTCGTTATAGTCGTGGACATGGCCCAGGCGACCCGGGTTCAAGCCTCGAGCGCCGCAAAATTTTTTTCTATTTTTTTCGCTTAGATCTACGATTTTATCTTTAAATTGATAAGTTTAATCTTATTTATTCAAAAATCGGACGGAAGACCCACTCGTTGCTCGCAACGAGATCGAATCTAGTTATTATTATTATTATTATTATTATTCTTTTTTTTTCTTACCGATTTTGTGCAGACAATTTCTCGGAGACTACTGACTCGATTACGCCCAAATTTTCAATACAAACGTGTTTTTATCTAAAGCTGATATATAATTTTTTTTTTTTGGAAAAACACTTCCGGTCAGAAGTTATCGTCCGTTTACGATTTTAAAAAGTCAATTTTGTCTGTCGGGTTTCTCAAAAACGAGTAAAGATAAAAGGCTGAAATTTTCAGAGATGATAGATCTACGGTTTTTCTAATGTACCTGGGTCAAGAGAATGTTGGCCGTCACTTCCGGTCGTCACCGGAAGGAAATTTGAAAAATTGAATTTTTCGACTTTTTTATTTTTTAATATTTTTCTTTGAAATTTTTACACCTTATAGTGACCCTTTTACTGATTAAGAATATGTAATTAGTTTTAAAATCGATCAAGGCATTCTCGAGAAATTAAGCGTCAAAGTTCTGAAGCGGAGTCCGAGTAGCTCAGTCGTTATAGTCGTGGACATGGCCCAGGCGACCCGGGTTCAAGCCTCGAGTGCCGCAAAATTTTTTTCTCTTTTTTTCGCTTAGATCTACGATTTTATCTTAGAATTGATAAGTTTAATCTTATCTATTCAAAAATTGGACGGAAGACCCACTCGTTGCTCGCAACGAGATCGAATCTAGTTGTTATTATTATTATTCTTTTTTTTTCTTACCGATTTTGTGCAGACGATTTCTCGGAGATGGCTGGGTCGATTTCGCTCAAATTTTCAATATAAACGTGTTTTTATCTAAACCTGATACATAATTTTTATTTTTTGAAAATACACTTCCGGTCGGAAGTTATCGTCCGTTTACGATTTTAAAAAGTCAATTTTGTCTGTCGGGTTTCTCAAAAACGAGCAAAGATATAGAGCTGAAATTTTCAGAGATGATAGATCTACCGTTTTTCTAATGTACCTCGGTCAAGAGAATGTCCGCCGTCACTTCCGGTCGTCACCGGAAGGAAATTTGAAAAATTGAATTTTTCGATTTTTTTATTTTTTAATCTTTTTCTTTGAAATTTTTACACCTTATAGTGACCCTTTTACTGATTAAGAATATGTAATTAGTTTTAAAATCGATCAAGGCATTCTCGAGAAATTAAGCGTCAAAGTTCTGAAGCGGAGTCCGAGTAGCTCAGTCGATATAGTCGTGGACATGGCCCAGGCGACCCGGGTTCAAGCCTCGAGTGCCGCAAAAAAATTTTTTCATTTTTTTCGTTTAGATCTACGATTTTATGTTTGAATTGATAAGTTTAATCTAATCTATTCAAAAATTGGACGGAAGACCCACTCGTTGCTTGCAACGAGATCGTGTCTAGTTAAGGTCTTCCGTTTCCAACGGAAGACCTTATTGTTTTCGTTCGGTTTCTTTTTCCCTATTATTATTATTTTTTTTCTTTTTTTTTCCAACCAATTTTGTGTACGCGATTTCTCTTAAACTACTTGACCGATTTACACGAAACTTTTAGGTCTGATAGATAATGATCTGAACCTTATTGGAAATTTTTTTTAATGATGACGTCACTTCCGGTTTTGAGTTATTTACAATTTAACGATTTTCAGAGGGTCGGCTTGTCCAGGGGTAAACTCCTAAACGATTTAAGATATTGAGGTCAAAATTTTAGGGATTGTAGACGAAAGGTTGTAGATCTGACATGTGGTATATATATTTTCCTGTGACCAAAAGCGCCGAAGCTCGCCCGAGCTCAAAAATTACAGTTGAAAAATCGTCGTGATTTTTCGTGGTTTTCTTTCAATATATCTTTCCTCGATTGTATTTTGTTATAACATGTAGAACAGAATATCTTTATAAAGTCAAGAGCATTTATGTTACATCAAGAAAAAGGGGCTGGCCCTTCAAATAAGGGGCTAAGGGGGCTTTAAAGTCTTTTAATGATAACTTTTCACTGTGAAAAAATTGGTGATACGTTATAGAAGCAATTATGTTCATTCTAACGTTATATACCTAGAGATGGCAATCATTTACTCCTATGTTACGTAATTAGGGATTTTAAGGGGCCAGAAGTCCAAAACTTTGATGCTCAATATCTCAAAATGGAGGAAAATTTTGAAAAGCAATATTGAACAAAAGATGCTCAAAATAATGAGTTTAACAATAATCAACCATAATTTCTTTGTTATGCGGTCCTTAAAAGGAGTTGCAGGGTCGGCCCCTAAAATGACCCTCTCAAGATATCTCGAGAACGGTACAAAATTTGTAAACACTTGTTGAACAAAAAGTGTTTGAATTGATTAGAGTTTTCATTTAAAATCAAGAAAAAGGGGTTGGCCCTTCAAATAAGGGGCTGAGGGGGCTCTAAAGTCTTTTAATGATAACTTTTTACCGTGAAATATTTTGTGATACGTTATAGAAGCAATTATGTTCATTCTAACGTTATTTACCTATACGTGGCAATCATTTACTTCTATGTTACGTAATTAGGGGTTTTAAGGGGCCAAAAGTCCAAAACTTTGATGCTCAATATCTCAAAATGGAGGACAATTTTAATAATCAATATTGAACAAAAGATGCCCAGAATATTGAGCTTAACAACTTGTAAACATAATTTCTTTGTTATGCAGTCCCTAAAAGGAGTTACAGGGTCGGCCCCTAAAATGACCCTCTCAAGATATCTCGAGAACGGTACAAAATTTGTAAGCACTTGTTGAACAAAAAGTGTTTGAATTGATTAGAGTTTTCATTTAAATCAAGAAAAAGGGGCTGGCCCTTCAAATAAGGGGCTGAGGGGGCTCTTAAGTCTTTTAATGATTACTTGTTACTGTGAAATATTTTGTGATGCGTTATAGAAGCAATTATGTTCATTCTAACGTTATTTACCTATACATGGCAGTCATTTACTCCTATGTTACGTAATTAGGGGTTTTAAGGGGCCAGAAGTCCAAAACTTTTATGCTCAATATTTCAAAATAGAGGAAAATTTTGAAAAGCAATATTGAACAAAAGATGATCAAAATATTGAGCTTAACAATAATCAACCATAATTTCTTTGTTATGCGGTCCTTAAAAGGAGTTGCAGGGTCGGCCCCTAAAACGATCCTCTCAAGATATCTCGAGAATGGTACAAAATTTGTAAACACTTGTTAAACAAAATGTGTTTGAATTGACAAGAATACTCTTATGACATCAAAAAAAGGGGCTGGTCCTTCAATTAAGGGGCTGAGGGGGCTCTAAAGTCTTTTAATAATAAATTTTTACTGTAAAATATTTTGTGATGCGTTATAGAGGCAATTAAGTTCATTCTAAGGTTATTCATCTATACATCTATACATCATCTATACATGGTAATCATTCACTCCTATGTAATTAGGGATTTTAAGGTGTCAGAAGTCCAACACTTTAATCTTCAATCTGGAAAGCAGTATTTAACAAGATGCTTAAAATGATGTGCTTAACAATGTACAACCATTCATTGTTTGTTATCTGGACCTTAAAATGAGTTTTAGGACCGGATAACAAAACGATTTTTCCCAGATATATCAATCAACGGTAACCAATATTAGCGGTACACAAAAATACCTTTTCACTAAAATTAATGAAAAGGAGCTGATCCCTCAAAAAGGGACACCAAAGGGATAGATAGTCTTTCACCCATTACACTCATAGATTCCGCCTCCTTTTCTGGATACGTTTCGTTTAAGAAGATCAAGAGTAAGGTCATTCCCTATTCTAAAAATTGGACGGAAGACCTCCTCGTTGCTCGCAACGAGATCGTGTCTAGTTATTATTATTTTTATTTTTTTTCCAACCAATTTTGTGTACGCAATTTCTCTAAAACTACTCGACCGATTTACATGAAACCTTTAGGTCTGAAAGATTATGATCTGAACCTTATTGAAAATTTTTTTTAATGATGACGTCACTTCCGGTTTTGAGTTATTTACAATTTAACGATTTTCAGAGGGTCGGCTTGTCCAGGGGTAAACTCCTAAACGATTTAAGATATTGAGTTCAAAATTTCAAGGATTGTAGACAAAAGGTTGTAGATCTGACATGTGGTATATATATTTTTCTTTGATCAAAAGCGCCGAAGCTCGCCCGAGCTCGAAAATTACAGTTAAAAAAGCGTCGTGATTTTTCGTGGTTTCCTTTCAATATCTCTTTCCTCGACAGTATTTTGTTATAACATGTAGAACAAAAAATCTTCATAAAGTTAAGAGCTTTCATGTGACATCACGAAAAAGGGTCTGGCCCTTCAAACAAGGGGCTGAGGGAGCTCTAAAGTCTTTTAATGATAACTTTTTACTGTGAAATATTTTGTGATACATTATAGAAGCAGTTATATTTATTCTAACGGTATACGCCTATGCATGGCAATCATTTACTCCTATGTTACATAATTAGGGATTTTAAGGGGCCAGAAGTCCAAAACTTTGATGCTCAATATTTCAAAATGAAGGAAAATTTTGAAAAGCAATATTGAACAAAAGATGCTTAAAATATTGAGCTTAACAATAATCAACCAAAATTTCTTTGTTATGCGGTCCTTAAAGGGAGTTACAGGGTTGGCCCCTAAAACGATCCTCTCAAGATATCCCGAGAACGGTACAACATTTGTAATTACTTGTTGAACAAAAAGTGTTTGAATTGACAAGAGCTTTCATTTGAAATCATGAAAAAGGGGCTGGCCCTTCAAATAAGGGGCTCAGGGGGCTCTAAAGTCTTTTAATGATAACTTTTTACTGTGAAATATTTTGTGATACATTATAGAAGCAATTTTGTTCATTCTAACGGTATTCACCTATACATGGCAATCATTTACTCGTATGTTACATAATTAGGGATTTTAAGGGGCCAGAAGTCTAAAACTTTGATACTCAATATCTCAAAATGGAGGAAAATTTTGAACAGCGATATTGAACAAAAGATGCTCGAAATATTGAGCTTTACAATATGCAGCCATATTTTCTTTGTTATGCGGTCCCTAAAAGGAGTTAAGGGCCGGCCCCTAAAACGACCCTATCAAGATATCTCGAGTACGGTACAGAATTTGTAAACACTTGTTGAACAAAATGTGTTTGAATTGACAAGAACATTCTTATGACATCAAATAAAAGGGGGCTGGCCCTTCAAATAAGGGGCTCAGGGGGCTCTAAAGTCTTTTAATGATAACTTTTTACTGTGAACTATTTTGTGATACATTATAGAAGCAATTATGTTTATTCTAACGGTATTCGCCTATGCATTGCAATCATTTACAGCTATGTTATGTAAGTAGGGATTTAAAGGGGCCAGAAGTCCAACACTTTGATCCTCAATATCTCAAAATAGAGGAAAATTCTGGAAAGCAGTATTTAACAATAGATGCTCAAAATAATGTCCTTAACAATGTACAGCCATATATTGTTTGTTATCTGGACCCTATAACGAGTTTTAGGACAGGATATCAAAACGATTTTTCCAGATATCTCAAACGGTAACCAATTTCTAAACAGTTATTAGCGGTACACAAAAATACTTTTTAACTAAAATGAATGAAAAGGAGCTGATCCCTCAAATAAGGGACACAAAAGGGGTAGATAGTCTTTCATCCATTAATCTTAGATCCTGCCTCCATTTCCAGATACGTTTCGTTGACGAAGATCAAGAGTAAAGTCTTTCCATATTCTAAAAATCGGACGGAAGACCTCCTCGTTGCTCGCAACGAGATCGTGTCTAGTTATTATTATTATTCTTTTTTTGTCTTACAAATTTTGTGCAGGCGATTTCTCGGAGATGACTCGTTGGATTTCCTTCAAATTTTAAGGGGTGATGCCTAGTCATATGAATTTTATACCGCAGGAACAATTTTTAAAAATTCACTTCCGGTCGGAAGTTATCGTCGTTTTACGATTTTTAAAAGTCAATTTTGTCGGCGATTTTTCTCAAAAAGGAGTAAAGATAGAGAACTGAAATTTTCAGAGATGATAGATCTAGCAATATCCTCGTGTACCTCGGACAAGAGAATGTCCGCCGTCACTTCCGGTCGTCACTGGAAGGAAATTTGAAAAATGAAAATTTTCAACTTTTTATTTCTATATATTTTTTCCAATTAGATGATAGTGACTCTTTTACTGATTCAGGATATGTAATTTGTTTTAAAATCGATCAAGGCGTTCTCGAGAAATTAAGCGTCAAAGTTCTGAAGCGGAGTCCGAGTAGCTCAGTCGATAGAGTCGTGGACATGGCCCAGGCGACCCGGGTTCAAGCCTCGAGTGCCGCAAAATTTTTTTCTCTTTTTTTCGCTTAGATCTACGATTTTATATTTGGATTGATAAGTTTAATCTTATCTATTAAAAAATTGGACGGAAGACCCACTCGTTGCTCGCAACGAGATCGAAACTAGTTAGGGTCTTCCGTCTTCAGCGGAAGACCCTTCTATTATTCTATTGTTTCTTTTTCACTTTTCTTATTCTTATTATTATTAGGGTCTTCCGTCTTCAGCGGAAGACCCTTCTATTATTCTTCGGTTTCTTTTTCAATTCTATTATTATTATTATTCTTTTTTTCCTTACACATTTTGTGCAGGCGATTTCTCGAGGATGGCTGATATGATTTCCGTCAAATTTTCACTGAAGATGCCTCGCCATCTGAAGTTTGTACCCCCGTGACATTTTTTCAAAATTCACTTCCGGTCGGAAGTTATCGTCAATAAACGATTTTTTAAAGTCAATTTTGTCTGTCAAGTTTCTCAAAAACGAGTAAAGATATAGGGCTGAATCTTTCAGAGACGATAGATCTATCGTTTTTCAGGTGCACCTCGGTCAAGAGAATGTCAGCAATCACTTCCGGTCGTCACCGGAAGAAATTTTAAAAAATTGAATTTTTCGACTTTTTTATTTTTTCGTATTTTTCTTTGAAATTTATACACCTGATAGTGACCCTTTCACTGATTCAGAATATGTATTTTGTTCTAAAATCGATCGAGGCATTCTCGAGAAATTAAGCGTCAAAGTCCTGAAGCGAGAGTCCGAGTAGCTCAGTTGATAAAGTCGTGGACATGGCCCAGGCGACCCGGGTTCAAGCCCCGAGTGCCGCAAATTTTTTTTCTCTATTTTTCGCTAAGATATACGATTTTATCTTTGAATTGATAAGTTTAATCTAATCTATTCAAAAATCAGACGGAAGACCCACTCGTTGCTCGCAACGAGATCGAATCTAGTTATTATTCTTTTTTTTTCTTACCGATTTTGTGCAGACGATTTCTCGGAGATGGCAGGGTCGATTTCGCTCAAATTTTCAATATAAACGTGTTTTTATCTAAACCTGATATATAATTTTTATTTTTTGAAAATACACTTCCGGTCAGAAGTTATCGTCCGTTTACGATTTTAAAAAGTCAATTTTGTCTGTCGGGTTTCTAAAAAACGAGCAAAGATATAGAGCTGAAATTTTCAGAGATGATAGATCTACCGTTTTTCTAATGTACCTCGGTCAAGAGAATGTCAGCCGTCACTTCCGGTCGTCACCGGAAGGAAATTTGAAAAATTGAATTTTTCGACTTTTTTATTTTTTAATATTTTTCTTTGAAATTTTTACACCTTATAGTGACCCTCTCACTGATTAAGAATATGTAATTAGTTTTAAAATCGATCAAGGCATTCTCGAGAAATTAAGCGTCAAAGTTCTGAAGCGGAGTCCGAGTAGCTCAGTCGTTATAGTCGTGGACATGGCCCAGGCGACCCGGGTTCAAACCTTGAGTGCCGCAAAATTTTTTTCTCTTTTTTTCGCTTAGATCTACGATTTTATCTTTGAATTGATAAGTTTAATCTTATTTATTCAAAAATCGGACGGAAGACCCACTCGTTGCTCGCAACGAGATCGAATCTAGTTATTATACTTTTTTTTCTTTTTCTGACTTTTTTGGAGCGTTATTTCTCAGAAACTATTCAACCCATTTACACCAAATTTTTAGGAGTTATAAAACATCAATGTCGCTACTGATTATTACAATTTCAAATGATTACGTCACTTCCGGTTTCAGATATGGACGATTTTGTAAATTTTTAAGGGTCATTTTGTCCACGCATCTCCTCTTAAACTAATCATGATAAAAGCTTGAAATTTGCAGGGATTGTAGATGAATATATGTAGATTTCCCTCCATGCTTCCAATTGCGAAAAATGCGCAAGGCCTAGAAGCTCACCTGAACCTCAAAATTAGCACCAAATTTTTTCACAAAATTTTCGCACATTTTCCGTAATATCTTTTGACGTATAAATATTTTGTTAAAACATGTAATGCAAAAGCTGTTTCAATTTGCACGGGCTTTTATTTGATATCAAGAAAAAGGGGCTGGCCCCTCAAATTAGGGGCCAAGAGGGCTCTAAAGTCTATTTGCAATAACTTTTTAGTGAACAATAATTTGTTATCAATTATAGAAGCAAAAATGTTCATTGTACAGCTGTTTATCTATACAGTACCATACTTAAGTCATATATTACGTAATTAGGGGTTTCAAGGGGCCAGAAGTTCAAAACTTTGATCATTAATATCTGAAAAAGGAGAAATATTTTTAAAAGCAATGTAGAACAAAAGTTGTTCAAAAAAATGTTTTGTACAATTTGCTACCTTAAATGTTTTTGTTTATGACCCCATTTAGGAGTTAAAGGGTCGGCCCCTAAAACACATTTGTACAGATATCTCAAGAACGGTAAACATTTTGTGAACACTTGTTAAACAAAATATGTTTATATTTACAAGACCTTTTATTTGATGTCAAGAAAAAGGGGCTGGCCCCTCAAATTAGAGGTCAAGAGGGTTCTTATGTCTTCTTACAATAACTCTTTACTGAACAATATTTTGTTATTAATTATAGAAGCAAAAATGTTCATTGTACAGCTGTTCATCTATACATTACCATGCCTAAGTCATATATTACGTAATTAGGGGTTTCAAGGGGCCAGAACTCAAAACTCTGATCATTAATATCTGAAAAAGGAGAAATATTTTTAAAAGCAATGTAGAACAAAAGTTCTTCAAAATAATGTTCTTAACAATATTATACCAAAAATGTTGTTGTTAATGGCCCCGGTAAGGTGTTAAAGGGTCGGCCCCTAAAACGCATTTGTACAGATATCTCGAGAACGGTATACAATTCATGAACACTTGTAGAACAAAATATGTTAATATTAGTGAGACCTTTTATTTGATATAAAAAAAGGGGCTGACCTCTCAAATTAGGGGCCAGAAGGGCTACTAAATCTTTTCATAATAACTCATTTGTGACCAATAATTTGATATTAATCTTAAAGCAGCAAAGAAGCTTTTATTAAGCTTAATTTAAAACCGAAACCCGTTTTAAAATCGGACGATGCATTACAGAGATATCGGGGTTTAAAAATTGATTTTTCCGGAAATTTTGATTCCGCGTCCTTGGTTTAAAAAATAGCGTAATGTTAAAAGTGAAATTAATTCGTACCAAAAATAATTAATAAGTCGTACTTGAACACATACGGATTTTTTTTGGTTAAGTCGTTCTTGAAATCGGAAAGGTGTTTGTTAAGTCGTACTTAAAATCATTCGTACTTGTTAAGTCGTACCAGGAATAATTCGATTTTTTTCATCTTTTATATTTTAGTTACTCTTGTAATTGGTTTAAGAGCTCTGCTTCTTACAGGAATTTCCAGCTTTACTTCCGACATTAACGGAAGACCCTCTCGTTGCTTTGCAACGAGCTTTGCTCTAGTTATTATTATTTTTTTTTTCTTACCGATTTTGTGCACGCGATTTCTCGGAAACGGCTCAACTGATTTACGTCAAATTTTCAGTTCTGATAGGTATTGATCTGAACCTTGTTGGAATTTTTTTTTGTTTATGACGTCACTTCCTGTCTTGAGATATCATGGATTTATCGGTTTTTATAGGGGTATTTTGTCACGAGAACTCCTCTTTTACCATTTAAGATACGATGTTGAACTTTTCAGGGCTGATAGACGAAAGACTGAAATAGTGTCTAATGGTCATTAATCATCTTTATCTCAAAGAGCGCCGAAGCTCGCCCGAGCTAGAAAATTAGGATAAAAAAGGCGTCGTGATTTTTCTTGGTTTTCTTTGAATATCTCTTTTCATGAAAACATTTTGTTAAAACATGTAGAACAAAAAAACTTAATTAAATCAAGAGCTTTCATTTGAGATCATGAAAAAGGGGCTGGCCCTTCAAATAAGGGGCTGAGGGAGCTCTGAAGTATTTTAATAATAACTTTTTACCGTGAAATATTTTGTGATGCGTTATAGAAGCAATTATGTTTATTCTTAGGTTATTTACCATTTACTTCTATGTTATGTAATTAGGAATTTTAAGGGGCCAGAAGTCCAAAACTTTGATGCTCAATATCTCAAAATGAAGAAACATTTGGATAAGCAATATTTAACAAAAGATGCTCAAAATATAGGGCTTAACAACCTGAAACCATAATTTCCTTGTTATGCGGTCCCTAAAAGGAGTTACAGGGTCGGCCCCTAAAACGACCTTCTCAAGATATCTCGAGAACGGTACATAATTTGTAAACACTATTTGAACAAAATGTGTTTGAATTGACAAAAGCTTTTATTTGAAATCAAGAAAAAGGGGCTGGCCCTTCAAATTAGGGGCTGAGGGAGCTCTGAAGTCTTTTAATGATAACCTTTTACCGTGAAATATTTTGTGATGCATTATAGAAGCAATTATGTTCATTCTAAGGTTATTTACCTATACATGGCAATCATTTACTCCTATGTTACGTAATTAGTAATTTTTAAGGGGCCAGAAGTCCAAAACTTTAATGCATAATATCTCAAAATGAAGAAACATTTGGATAAGCAATATTTAACAAAAGATGCTCAAAATATAGAGCTTAACAATAATCAACTATAATTTCTTTGTTATGCGGTCCCTAAAAGGAGATACAGGGTTGGCCCCTAACACGACCCTCTCAAGATATCTCGAGAACGGTACAAAATTTGTAATTACTTGTTGAACAAAAAGTGTTTGAATTGACAATAGCTTTCATTTGAAATCAAGAAAAAGGTGCTGGCCCTTCTAATAAGGGGCTGAGGGGGCTCTTAAGTCTATTAATGATAACTTTTTACGGTTAAATATTTGGTGATACGTTATAGAAGCAATTATGTTCATTCTAATGTTTTGTACCTGTACATGGCAATCATTTACACTTATGTTACGTAATTAGGGATTTTAAGGGACCAGAGGTCTAAAGCTTTGATGTTTAATATCTCAAAATAGAGGAAAACTTTGGAAAGCAATATTTAACAAAAGATGCTCAAAATATTGAGCTTAACAATGTACAACCATATATATTGTTTTAATCTGGACCCTAAAAGGAGTTTAAGGATCGGATATCAAAACGATTTTTCCCAGATATCTCAAAAACGGTAACCAATTTCTAAAAACTTATTAGTGGTACACAAAAATACCTTTTGACTAAAATGAATGAAAAGGAGCTGATCCCTCAAATAAGGGACACCAAAGGGATAGATAGTCTTTCACCCATTACTCATAGATCCCGCCTCCTTTTCCGATTACGTTTCGTTGATGGAGGTCAAGAGTAAGGTCATTGCATATTCTAAAAATCGGACGGAAGACCTCCTCGTTGCTCGCAACGAGATCGTGTCTAGTTACAAGTACTATTTGTATCTGTGTTCCATTAAGAACAATTAGATTCTTAAAAAATGGTTTTAGAAATGTCAAAACAAAGTTTATCTATAGAAAATTGATGTATTATTTCAGCAATCATCAATCTATCCTTATTCATTTTGGTATAGTGATTATAATAAAGAGACAAATTTGCCGTATGGTCATGAATTATAAAAAAAAAAGATAAATGGATGACATGAATGCGCTAGTCAAAGTAAATCAGAGGGGGTTATAAAGCTAAAACCACTTATATTATTAAAAGCAGCAATTAACACAAAACATCTTTCTTGAAATTGCTGAGTTGACAATCGTGGACCGAAGTTTTTTTTCAGTTTTAAGCGATGTAACAGTGATATAAAAATAACTGGAAGAATAGCTATCAGTACAATCTATACTCTTGTGATAGTTAGATAATTTTCGCATTCACCTATTTCACAAAGGTATGTGGTTTCAAGATATTATTGAAACCACAAAAAGCTGAAAAACCACAAGTCTAATGATGCGTTGATAATAAGCGAATTTAGTGGGGCACAGTCCACATTTCAACGGATGAACAATCAGAACATATCCGAGAAAAAACAAAAGAACGATGTCACCTGTTGACTTAAACAATGACAAATGAAATATGCAAAAGATAGATTCTAAAAAAGTCAATTTTGCCAGCAAACATATTCATCTGTGATATTCCAACAACTGTTAAATCTGTTATTGCTAGATTGCAAGTGTAAAGTTCCTTCCTGACGGCTACCATCAGAATAATTAAACTGATAACCGGGCAGTCCTATGAAAATGATGGACTTTATGAGTCATTTAGAAAAATAATTTTTGTCCATTAAAACTGTTCCTGGTGTATCCAGTGATGATAATTTGACTCCCATTTAGATAATAATCATCGCTGGATTTATTTAACGCAACCATTTCTCACATTTTAAGTTACTCCCAATACCATTTTTCTCAGTTCAGTGTGGTTTATTCTAAGTAAATTGCTCAATTTTCTTCCACTTTATATAACGAAGTTTGCAATTGCATGTCATTTTACAGTAGGGAGGGGTTAGTTTCAATTATGGTGTAACATATTGGTATTTTGTTGTGAACCTTCGCAAAATATTACATCTTGAATATGGGTTTAGTTTGGAGATAGACGATGTCTACATCATGAATTAGAAATTTTTTTTATCGGCTATCTGTTCTTTTGTTTTTGTAAAATATGTCAAAACTTGTTAACGATATTAAGGATCAATTTTAGCATACGGCCACTTTATCTTCGTTTCATCAATTTAACGTGATAAAAATTACTCTTCTCTCCTCCAGCCAAAAGGGCACATGGGTTTTCAAAAAAACTCCTTTTTACTCTCACTTTTAGCAATTTGCAATATCAATATTTTTATTAACCTTTTTTTTAACCGACCTGCAAAAGTAATTCTTATTTCATTTTGTTTGAGGGTTTTTTTGTCATAGCATTAAACTGCAAAATAATTAATTAATTGAATAATTAATTAATTAACTAATTAGTTAATAAAGTATTGAAATGTATCTACTGTATACTTGCGAATTGGTTAGCCTACGTTCTGACACTCTTTGTGTTAAAATTTCTACCAAAATAGTACATTTTATGTCTCTGAAATTCAAAACTTATTTTTTAAATACCCTCACGCCCCACAAAAAAAAGTGATATAGTTTGTTTCTATTCAAAATGTTGAATCACAGAAATTACGAGGTAAATTGTGTAACATCAATAGTTAAATTTTAAAAGAGGATTTGATATAAAATATTTCCATAGAATATGTAAGTAACAAAAGAAGGTTGATTTTTTCATATCAAGCGCAATATTTTGTGAACCGTAAATTGCAAGTATTTTTAATGGTGAAACTGGAGCTCTGTGAAATGTAAGTTAAAATATTGTCAAATATTAAAGTTTTAAGGGATATCAAAACATATTGAAGAGATAATTAAAATTAATGTTTACATTTTTTTTATTAGAGTACAGCTTAAATCTTTTAGATAATATTCGCCAGGAAAGTGTAGTATTGTGAGACTTCCCCAATAGTGAGACTTCCTCATAGAAGACCAGCTATCGAGTGAGTCTTCCAGTTTGGAGTGAGACTGGCTGTATATTGAGATTTCCCCATCGAGGACGGGCTATAAAGTGAGTCTTCTAATTTGGAGTGAAAATGGCTCTGTAGCGAGTCTTCCCCATAGCCGACAATAGTCAGGCTTCCTTCCAACATGTTCGATTTGGGGTTTTTTTCCACTAGACTATGTATAAGTGCAGTAGGAACCGCTGTTAACGCTTTCTCCCTTTTCTTTTTTAGGATTTATTAAACACATCGATTTATTATTATTAGCTAAAAAAATCATCATACAAATTCAAGAAATAATTATTTATTCACCACAAATTATCATTCAAAAATATCAGTAAAACGCCTAAAATTTGTTACTATCAACGAGACACATTTAAATAGTTTTTATTTGATGTTTTCAATTACAAGACAAAATAGCTATTTTGACCTAACTTTGACTTCTTCGTGATACTGGCACCACATCTAAAGTAAGAAACTGTCATACTTTATAGGCTTTGATTGTCTAAAGCAATGGTCCAAATACATGTATCCTGATATATTACAAGGCAGATTCCATTTTTATATTTGAACAAATTGAAACGTTATTGAAAGAATTCGTTAACAAAGGATTAAATGTGATATTGTACATTTCTCGCCCACGAAATTAAAGTTTTATCAAAAACTTTCAAGATAAGGTGGAAGATAGTTAAAATCATATTTAAAAAAAGTGTGAAAAAGATTATCACGACAGTGTACGCAATGTAGAAATGACGCCATGAAGATTGTCTTATTTTGATAATCTAAAGTTTTGTTGCAAAATAGGGGTTTTTTGCGATGGTTTTTCGACTGGGGAACATCGAGTTCAGGCTTGCTCAAGTACCGCTTTTAATTATGATGTGAATTATTATCTATTTAAACACATATGTTAAAATCATACATGAGCAGACCTGAGCTATATACTCTCAAATGCAAAATATAAAGAAAAAATGACAATATTTTAATTTGTTTGCAAAAGTGCGGGAATAAGCTCATCTAGATGACATCATATATAAAAAGCCAATAGACAATTATAACTAATATCCATATAAAAGTGATATAGATCCTTTGAATAATGATTGCTTAATATTTGGTTTTAATACGGTACCATATTCAAAGATTGGTTAAAATTGGGGGCAGATATTTAACCAAATCAAATAGAGTCCTTTAAAAAAAACAACTTTTTAGGGTGATGAATATGCATATGAAGGTAGCTACATTGCAGAAAAAATAACTGACACCTTCGTCAATACTAAATAAGTTCGTAAATCGTACAAGTCGCATAAAACCATTTATCCATAATTAATAATTTTCGAAATAGACCATTACTGCATATAGCATTATTCCACGCATATTCATGAAATAATTAACCCCTATCTGCTCGATATTGAACCACCTGAGCCCTTCATCTTTGTACAGTAAAACAGCACATAACAAATAAGTATGTTGCACTCTGCCACTTTTGTGACTTTTTTATTTTACTAAATTTGGTTTGAAATAATCAGGAAAATGACAATAGATGATTATATAACAATAATTAATACGTTTATAAATTAATCATAAAATCATGAATATTTGATTCTTTATGCCATAATATTTTACAACTAAATTATCCATAACTCCCATTACTGATGTAATCAATGATGTGATTGATTAGATAATTTATGCAAAACATAATCCTTGTGGTCTGAAAGCGCCATGTACTTGATTAATTCTAATTAAATCAAGTTCAGACCCCAAATTCATTAAGTGTTTATATCTAAAAAGTACACACCCCATCTCTCAATCATTCAACAAATTATGCTAAAAAGGTAAATAAAATACTTAAACTAATATTTTTTCAGCAGAATTGACAGCCAATTATTTCATTTTTGTGAAAGTTACTATAGAGACACATTTACGGTATGGCACATGGAATATGAAAAAGATAAATGGATTTATAGAATGCATCAGTCCAATTATGTCTATGTCAACCATAACGTAAAATAAGATACCAAAAATCATATTCAAAACAACAAAGATGATGATGATAAAAGACATCCTTCTCGTCATCGCTGTGTTGACAGTCGTTGACCGAAGTTTTCTCATTTTTAGACAATGAAGAACTGACATAATGGTTACTGGAAGTACAGTGACAATTATTATCGTTATTGCTGTACCAATAAAATGATTTTCATAATTATCTATATTCATATTGTAAATGGAGAATTGTATCAGCAACACTAAGACGTTGATGATTAAACTATATCCCCAAAAGATTAGTGATGCACTGATGACAAACGAATTGGTGAGGTACTGTCTACAATTCAATGGATGAACGATCAGGGCGTAGCGAAGAGAAAACAGAAACACCACATCACACGAAGATTTAACCATCGCAATGGAGAGGATTATACGTAAAACAGATTGCAGAATACTGTGAAAAAAGAAGTCATTTTTGACAACAGGCAGCAGGAAAATGAGCGATATCATGCAAACTGTTAAATCCGTAATTGCTAAACTTCCAATTGCGAGAAATGTTGGTGTGTGCAGTTGCTTGGTAAAGGTTACGTACACAATGGTGATAAAATTCCCCAACGATCCTAAGAGAACGATTGAGAAAATAATTTTCGGAAAAACACCGTTATAAGACAGACTTGTTGAGGTGTGGTTCATGTAATCATCAAGTTGGCTTTCATTCCAAAATCCACCACCTGTCGATCCATTCAATGGCCCCATGATTTCACAATATTTTGAAAACTTTCGTTAACGAAATATACACAACAGTTTTTTCCACGAAGCTTCTCTACACGTCCCACTTCCTATCTAATGTGTGCAGTTTTAAGCCTTCCAGTCAAAATAATGGGATAATTTGATGGTGTCTGCGTTTGCTGCACAAGTGTATTAAATCGATTCGTTCTTTTTTTTTAAAAGTTTGTTTACGTAACAGAGCAGTGTAAACAAGCTTGCTGAACTATATTTTATCGCCACTAATTAGGACATCAAATTGTATGATAAGTTATTCTAAACTGACACAGTTTGTATTCAGATAATGTATTAAAAAATAAACATGTAATTCTGATTACTGCATTTCATATGTATTTTATTTATTCTCCAGGATTCGTTTCAGAGAATAACAAAAAATCAGTATCGACAAAACATCTTACGTTATAATCTTAAACTCGTGTAAGAACTAAGTCACCGGGAAATGTTTCTATAAAAATATTACCCAGCTGTTACAGTTATAGACAAAGATATCTAACTCTACTTCAAATAAACTGTGGCACTTTTCCACCATTGGGCGTACTACTTTCGTGGTTTGACATAAGTGTTTTTTTTCTACAATAGTAGAATCGATGTAACGTTGAATATTGTTCACAAAGTTTAAGATGAAAAGTCAAACATGCCATGTTTTATTTTGAAAACATCGAGTATCATGTTGTATGCGGTCAAAATTGAATTTTTGGTTAACTTTAGTGAGGCAGACGTTTAAAACAAAAATAAATTCTAGTATTCCTTTTTGTGACTATCATCATTCCATTCCTCATATTGGTTTTTTTTTATTTAAATGTTGCAATAAATATGTACATTAGTACAAATTTTGAGGGCAAATTATATAGTGTGTAATTGATACATACTGAATGTGATTGCTGTTTATAACTGACAGGACAGGTCGGTAAACATCTAGCCGACACGAAATCTGAAAACTCACAGTATTTGCATAAATGTATGAGAATACGATAGCTACTTTGAGAATTGAGTTTGTTTAAATTGTATCGCATTCTTTCCAATCTTAAAGCTTTGTTACACGTAGAGCTGACACGGGATTTTCTTATCGAGAAAGGAAACGGTAGTAAACTCTTATCAATTGCGTTTTCTTCGACAGCGGAAGCCACTTAGAGGGAAATACGCTGTGGCATTCTGCATTTATATTATGTATTTTATTCACACTGCGGGGGTTATGTTATAGATTTAACATTCTAATAAACATGTTTATTAGAATTTTAAAAGTTTCGATAAAAGAGAAATCAGGTCCCAAGAATAAAACAGAATAAATAGAAATAGATTAAATAGGAAATATGTGCGAGTCAATCAGCTATCACTTATATATTCCTATGTAAAAAAATTGCCCCCCCCCCCCATTGCGGTCCAATCTTATCTTGGGGACCATGATTTGAAGAGATTTTAACAAGAATGCTTCCACACAAGCTACAGCTTTTCTTTTCTAGCGAATCAGTTTCTGAGAAGAAGATTAAAAAAAAATATCTATGTATTCCGATGTGAACATTTCATCTCTCACTGTGGTCCCACTGTACCTGGATCAAGATTTTATCTAACTTGAATCTACCCTAAGCGAGGATGCTTTCATACCAATTTCAGCTTTTCTAACTGATCAGTTTCTGAAACGATTTTTAGAGATTATTTCTCTATAAATATCTATGTAAAATGTGACCCCCATTGTTGCCCCACCCTACCCCTGGGAATCATGATTTAAACAACATTGAATTTACACTACCTGAGGAAGCTTCCAAAGAAGTTTCAGATTTTCTGGTTAAATGGTTTTTGATATGAAGATTTTTTTTAAAAAAATTACTTTTTATATTCCTATGTAAAAATTCGACCCCCCCCCCTTTTGTGGCCCCATTCTATCTCTGGGGTGATGGTTTGAACAAATTGAATCTACACTACATGGGGATGCTTCCAGAGAATTTTTAGCTTATCTAGCCAAATGGTTTTTGAGAAGATTTTTAAAGATTTACTCTATATACTCCTTTGTACCGGCAATAATGTAGCCCTCTCCGATTTGTATATCTGATGTTTACTAGAAATAATTTTTTAAAATTCAAATTCGTATATAAATCAAAACCAGATAAAATACGTCAGCATGTTTACCAGTCGTCTTTTTCATAAGTCATGACACGCGGGTAGGTTAAGACAACTCCGAGTTTCATGACTGTCGCTATTATGATCAATTTAAAAATTGTTTATTTTTATGAAAACAGCGCTAAATATTAGTATCAAGTGAATGTGTTCGCAAAGATAGTATTTGTCTACTTCGGAATCGAGTCGATCTTTGAAGCTGCCGTGTCATGGTATCACGTGACAGTTAAAATAGATCACTTTTTGACCTTTACAAAAATCAAAAAGTGTAACACTACCCCGCAGTTCATTTGAATGTGTAATACAATAATTCGATGGACAATTAATTTATTTTTATTAGTATTACTGCTAGGATCCTATCGTTAATTGCATAAAATGAATATTGTCATTATTTATCGGAAGTCCCCTCAACTTCTTCAATTTCATTGAAAATACAACATATTTTTTATTTACAAGAACAAAGCACATGATTCTAGCAACCCTTTTCAAGTATTTTAGGTCATGTGCTTTTCATATTTGCCAACTTTGATAATATTCGGGGTAGTGTTACACTTTGCATTTTTTTGTACACATTGACAGAGGAAAGGCCGGTCAAGCCAAATACTCTCGCTGATAAAATAAAATATCCATGCCTGTATTATCCTGATTATATCCTAACTGATATTCATCTAAATCTTGGGTATTTGTATTAAATCATCTTATTTCGGCATTGTTTACACTGCATTCCGATGAGTTTTTCTCCCGATATTGATCTTCTCTATTAAACATGCCTGTGACGTCATTAATAGTAATTATACGTAATACAGAGAAATCGAAGAAATATTCAGTCAGAAGAGTTTCTAGTGACATTTTCGCCACATTTTTTTTTATAATTTAAACCAGTGATAAAGTTAATATTGACATATCTCTTATGAAAATATGACATCATGCTGCTTATTGTGCCGTAATATCTTTCAAAGGAATTTTTACTCAATTGATTGCTGAGAGTTGCCTTATCATACCCGCGCAGTTCTCGCGTGATTTTATGGGATTCACGCTAGAAGTTTTGATGGGGTTGATAACGTGAATTTCAGTGTTAATAAGCAGTTTTACCTCGGTCTATCACTAAAACATCATTCAAGGAAATAATCTGTGATAGAAAATTCATATTTACCGCGTTGATTATGTTTAAAAGGTTATTCATATATTCAGTTCAAGACCCGCTCCTGAATTCTTATTGGCTGTCCAAAAATAAAACCGATCTAGGTCAATAGACATGGCGGACAAATTCAACTTGCGTAGTTGACATACACGAAAAATAACCGATATATGGACTATACTTGACCAATCTCCAAACGATAATAAGGACATCCATTTTTATACTGACTTCAAAAATAGCCAGCGTATATTTATATTAGCATTATCAAAGTTATGTCAAAAAAAGATTAATAGACAAACATGCGCTCATGTTTTAAATGAGAAAAAACTGCTTCTTTTTACTTTCGCATTCCCTGTTTTAACCAAGGGCTGGTGCATGTTGAATATTATAATTCACCAAGTGATTTTTCACCTAAGGTAACTTTGTGAATAAAAAATGCTATCACGTGACGTGTAAGGTAGCATGTTGTGTGCTAACTAGGACAATTTTTGTACCATTCCGATATGTCAGCTCCACCTCTCATGTATATTAATATCAATCTCATGTTTGATCAAGGGCAGATAAGCAAATTTTTTTTCCTTTTTTCGAAAGTTCTAAGGAGAAAAACATAGAATGAGCTTATTGTATCACAGTCTAAAATCTTAATTGATGTTGAAAATTGACTAGCATCTTTAAAACAATTAACAAAAGTGATATAAGGTTAAGAAATAAACGCAACAGAAGCGACCGAAAAGGGCCCAAAACCCGGTGTAGTAATCCTTTGCCGTGACTTCAATTTTGCAGATTACAATTTTTATATTGAGATATATCGTAATGCATTTCTATTTTTTTTTCAATTCAAACTGATCGAAATATCGTTTATCATGTCTATAAAATTTTGTTATAATATAATGTTATAATATAAAAAAGTTTTGTATTTTTTATTGGCCCTCGCACATGTTGTGTCTTATTTAGTAATCCCAAAATTTCGATTGTACGATAGCTTTACATTTAGCACAGTCAGAAAGTTATATGTAAGTCGAAAAAAATAAATAATATAAATCAAATATCTCAGTAGAATATTATAAAGAATGTCATCTTTAGCATTCTTTTTCTCGTCTATCTTGTTTATCTCATCATTTCATTTTATTCTTTATTTTATCCTATAAGGGTTCGAAGGATGATAAAGTAATGACACTGGTGCGTGCGAAGTGAGTGATGGTTAGAAATGGTAGCATCCTATGGGAAGATTGTGTTGTGCGTAGTAGAGTCCCAGTGAATCATAGATTTTGCACTAAAAGCAAGTGCAAGATAATGCTTTTCACATATGAAATAAGCTGGTCAAAAAAAGATTTTGTAATTGTCCTGAGAAAAGCTTTAATTCTCGTGATGGCTCTGCTCTGGCCATTTTGTCATTTGTATTTTTTCTTTAATATAAAAATTGTTTTTTTTAATCATGATATGTCAGAACTCTATGTGAAACAACGAGAACTTGTTTTATAATCAATCGCCAGGCTGAGTGCTTTGTCTTTTTTCATTACAATCTAAAAGAGCCAATATCTCATAATTTAATGCAGGGATAAGGATAAGAGTAAAAAAATATTTGAAGAAGTATTTTTTTTGTTTAGTTTAATGATTTATACTAACATCAGTCAGTAGATAGTCACTGAACAAATACAAAAATCAATTTAAGACGCTTGAAGTTCAAAATATTTCCCATCAGATCTACCTTAAAATGTAGTCTTTGTACTTTTAGCCATTACTGTATTTTAAAAGATATAAAATCCAAATATTTAAGGCTGAACATTTTGATATTTCCTTTATTCTTTTAAAGAGGTCTTATTCTCAAACAGATTTAAAGAAAAACTAGAAATGAGATTGACCGTTCTACCCTATTAATGAGAACAATTTTTATATTGACGCGAATGCTGGGGCATATATTTGGTATTAGACGTTAGATATGAATATGTAAAGATATTTAAGAGATGCATTGATTCGAGGAAAAGTCAAGCGTAATCATAAAGTTAAATTATCTACCAAAGAATATATATTAAAACAGCATTTATAATGAGGATGATAAAATACATCTTTCTTGTTATTGTTTTGTTGACAGTTGAGGACCAAAGTTTTCTCATTATTAGACGATGAAAAACTATGAAGCACGGTAATGGAGCATGCACCAATGTAAGTATAGAAAAGATTCACCTTGAGGATCCTTTTGCTTTAATTGTAACTCAAGTATTCAATGAAATATTTGAGTAAAATGGCATTGAAGCTGTGTGCTTAGGCCAATGATACACTGACGACAAGCAAATTTGTTAGGTACTGCTACATTTCATCGGATGAGCATAACTGAGAAAAAACAGACACACACTATCAGCCGATGACTGAATCATAGGAACATTAAGGAGTGTAACTGTCAAGAATTCTAGGTTTCCAGTGTTAAAAGCTAACTCGATTATCAGCGATATTGTGATGGCAATAAAATCCGAGATTTGCAGACTGTGATTTGCTAAAAATCCTTGACCTTAAGCCTCCACATCGATTTGGCTTCCATTCAAATATCTATCATCGATAGATTCTTCCAAAATTTTCCAGATTTTCGATTGGCCCATGTTCATATTCGTTGATCTGATTTTTTTCTCACTCTTTACAAATTGAACATTTCCAAGTTTCCAAATTGTCTGGTAATATTTTGACCTTTTGCACTAATACAATGCTGTTTTCAGTCATGAACGATTCAACGTGCACTGAAATTATCTAACACTCTCAAACTTTTGCTAAATTATAACAGACTTGTGAGAAAAATCTAAGATATTCAGAAAATAAAGTATAGGTCATCAATGTAAATTTTTACATATGGCATGAAATAAGCTTTTTTTTGGCAATTGTTTTTAATTTTTTTTTTAGGAAATACAAGCTATATATTGAAAAATTGTTCGAATATATTTTTTGGAACAAGATAAAGATATCCTAATCCACCGCTTTCAGGAAGTTTGGTCTGCACTGAAAATTAGAAAGCTTAAGGTCAGCTCTCCAAAACTATTTAATTATGAAAAATGTTCATTTTCTTTTTTAACACATTCTGCCTCAAAATATAATTCCCTATCAAACTCTGAAAATAAATGATTTTTACTTATATATTTTATTCAGTTTATGTGGCATTGTAAAATATAAATATACGATTAGAATTAATATATGATTTAGAACATCAAGACCAGAGGTGACCCAAAAACAGAGGACCGAACCACTTTAAGATGAGTTATATCGTTGATAATTAAAAAAAATATTTAGACGAGGTATGATTAGTATGATGTAA
The DNA here is from genome assembly GCF_025612915.1 of Magallana angulata. NCBI lineage: Eukaryota > Metazoa > Mollusca > Bivalvia > Ostreida > Ostreidae > Magallana > Magallana angulata. Next base: position 17,945,108 of record NC_069118.1, read on the forward strand.
TACAAAATACGAAAGATAAATACAATGAAATCATCCACTTTAAATGCTTTAGCATTCAATTTCTATAAATTAAAATCTAAATTGACCATTATTCATCCCATTTAATATTGAAGGTTATTTATTGAATAATCTCTATCGTAATTCCTGGAAAAAATTACAGAAAATTACTACACAAAATGTACCATGTTAGATTAAACTTTTTGTGCATTGTTTTACTTCCATAATGACGACAAACAATTGCTCCTTCATCTATCTTTGAATATCCTTTCAAACAGTTTTTTTAAAGTTATCTAACTAAAATTTTTCATTTTGTATTTTGTTGAATTACCTAAAAATGTGTTTATCATGTATGATTTTTATGGTCAAGAAAAAGTGTGTACAACTGTGTATTTTGAGGTGAAATAATCTGATTATAAACGAGAAGTCATAGTAAATGTAACATAAACTATTCTTTAAAAACCTCTGTACTGTGTACAGTATCCACTTATAATATAAACTTACATATAGTGTTCAAAATCCTGACCACTACTGATATAAATGTATCACTAACAAATTACATAATACATAAATGCCATATATGATGCAAAACTGACACTAACAGTTTGATCGATCTTAAGAAATACATCACTAAATCATTGTACAATCCATATGAAATTGTTTCTTTTGATTGTTGTTAACTGATCGAACTGCGGGAATAACGCAAATCTTTGTATGAACAAAAAAGTTGTTTTCATTTCATAAATTAGACTCTTACAGGACACAAAAACAATGGTGCATTTTTTAAAATAAAAATCCAGATTAACAAACTGTAGTTTAAATCATTCGTTTTATTATACCTTTTTATTCGTTTTGATCAAAAGATAATAATTCATCCCAAATTAAAAAGATTTGTCCCCAAAGAGCAATGAATTAATACAAAAAATCCCACGACGTTGCGTATAGATGTTGCAAAATCTATCGCAATAATTATGTTTAACAATCGGTCTGCGACGCCCTATCCCTTATGAAATTAAAAATAATTTTCCCCATATCTCAATGTGGCAAATAATTGTTTGGGTAGTTAATGTGATATTTTTGTGATCGGCTTCGGCCGAACCAAGTTGAGTCCATATAAGGCATCCGACAAATCTAACTATTTGCGCATGCATTCCGCCTTGCACGGTGTTATTTACTATGCTATGACAACTTCGTTTTAATCTTAGATTACACGTAGATGCCTAAAAACGTTACTCTTTCCAATATGCCTTGAAAATAAAACATTTATACAGGTACATACATAATGATTCAAATCACGTTTTTCTTCACTAATGCGGAAGAATATCGGAAGTATAATTCGCCTGCCTACTAAAAGTACAGCTTATTCATGCAATGTTATTTCGGAAATTAACAAAACAGTGCTATATGTATTATTTTTTACATGTAGCGTAATGCTTAGCATTGCATTTACAGAGCTGACGAATGATATTGCATGCTGATCATAACATTAAAAGAGTTACCTGTTTATTGTTTTACAATCCCCCCTTAAATGAAAGAAATTAACTTAAACTCCATGACGCTACTATTTATTAAATGTTCAATTATGTTTAATTTAGCACGATCTGACATTAAAATGGGTTCTTAAAAATGTCAAGGCAAAGCATATCTATAGGAAATTTATATATCAATTCAGCAATCATCAATTTACTCTAATACTTTCTGACATAATGATTGCAATAACAGACAAATTAGTCGTATGACGCATGAAAGAGAAAAAAGATAAAATAAAGTATATGAATGCGCCAGTCTTAGTAGATCAGAGGTGGTCATGAAGCAAAATACAGCTACTGATTATATTAAACACAGCGATGTTGTCACAAAACATCTCTTTCGTGTTTTCTGAGTTGACTTCGTGGACAGAAGTTTTCTAAGTTTTAAGCAATGAAACACTGATATAAAAGTCACTGGGAGAATGGCTATCAGTAACATCGATATTAAGTTAAATAACTTTTGCATTTCCCCATAAGCGATTTAAAAAACTATTCTGTTGAATATAATAATGAAAAGGCAATAAAGCTGTATAACTACAAGGGTAGTGATGTACTGAGGACAAACAAATTGGTCTTCATATCAGCTAATGAACGACCAGAGAAGATTGTATGCATATTGCTCAATTTTATCACTAGTTACAGGAAGTTTTCAATCGCTTGTCTTCTCCCAGTAGGAAAGGTTTGATCGTAAAATAATGTTATTCATTGTTTTATTAGTAGGACCCATTCCACAACGGCGACGATTGTTCGTGCACAAGGCAGTAGACGATTTCTCATTTGTGCATTCTCTCAGGGGTTTTTCGTTATTTAAAAGCACAACACTTATAAATTACATAAAGGTATATCATTTTCAAAGATGGGTTAATGTTTCCTACAAATGTGTCTTAATTGATAAATTATTGATCATAGTTTTAATATCTATATGTTATTTGATAATTATGTATATCAATCGACAAATATCCTTTCTGATATTAACGAGTACAACATAATATCTCAAATTAGAAATGACTCAGGATATTCAATTACTTCTTTTTCACGGAAACCATTTTTTTCATTTAATATATACCAAATATTCTCTCATGTAATGCACAAAATGTTTAGTTTAATTCAGAAGCATATAATGAAAAAATATCTATAATAAATCATACATTTCATGATAGTTTGAAAAGAAATAACCCATTAAGTATGGATTCATCAATTATTACTTTTTATCAATTTTTCATAACATGAACATCATGAAAGAAACTTCATAGATTTAAAGATTTTTAGTTAATTTTCAGTTAATTGTCTGGATATCCTAAGTATACATACTTTGCAAACGTGATCTTCACCGCAACAGAAAAGTATAATTTTTCCTGATATTCAGTAAACAGCTTGAATTTAGCGTTATCACCCATTGATTGATAAAACAACAACACATAGTATTCAATTTCGCCTAAAATATACTGCGTTTTTGCAAACATTTTCAATACTATACAATTTTTAAAATATATTCAAAGAAACGCAAATTACACAATCACCATAGTAAAAAGAGTCCCAATTACCTTATACAGCATCATTAAAATCTTCAGGCTTGGTTAAGGAGATATCAGCTGTAAAGGAAACCAGTCAGCATGCAATAAAAAGTTATATATTTGACTATTTGAACTATTTTGAACCAAACTAATTCGATTAAGATTGTTCTATAGGTATTATTATATTCTTACTTTGAAATAAGTTTGGGTTAACGTGGTTTTTGTACTAAGAATTAGACAAATATTTCAGTTTGTGACTTTCTAATACATTCATGTATATAGCCACATACATTGTATATTTAAAAAAATTGATAAGAGTGTTATATGTTTTGTCTAGTGGTAAAGCATAGTTTTGATATTGTGGTCGCTGGTTTGTTTCCATTAAGTAATAAATATTTTTGTTTCTTTTCACTTAAATCATAATGCGAATAGAAAGTTTAAATTACATGTATATATGTATATATTCTTCTTGTTTTTTTAATTAGTATGATTATGAGCAATATAACTAATATGAACATAAATAAATATAAAAAAAAAACCTCTTCAATAACATTATACTATACTTACACTAAAATTCAAGCATTACATTTTGCTGGAAGTAATCATGGTTCAGAATATTTACTGACTCTAACAAAATTTTAAGACGATGAAATAACTGCTATCGAAAGATATTACATGATTGTTCTCACAGGCTGGTTCATTTATACAAAAATAGTGTCAAACATCGGTTTAGCAATCATAGTTTTTTTAAAACGTTTCTGTTGTGGTAACATGCCGATCATTTTTTGTTACAATATAAAAGTTATAAGAACAATACTTTTAAGATGTACCTTAACATATAAACCGTAGGCATTTTATCCTGTCAAGACAGGTCATCAACATGTTATTAGTAGACAAAATAATACCATACTTGATAAACCTAATGCGTATCATAAAATCTACTCTGTACCATAAACTACTGATGAGTTATACAGTTTATAATTTGTATGATATATATGTCGTCACAGTTAAGAAACCTCAATGCAATTTTTTTCTTAGAGTTTGACAACAACGAATTGATGTATATTATAACGAAACTGTATGGATTTTACAAGTTATCGAAATAAGTTGCAGAATATGGATTTAAATTAAAAACTGGGACGAATTTTTGTACTATTATTTCAAATTCACAAGGCATACCCGGTGTATTTACATATTAACGTAAAAGTGACAATGTAAAAACAGGAAGCTATGTATATTGCACAAAACACGGATATTACAGTGTATGTCTCGAGAGCCTTTATAAGTGTGCAGGATAACGACTGTGATGAATATCGCTAATATAATGCAGATACAGTAAAACTCGGTTATAGCGAAGTCCTAGGGACTAATGGAATTACTTCGTTATATTCGTAATTCGTTATATCCGTATAACGAATTCGTAATAATATCTATAGCGAATTCACTATATACATGTTTTCTTTAACCAGAATTTAATTTTTGTTTATTGAGGCTTGAAATAAAACTTTATTACTTTGATACCTTTAATAATCAGATTGTGAATTGAAAAAATCATATGAAAATGAATTCATTCAATCTGTTTTATGAATTGGTAGTGCAAATTATTTTAAACTGTAAAGATATTTGTTTTTATAGGTGTTAAATTTCGTTATTATTCACCTCTACGGGACTCAAAATCAGTTCGCTATATCCGTTAATTTGTTATATCCGAATTCGTTATAACCGTTAAATTTTGCAAAGAATTTTACCGGGGTTTCCAAAAAACTTCACTATATCCGAAAATTCGCTATATCTGTGTTCGTACTAAACAAGCTTTACTGTAATCTTTTTATTAAACAAAATATTCTAACGATTAATGTAGTCTTTTCCTTATTTTTTTTATGTAACATTATGGCACCTTGGTTTTCACAAAAATTTTCACTAGTTGCTTTGCAACGTTTTCTTTTAAAACTAAATAAGCAATGAATTGCCAATGACAAATTTATGTTATCGATATGTTTGATGACATAAATGTTCATAAATTGCATATAAAAAAGACCACCGTAAACAAGGAATTGACCATTTATAAAGATTCATTCTAACACAGTGACAGGAATGACGATGTAAGGCACATGGTAAATGAATAAGATAAATGGATTACAAGAATACATAATTGTCCAACAATGTGAAAGCCAATTGTCAATTTCAATAATGGACCAAACATATTATCAAAGCAGTAATGATGATGATACAGGACATCTAATTTGAAATTGCTGTGTTGCCTGACATGGATCAAAGTTATTTTCATTTTTACACAATGAAGAACTAAAATAATGGTAATTTGGAGAACAGTGGTGATTAATATATATATTGATACTTAAAAATAACTTTCAAGTGCACACATTCTCAAAGAGTTAGATGAAAAAATGACAATAACAAACCGTGAACCATCTCAAAAATTCATAAAACGAAATACAAATTCAAAGCAGAGCTACACGGACCTTCAAATAGATAGAGGTAGGATCAGGTGCCTAGTAGGAGTAAGCATCCTCTGCTATGTCTTTAATCAAGTACATCAATACAAATACAAAAAAGCTGTACAATCATAAGACTAATGATGCACTAATGACAAGCGAATTGGTAAGTACTGTCTACACTTTAACGGATGAACGATCAGAGCAAAATCGGAATCTCAAAATACAAGGAGACTTCATCACCGCAACGTGGAAGTCATTTCTTGAAAAATCAGGAATCTGAGAGCTGCGTAATTTATGTCATCAAACAGGAAATTGAGTGGTATCAATAACACTATGTAATCCGCATGAGAGCAATTAGTGTTTGTAGTTTCTTGCCAAAGGTGATGTAGAAAAAAGTGATATTTTCAAGCAATCCTAAGAGAATATCATGGCAAATACAATATTAGAAAAAGAGATCCAAAGAAGAATGAGAGCAAGGATTTGATGATACCCACTTTTGCTGCACAGATGCATTATATCGAGTAGTTCTATTTGTTGATGGATTATATATTAGTAGCATAACAGTATGAACGCCGATTGTTTCAAATTTAGCTATGGGTTAGATTTGTACAGCTCAAGATGAAGAGGCTCGTCCTTAACTTCACTCAATAATATTAATAGTTATTTTAAAGTATAAAAGTTTAACATTAACTGTTCTTAAATTGAGGTATTGATTTCAGACAATAATATCAAGGTTGATTAGTCTATAAGATCTACATTAAATATTAATATCTGAGAAAAACCTGTTGTTGAGTAAGGAAAAATAAACAAAAAAATCAAATACTTTAGCTTTAAGATTAAAATTTTTTGTTATATCTTAATACAAAAATTCATCTTCTCAAGGATGAAGAATAATCAAAGTGGCTAGGACCATTCAGTCCTTTTATTATGTGATCACGTTTTTATGATAAAAATATCTGTTTAATCTATGGCTGTATTTGTTATTGACAAATTACATGTATGTAAGATTCCCAATAATTCATGTATTGTAATATTAATATGGAGATTTATAAGAAAATTCTTGTTAAAAATTCGTTTTTGATGTGGTAATGTATTCTTATCAAGGAAATGATATTTTAACGCAGAAAGATAACTCATAACATTTATCACATATTTCCCTTTTATGGTAATTTACTCAGCATGAGTGCCTTTTTTAAAAAATATTTATATATATGTATATATATATATAGAATTTTCAGTACCCGAGACGATAAAAACGCTTTTAGTTCTAAGTGGAGTGTTTAGAATCCATACTCATAATGAATTAAATTTTTTTTTTACTTTTCCATGCAAATTCGTAAATCTCTTACCTTTTCATTGTTTCGTATACACGCGGAACTCCTCTGTTAATGAGCGGAGTTATCTCTCTTGCTTTAAAACATCACTTCCATTGGCTGAAGATAACTTGCAACTTGTCGGTGAAAACTGACCCAATTTACCCAATAAGTGTATTTACATGGGAATGACATTCTAATATTCAGGGAAGAGAATTATCGGGCTACAACATGAGGTCACCGTTTTTACTGGTAAATGTAGTTTGATAGCACATTTCAACAAATATTCATCGGCAGTACCTGTCGGCTTGCAGACGAAGTTAACAACCTTGTTGTATTATATGTAGAGAGGATGTGATTGTTTTTATCAGAATGTTTGTTTTACGTTATCTTGTGCAATGAATATATACATTAGATTATAAATATGTCATAAAAGGATATTTCAAAGAAAAAATGAGTAAGGTCCTGGGGGTCTAGATACTTGGGGTTGGGGGGAATGAAAGTGGGGGTCTGTCCTGTCCTCAAGCACCTTTGTACAAATTAAAAGTATTTGTACTTAGTCTCTTTATTTAAACCGAATTGAAATAAATATTTCATAGCTAGAGAACTATTGACGCAAGGATACTTGATTCCATTTTTTAAAATAGAGGTTCACATTCACCGAAAAGGAATCAGAATAAATTTATGTGCTGATCAAAAGTCGCCAGAATTACTTGTGAACGTATCACAATACTTTCTTTACCTGCTGTTGAGGATGATATCACAAAGAATATGAAAGGGAAAATGAAGTGATGGCATCTATGATATTAAAATGGTACTTAATGATTGCACAGAGTGAATATTACTGTAAACGTACTACGTTTGGCTGTGTATTCTTTTTGGCGCTTTTGGCGGCATGCGACAAACGATAAATCAAGTACATCGCTTAATGCAATGCATATATGTATATAAATAGTCAAATTCAAGAATACGTTAATTCAAATCCACGCCAGCTTGTTCAAAAACTAATTTCTGCCAAACATCGTGCACGCCAAATTTAATACGTTTACAGTACCTTTGTACAGCTGCAGATTTTTTCGGTGCGTCATATGAACAACTTCCGTGTATGTTAGTAACTGTAGCTCTTTGAATAAGACAATATTGGGATGGATAGCAAATAGCGATTAAAAGATTTTTTAAAAATGTTAATGTAAAATAATTCAAAGGTTTTTTTTTTTGTTTTTTTTTTTTTACAAAAGCTGCCTAATTAGTCACGGTTTTTTTTAAGTCGGTCTGTAGTCTAAAACATTTTTGAGGTGCATACTTATTCTCCATTTTGCACACTCTAGTCTATACTTCACCCAGAAAGTGCAAATTTACTTTACAAATAGGAAAAGGCGGCGCAGAAACAAATAGGAAAAGGCGGTGCAGAAACCTTGAACAAAGATAACAGATCATAACAAACCAATGAAAAAAGGACTCAAAGTACGAATATCCTGGCTCATTAGATGTATAATGAAAAAACTGACATTATTACAGATTAAATTGACATGTATTCATTATCAAAGAATTAAATCAATTCATATGCGTATTTATTTAGTACATATCTCTATTCATATCAATATGTAAAATAAGTAGTAGGCTAAGATATTAACACCCCTCTTATGTACATGCTCTGAAACTGCTCTGCAAATTTTGAACCATCAATACACCACAAACGTCATCAGTAAATTTTCGGATCAGAAATACCTAATATTCCTACACTAAACATAAAATTATAACTTCAGAACGAAAATGTGTTGAAACCCAAGTCGATTTCATGTTTAGTTCCTGTTAAAACGATGTGAATAGCCGCAATTTGAAAAGCTCTCAGCGGCTGTTCCAAGGATCTCCATAACATTTGCACTGTGTGTTTTTACATAAAAAAATATTATGAGTAATAATTATCGTATCAAATTACTCTTAGAAGGATATTTTATATACAAGTTAAGTATATTTAACATGCAAAAAAAAAACTGTCGTCTGCATATCATTATAATCGGCAGCTTGTGATGAATACACATAATTTAACTATTAATAACAAAACCAGTGGGGGTTACACGGAACAGCTGGTCTACATGACCTAGATCGTCTCTATAAGAGAAACGAGTAATTTAAGTGGAAACACTGAGCTGTTAGTAAAGTAAAGATAAAGTTTTTGTTAACATGAATGTTGAAGAATATCCTCTGCAGTCTCAAAATGTTGTTTGAATTAATATGAAAACTTCTACTTACGCCTCCCCTTTTATATTTCAAAACTTTTCTCGACCTGATCTGAGAAGTTATTTTGCAACATTCACAAAAATTTGTATTTTAATTAGTCTTAATATTGTTATTTATTTCAGTTATATATGAGAATAAACTGTTGAGTAAAACAATATTTTTGCATTAAATGAAACACTTATTCTTTGTACACACATAATTATACGATTTTTCGACAATTTAATTTGATCCTTTAATAAGTAATATAAACAACAGACAGACATATTCTATGTGTGGTACAGGACATAGGAAAAAAAACACATATGGATTATTACAATTCACTACTCCTATTATATCATGTCTGCTAGTTTTCAATTTCAATAAAATACCGAAACATATTTTCGAAGCTGCAAAGGTGATGATGATGCAGTACATCCTTTTTGTAATCGTTGTGTTTGTAATTGTGGTCCGAAGCTTTTTCATATTTAGACAATGAAGAACTGATATAATGGTTACAGTCAAGACAGCGATGTTTAGAATCGATATTTCTTAAACAATTGGATAAATTTCAATTGAACTAATATCAGAATTGTAAATACGGCTTTGTATCAAATGCAATAGGAAGAAAAAAATAAAACCGTATCCTCAAAATATTTTTTGTGATGCACTGATGATAAACGAATTGGTGAAATATTGGTTGCACTTCAGAAGATGAACGGTCAGAGCGTAGAGAATGGAAAACAGAACATTGCATCACATGAAGACTTAACAGTCGCAATAAAGGGGATTCTATGTGAAACAAACAACAGTTTTTGTGATAAAAGTCAATTTGCCAACTAACAGGATAATGAGCGATATCAAACAACCGTTGGAATCCGTAATTGTCATACTGCATATTGCGACAAAGGTTGGTGTGTGTAGTTGCTTGGAACAGATTACGGACAAAATGAGGATTAAATTCCCGAGCAACCTTTGGAGATAGATGAAGAAAAAAATACTCCATGAAAAATGCTATACAAGAAAGCATTTTGAGTTTTATTTTGATAATTGCAACCATCAAATTGACTTCAATTTCCATATTTGTGAACTCACGACCCATTTAAACATTCAATCATGTAACGATATTACGTAAACCAGCGATCATGCGTACGTTAGCTGCACATGTGCATTATATTGGTTTTCTCTACATCAGAGCGTGAATATTTTGAATATATTATCTAAAAGATTAGATCTGTAAAGTGCATGTAGGAGCAGTAAGTCGTTATCTACGAAGTTAGAGTTATAGTGTGTTTAAGCTTTAAAATTTTAAAATAAATAATGACTTGTTCCCGTGCAGTTGCTTTTGATCTTGATCACTATTTTCTGTAATGAGAATTTTTGTACGGTTGGTAATGTAAAATAACGTTTAGTGCCTGAGTATGTAAGTAATTATTTAAAATCAAAGATTGAAAAAAAAAACCCATATGACTGTTTTCAGTACTCATTAAAAATAAATTTGATGGTTTTGCCGCAGATCTATAGCTTTAAAAAGTAATAGGTTGTCGTACGGTTGATCTACAAAATTAGAAATATTTAAATTTAATTGAGTTTCCTAGAAATCCTAAAATGTGAAAAACAATTTTCAGGAAGATAGCGTTATCAAACACAGTAATTCATGTTTTGTTGTGGTTTATGAAATTATCCTATTGACAATGCCTCTAAAAGCAACAATTTCAATCATCATAAAATCTTTGCTCCGAACAACGTTATATAGAGACACGGTTTTTAAAATAATAATTGTTTTTATGCTTCCAATCACAAGACAATAAAACAGTGTACAAGATTGACTTGAGTTTAAGACTGCTTTATGATCCTGTGGGCAAACGTAAGGTAAGGAATTATCATACTTTAAAATAATGGCGCATGTTTTCTCTCATCGTCTCAAGCCACGGTCAAGTGTCCGCATACATAAACAATTATTCTGGGCCATTTCAAAGGAGATATCATTATAATATTCATATAAATCTTTAAACGAAATCCTTAACAAAATTCATAAAAAACATTTATGATGATGCACGCGGGAATGAAGGTCGCTAATATATTGCAGAATCAATAACCGATACTTTCTTCGTAACTCGTATGAAACACCTTAAAACATTTTACTTTTTATTTTTAAATTGTATACCCATCTCTTAATCATTTAATCAATACCGGTAATACTAAGAAGACAAATTAAGTACGTACATGTATCATATTATAGTTTTTGTCAATCACCACGTTACAGAGAAAGAAAAGTCGCTAACAGTTTCATTTATATGAAATATGGTTGTTACAACTTCTTTGATGTCGTAGGTCAGCTCGTGCAAGAAAGGGCTGGTTTATACTCAGTCAGGTCGTTTTACTGGGTGTTTCCAATTTTTATAGAGATCTTCTAAAGTGGATGCAATTGTGCCTATCAAAATTATAACGCGCTGCATGTAGTACATACACATCTACATGTATTAATTCTCTCTGTTCGCGGAATGTAAATTTCATTAACTGAGTAAGGAGCATAATAATATTCTTCTCAGAGCAAAAAGACATCGGTGGAATTTTTTAATTTTCAAGATCAGAGTTTATTTTCTGCATATTTCTCTCCCCGCTGTAATTCACTGTAACATAAGTTATTTGAAATCAACCATACGCTTTGTGAAGTATACGTTACACAAGGCAGTGTATGCTTTTTCATAAAACATACACATTTTGTGTGATTCGACTTATCTTTTATATATATATGTTTCTAGGAAATTAAATTTCAAAAAAGTAACAAGTTGCTTTCAATCTTAAAAAAAAACGCAACATTTTATAGCACTAAATTGAATCGGAATGCGGTCAACAAAGTTACTAGAATGTTAGTTACTAATTTAAGTGTAACCACAAAATTCAATTATTTTGCATAAATAAAAGCTAATAGCTTTCATTGTACATACGGATTCAACAATTTCTTTTTTGAATCATGTTATCCTCTAGTGCGTATTAACAGCAATGTTATGACACATTTGCGGAATGGCACATGGAATATAAAAAAGATAAATGGATTAATAGAATGCATCAGTCCAAATACATGTATGTCGTTTTCAGTCACAAAGTTAAATAAAATACCAAAAACCACATTCAAAACAACAAAGATGATGATTATAAAAGACATCCTCCTCGTCACTGCTGTGTTGACAGTTGTTGACCGAAGTTTTCTCATTTTTAGACAATGAAGAACTAATATAATAGTTACTGGAAGTAAAGTGATAATTAACATCGAGACTGCTGTACCAATAGAATATTTTTCATATTCACTCATATTCGTATTCTGAATAAAAAATACTATAAGCTGCACTAGAACAAAGACAATGAAAGTGTATACCCACAAAGTTAGTGATGCACTGATGACTAACGAATTGGTGAGGTACTGTTTACACTTCAGTTGATGAACGATAAGAACGAAGCGAAGGGAAAACAAAAACACCACATCACACGAAGACTTAATCATGGCAATAAAATGAAGTATATATGAAACGACTAACAAATGTCTGTGAAAAAAGTCATTTTTGCCAGCAAGCAGGACGATGAGCGAAATCATACAAATTAGGAAATCCGTAATTGCCAAACTGCAGATTGCGAGAAAGGTTGGTGTGTGTAGTTGCTTGGTGAAGGTTACGTACAAAATTGTGATAATATTCCCCAACAATCCTATGAGAATGATGAAGAAAACAATTTTGGGGAAAACACCATTATCAAACACAGTCATTACTGTTGAGTTGTGGTTCATGTAATCATCAAGTTGGCTTTCATTCCAATATCCAACACCTTTTGATCCATTTAGTGACCCCATTTAACAATATTTTGAACTATCGTTAACGACACTTCACCAGTTGATTCCACGAAGTTTCATTACACTCCTCACACCTTATCTAATGTTACAGTTTTACGTATCCTCTACTTCAAGTAAACACATAGAGCTGATTTGTTGGTGTCTGTGTTTGCTGTGCATAACCTCGATTCGCTCTGTTTGTTTAGAGTTTATGAACGTAACAGGACACAGTAAAGCTAGAGTGTTTTGAATGTATTTAAAACATTCGATCTGTAAAGCTTATACTTTAAAGTAGAAGCACTAGAAGAAAACCTCAACTGTTAAATGTGGGATGCTTTAAGACGAAGGTTCACATGATCTTTTTTATTTGTGCATGCACAATTATCTGTTATAAATATGTTTGTTTCATATTTTTGCCATTTTGGTGGGAACCAACAGTAGATTTTTCGTGGTCTGCTATATAAGCTGTCATATAATGTAAAAATCTTTTTCTGTTATATGGAAATTTATTAAGAGCAATTTTTTTTTGTTTTACTTGTTTAAAAATTATTTCTGATTTTTTATTGTTTTTTTTTTTTTGTTTTTTTTTTTGTTTAGCAGTCAACACAAATAAGGATATTACACTATATGATATGGTATTTTAAACAGAAAAGAGTGTGTATTCAGATAATGATAATGAATTTAAACAACCAATGCTTTTAACTGCGGTGGGTTTTTTTTTTCATTTAATTAAAGTTTTTAAAATGTAAAATCAAAGAAATAAGGCAAAGGGAAATTTTTAATAATACACTATAGAAAAAAAATCTAAACATTATATTCTTGTATACGCGTAAGAGCTAATTCACGGAGATATGTTCTTATAAAGAAAATTACCCAACTACAAAGTTATAGATAAAGATATCTAACTCTTGATCCCATAAACAGTCACAGTGGTAGTTTTCCTTGATCGAGTCTTGACACGACAAGTATCTTTTTGCAATACTAAATGGAAAGCCTGAATATTGTTTACACAGTTGGCGATTGAAAGTCAAAAATTTCATGAATGTTTATTTAAGATATCAAATTTTTCTGTCTTTAATGCTGCTCAAAGTTAAATCTTTGTGAGACATTACTTGTGCACGTAGATTTTGAGAAACAAGGATTTTGAAGCAACAAATGTTGTTTTTGTCAACATCATCAATTTTAGTTTAATTTTAGTTTTTGGAACTTTAAAATTGCAATATACAGTTTTATTGTTTTCTTTAATAACTGACGCGACAGATCAATGAACATCTAGTAGGCACGAAATCTGAAAACTTGTTATTTTAGCATAAATAAAGATTATTGCTACAATAAATTGTTTTATATACACTTTTTTGTCTTTTTGTGTAAACAGCATTTTGTTTATCTCTTAGGGTTCTTCTTACACTGACCAGCGTGCTGAAACTGACCAATAAAATTGACCATTTGTCGAAGACGAATATTTTCAATCCAGCCTTTTTCTTTGCGTAGAAGTGACGGAGTTTTCTTGCCACTTTCTAACCAAGCTTTAGTTTAACTAAAATTTGTAATTAAATACCGCGAATTTAAAATTGTTTCATTTTATGTTTTATACAAATGTAGCATTTTCTATTCATTTATACATTGTAATAAATGACAGTTACACAATCGAGGAGTTTTTTTCTTATATCACATTCTACAGCAAAATTAAGCTTCGAAGAGCCAAAGTGAACTTTCGTACACCGGAGAAAATTTGTGGATATAGATAAATGAGAATAAAATTACTTTAAGAATTGTGCTTGTTTAAATTCCATCGCCCTCTCTTAAGGTGGTATTACACGTAGAATTGAATTAGGAGTGCGTTATCGTGAAAGGAAACTGTAGTAAACTATTATCAATTGCGTTTTCTTCGATAACGGAAACACCGTAGTTTCAAGAGGAAAGTATGATGTGCCACTCTGAATTTATGTGATGTGTTTTGTTAACCCAACACTGCGAGGGTAATTTAATTTTTTATAAAATTAACAGTTAGGCATAACACAATTGCAAGATCATTGCCTTGTTTTATCCGATATAAGTATCCAATATAAACGTGTTCCTAAAATGTTTAAGGTTTCGATAAAAAAGATGTCAATATGGAAAATTAAGTCCCAAAAATAAAAGAAACAGGAAATAGATAGAACTTTCCAGAACAGGGTTACCACGGACTCCGGATGACAGGACGAGTTCATACTTCGCAGGCAAATTTTTTTGATCTGCAATCTATGGTTAATTAAAAAAAAATACTTGATAATTAAAAAAAATTAATTTGAAGCAATTTTAATTTTGATGGAAAGAACTTTCCAGAACTGGGTGCCCAGTAATTAATGCGGTTAGACTAATTAACGTCATAACGGAAAGTAGTAGTCAATCTTATACAGTCATTTGTAAACATTTTTAGTCTATATTAATAAATGATGTATGTTACACTCTGAATTGTGTTGAAGATTTTTTTTCTCACTATCAGCATATATAGATGAACGTTGACAGTTCCTTAAAGTTTAAATAAAAACTGATTATCACACCTGTAATATACAATGTAAATATCATAATTATACGTGTACTCATAATACTCTTTATTACACATTTATATTTAGTACTACCCCTTTCCTTTGTCTAATGCATGTAAATAAAGGTTTATCTGTTTATCTTTTTCTCATTAAAAACTTTATAAAATAACATATTTCAATATTAATAGATAACAAACTTGTTTGCACATACTACTATAGTTATTGCAATAAGCAAAGAAATAAAAAAAAATACACATATCCGAGGAAGGAAACACTTTGATTGTTAAATTTTCTATCCATTTAAGTTGAGACATCCTCCCTCTTTACATTTCTTTAGACAATGAAAGTGGGCTTGGCAAGATTTACACTGAATGCTATTTTTTCTATGACATTACAAAATAATTAACCAAAACCCTAAATGTACTTGTTATGATAAAGATAAAATGTTACTAACAAAATAAATCCGACTTAGCCTAGAGGTATGAGTCACATGCTGACACACCAAAGCCACCCGGTTATATCCCCCAAAACTAAAGACAATTTTCTTTTTATTTAAACATTCAATAAATATCATGGTAAAAAAAATATTTCAATTCCACCCTCTTAAATACGCGGGTAGGTTAATTTGGGGAGTAGGGTAGGGTGAAGCTCCCCAATTTTTTTTTTCAAAATTTCTTTTATCTGAAATTTTATTTGGAAAGTGATAAATACTATTGTGAAATTTGACCTAAAGCACAACATTTAGAATATAGACATTTAGAATAAAAAACCCACTCAATTGTTTGAATTAAAATTTTAAAAAATGTTTGCAATTTTTTCTCCAGCCAGCGGCAACAAAGAGAAATACGGCCACGTTCATGCATATATTAGGGATGGCAATCGGTAACAAGATAACCGATTACTCGGTCGGAACGATGGTAGCCGGTTACAAAATCAGTAGTTGTATAAGATAAAAATAATTTAGATTTAACAACACTTAAAAATATAGATATTTTTGTCTCTCGAGACAGTTATATATTCAAGTTAAGTTGGAGTCCGTTAAATTTAGTCCTAAGGGCTGAACTCTAGGTGAGAAATTGTTCAGAAAGTGTAATAATAAAATAATTTCAAACGGAGATCTTTAACTTGTCACTGGAAGACTTTGTTAAGAAATTAATTTTTTGAGAAGTCGGACGAAGTTGCGACAGATGGTCAGTGAAACTATTTCATGACTGTTTGCTCGTAATTTAATTTTTCTTTTCTTATAATTTTCATGAGACATAATTTTAAAATAGTTTGAATTAGACATGAACGGAAATTATGTACTCATGACTTACAGATGCGAAGTAACCCCTCTAACAAACTGCACTACGCTATTTGGTGATTATATTGTGAAAGAAACTACTCATGTAATTACACTTTATTTTATTGTTTATTTCGATAAACAACACGTCACAACATTGAAGTGTCTCATACCACTTTAAGCGTTATATAATTTTAAAGTAAAGAGTTAATTTCAGCGCTTGCACGGGATATCATCTGGTGTATTTGATTCCCGTATGAAGTCGAGTAACTAGAGTTATTCCTCTTACATGTATTTAAGTGTACTTCTGAAAGTCGTTTACAAAATTAAAATATTTAATTCATAAGTATATCTCTAAATGCTCTTGTTCATTTTTCATTAAATGCTGAATTAATAGATTTATTAAATTTGAATGATAGTTGTGAAGTATCAAGCAATATACTGAGGTCAGAATTATTTCGTATTGAAAACAGGTTTTGTTTTATGGTACATGCAGTTTGCATATGTGAAAAAACCATATTTGATACGAATAAATTAGTAACTAACAGAAAGGAAATATCTGCTTTAACAAATCAGTGATTAATGTATGCAAAAAAAAAATTAGATCTCTTAATATTGCTTGTATTTGTAGCAACCAGGAATGGGGTTAAATACCTGAAAAGTAATTCATTAAATTACAATTATTTGCTTAAAACTTTCAACTAAATTATCATAACCATTAAAAAGATTTCTAAATCTAAATAACTAAATTCCGATTACTTTGCAGATGTAATTAGTTAGATTCCAAATTCATTGGTCATCAAAATCTATTAAAACCATGATTTAGCTACAATACATAAAAATTTAAGCTGGTGTATTGATATTAACGTGAATAGAAGTGCGTCATTATTAAAATACTTTCACTGTTTTTGGAATTTGCTAACTACTATGATAGATTGTTTATTGCAAAACAAAGGACGTACCACCTTGATATTAAATAAACATTTGAAAGTAATATCCCCTAACCTACACATATTATGTCTAAAAGTATTTCCTGCAATCGAAACTAAATCTGAAAAATTTCTCCTTTACATTTATATCCATTATATTTTTTTCTATAAATACAATGCCAAAATTCAGGTGAATCTCAGGTAAAGTACAGATTATAATTGTTATCAAAACACAATTCACACCTGTTGTTCTGTACCTTATTTTTAAATGTGTGCAATGCAGGAATACACCCTGTGGACTGATTTGACAACAAAATTTTAAAACCCATTTAAGGCCACAGCTCTAAGTTTTTCAGATCATCAATTACAATTAAAGCATGACATAATAATTTATATGATATAGATAACAATGATTTTATTTATTTAAAAACAAAACCCAGTGATTTTTCTAATTCAATAAAAATTGACACAATAATTATTTCAATAAGGGGGGAAATACGTAAATCTTATAGGAAACAGATGGTAAGGAAATCATCAAACACGTATTTACTTGAATTTAAGAAACTTATGAGTTGATAGTGAATCACTGAAAAAGTAATATAAGGGTAATTTCAAATGTACGAGGGTTGTTCGGAAATTATTGAGACATTTACTCTTATTTTCTTGGGGGAAAAGATAAACCCTTGAAATTTCACCAAAACGTACACCAGGATAGAGTTTATCAATGTAAAAAATGTATTGTCCATAGCATGATTAGAACATTCCTGGTAAGCAGACCAAGTTGCCATCGCCCAGTGACCCGGCGCAACCGCAAACTTACCGCAACGTCATTTTAACGCTTCTTATTGATCCTATGTTTTAAACAGCTAACAAACAAAGGGAAATTAGAATTAATTCTTCATTTCTCATCTTTTGTTTACATTTCAAGATGTCAACATTCGCATATTCCCTCCATACTTGAATTTTGTGGGAAAAAATCGGGTCATTTCTAACCAAAGGTCAAATTACTGTGAAATGTCTCCTACCGTGATTCTGTGTACATATTTTTGAACTGTTGACATCAGTAAGTGTGTAAAAAGTACTTGTTATTTAGTCACTTTGTCTGTATTCTAGCTAAACAATTAGTGAAAAAAGACGATAAACTGAAGTTGTTTATCCCTTGCCATCGTATAGTTTTTGTTAAAGCAACTGTGTGGCATTAAAAGGTCTTTTTCAGAATATTTCCATCAATTTGATGTATATTTGCTGCGCTGCCTTGACGTCAAATTTCTATATACCGTCGTTTTCAAATTCCTATTGCTTGGTAAATATATCTGTACTATATCCGTATTTCAACTCAAACACTAGTGAAACTTGATCAAACGTTAGTCACAATGAATAGCAAAATGGACATATATAATCTGATTTCTTTCAGTATAAGCTGCACGTTTGCAGACACTTAGATAAACGATGTTTTAGTTTTCTTATTCTCGGAGTTTATGCTTGCGCCGGGTACCCCGACCACCGATTTGTTTATCTACTGTTGTAAACAAAATATTGAACATTTTTTAAATATTACTTTCTTTAATTATTTGTAAAGGTTTCTACAATGTTCATGCCAATTTTCACCCTAATTCGTCACTTAGAAATGGAAATATCCGTGTTGTCTCAATAATTTCCGAACAACCCTCGTACAAATATTCTGCACAAGTTGTTAACAATGAATCAAATATACTTGAATGAATTAATCATTTTTATTAAGGGAGTTGTTATTAGTTCAATTATGCATTGTTGTATTTATTTGACGTTTAAACATTTTGACATTGTTTATGCCTTCTCATTTGCAAACGTAAAAATAAGGTATAACCACATTGAAGCATCGTGATTTAAGTTATTAGTAAGTTTTTTCATACTTTAAATTTAATTCATTGTTGATGTATTAGTACATCAGCAATGTCTTCTTCACCGTTTTTTGGTTAACAAAGTCATTGCCTATGTATTTTCTATGTTTGTGTTGATTCATTTTAAGATTTTGTACAAAACTGAAACTTTTATTTGTAAAGTGATTTGTAATAAATGATTAGCAAAGTCACTGTTCTGTATTTTTGTAAAAAAAAAATTGCATACAGAACAACACGTAAAATCTCATATTTATTGTTTTTGTATCTTCTGACAGGAGTTCCAGTCAGTTTATGGCATAAACAATTCAGTTAATGAAATGTTTACATATTGGTTCACATGTGTACAAAATGGTCGTACACCACTTTAAGTTAAAATTTCAGGAACGAAATTGTTACGGTCTTATTGCATTAGAAATGTTTTGTCGAATTGCCTGAAAGACATTTGCACACATGAAAATATATATTGTAAATGAAACAAAGAAAACCAAATGGTGCATTTTCAATATGAAACATTTTGGCCAAAATGATCTTTGGCAAAAATATCTTCAGGCGGAAGTGTCCATGTGTCAAAAAGGCAGGCATTTTTGCATGGGAATGTACTGTTAATTACAATGAATTGTCTTTGTCAACATTAATACTTCTACATCAGGATAAATATATGCAGTGTAAGCAATACTTGCATTTAACAATATTTAAGTTTGATTTCTTAGATTTTTTGTTTTATTTATGTAAAATACAATTTATTTGTTGATTATTGTTAGTCTATGGATTTCTTCTGGTCAATTTAAACATTCAACAGAAGAGGTGGGAAAGTTATTATTTCCATTCTGTTCCTTTAATATGCCACCTGTTTTCTTTATTTTGACCATAGCCTCCTAGTAAAATTGATTGAACATCTGTAAAATTTATATAGTGTTTTAATCTCGACCAAAAAATAACCAAGAAAACAGACAACTGTATAATTTATGGAAAAAGAATGGAAATCATACATTTAAATTTACCCGTTATCACAACATGACGGTACATTAGAAACACATTTCTTATAAGAAACATGAAATAGAAATAGTATAAATGGATTAAATGAATGCATCAGTCCAATTATGTCGACAGTATCCTCTAATAAAAGTAATATACCAAAAATGATATTCAAAGCGGCAATAATGATAATGACACAGGACATTTTTCTCGTTATCGCTGTGTTGACAGTCGAGGACCGAAGTGTTCTTTGTTTTAGGCAATGGAGAACAGATATAATGGTTACTGGCAGAACAGTGATGATTAACATTATTATTGTTGTAAAAAATATAGTAATTTCAAATATGTTCAATATATTCGACAGATAGAGTAAGCACTGAATCAAAATTAACAGGGTAAAAACAATAAAGCTGTATCCCCAAAAGGCTAGTGATGCACTGAATACCAACGAGTTGGTGAGGTACTGTCTGCACTTCAGTGGATGAACAATCAGGGCGTAGCGAAGGAAAAACAGAAACACCACATCAAACGAAGACTTGATCATGGCAATGAAGAGGATAATATACACAACAAGTATGAAGGATTCATCGAAAACAAACTTGACTAATAGCGATATCATACAAACTATAAAGTCTGTAATTGCCAAACTGCAAATAGCGAAAAAGGTTGGCGTGTGCAGTTGCTTGCTGCACATGATGTACAAAATGGTGATAAAATTCCCAAGAAATCCTAACAGGTTGATGTAGAAAGTAATTTTTGTTAAAACACCACTGTCAGCATTCCAAGTTATTCCTGTTGCGTTGTTGTTGTCATCAAACTTGGTTTCATTAAAATGTACGTCATCTCTAGATTGATTCCAAGATTCCATTTTTTAACATTGTTGTAACTAGATTTCTCAAAGACATCTCCTGGCCATGGTACTTCTTGTCACTTTAAATTCCTCAACTTTTATTGCGTATAGATGTTTTAAGGTCATTTAAGGTCATTTAAGGTCATTAGCCTCTTTTTCAAACGAACAGAAGACGTGGTTGTGTCTACAGCTGCTTCTCACAGAGTGCGGTAGTTGTTTTCCTCATATATAAATTTAAGATGCATGTTAATGCGTAATAATAAATAAAGAGAAAACGTCGACTGATTTCAAATTGAGGGTTGGTCGAGGGCCAAGAATGACTCGTCCTCGATGAGTGACCTCCCCTATCTTGATCACAGAGTTCTATTATAAAAGTTGCTCGTATGTTTCCGCTGCACTGTTGATAACGAACAACGCCGTTTTGTGTTCGATTATGTAATGTTTTTGATTATATACTTATATGTAGTCTTTATTAGGTCCTCTGTTGTACTGAGATCCATATGCAGTAAATACTTTCTGGTTTGCCTTGTTTGAAATCTATGTTGACGTGTGATTTTGTTTTACATTCTACCAATAAACGATAGCTTCAATGTCGCAGTGTCTAAAATATAGTGGTTTTTTTTTGGAAATATAAGAGAGTTTGTGTATAACGTTACGATTCAAAACGACACGAAACAAATACTAATGAACGTATTTTTAATACTGTGCAAAACATATTAGATATAAAAGAATCATTTCATATATCTTTTTTAAAATCAGTGCAATGAAAAAATAAAATCAAGAAGTTAGAATTTCATCAACAGATATGTTACACTTATAATTTTGCACACGTTAGGCAGTTACAACAGGACCCATTGTATAGAATTGAATAATGCACAGAGGTATAGGCGACTCCAGATTATATACTATGTTTGTTTTTCGGAAGCCTAAGCCTCGTGAAGAGCGCTTTTATAGTTTATAACTACATGTATTTGCAATGAAGGCAATTGATTACAAAGATAAGAAAGAGACCGTATTGATAAATGTAATGTTTTCAACTGCTATTTGTACGATAGCAAAATAGAAAAACAAAGCTTTGTAACTTCATCAGAATTGAAAGGGTAAAGTTTTCTTTAAGGTTTACTGATAATCAGTCTGAAAATATTATTTATCTATCCTTCACTATATATGAAATAAAAAAAGAGATGGTATCTATGCAGTTTAAGAAGTTATTGCAATTTTGGCCACGATGAATATGATTCTTTTTTCAGTGTGTCAATCCCATTGTAACTATTTTAAGACAGAAATCGCAATCACGTGACGGTAAACCAATGTCCAAAACAATTCGGTTTGTTTACGTGTGCGATCTCCGGATGAGTTTTAATGACCTGTAAATCAGTAGGTGATGACTTATGATGTGCGAAACCTTCCGTATGATCATGATGAAATCTCGAGTAGCTCTTTTTATTTCCATTGTCATAATCAAAAAGTAAAACATATATTTTGAGTCACTGTGCCATGACTTAGTGTAGTATTTACACTCCAAGACTAATCAAATTTGTCTATATAAAATATATCTTTATACGATTTATGGTATGGATAAAAAATTCCTGATAATATAGAGTTATTGAACATGGCTGAGGATCGGAGATCGCTAAATGTGTATTTATTAAAGGTTCCAATAACACGTGTTCCTTTTTATTAACATCTGTTATTTATTGGTTAGTTGTTGGTCACCTTGTCAGGTGACATTAAAATATTCATTGCATATTCATTCTCTCTGTTTTTCCACGGAATTTGGACGATTCGGGTGATGAAATGAATACAGACGTAGATAAAGTACCAAAAGACAGCACAGGAAGAATTCTTTGTTGGAAATTTCGGACATTGTAAAATTCTTAACGGGATTAATACAGTCTCAATTCAGAACGTTCTCGGGGCAGTTGAAAGCGGAGCAGTCAAAATCTTTGAAGAAACTCAAAACAATCTATACATAACTTTAAGTCTGAAGGTAGCCAAGTTCAGATGGAGTTTAACGCCGACTTGTTAGAAGGTTTTAATTAGAGAAAGCAATATTTCCGAATTTACTTAAAAATTGAAAACTCGTCAAAAATAACAGACAACTCCAACGACGAAAAGAAGAATCGCAGCACTGAAAACAGGGCACATAGACACCAGAAACAGAATAAGAGATTTCAGCCATACGGGACAAACAAAACAACATCCAACGGCGGCGCGGGGTCCCCAGCTCAACTGGCTTTTTCTGGTGTCTATAATTCTTTTCAGCCCTTTCCTGCGTTTCAACACAGCAGCAACAACAGCAATTTCTCTACGGCCAGGGCAGAAACAAGCAGTTAAGGAGGCAGTCTATGCCGTATGACGTCTGTTTCAACTGCTTTGCAACAGGGCACTGAAAGTCCGACTGCCCAAAGGGAAAGGCCACTCAAAGTCAATGATAAGTATACAGGTTGTTCAAATTGTGGGGAGGGAAAAAAGTAAAAAGGAATGTAGTATTATAAAACATAGTTTAAAAAGGCATTATAAATAATGGGAAGAGATTGGGGCTTTTCAATATATATTAAAAGTAATTTATTCTGGTTATCAAATTCCTTTTGTCTCCATTCCACCTCCTATGCTTGTTTGAGACAATAAATTTGCAACAAACAACACTGAATTTGTCACATCAGAAATATCTCAATTAATTACGACAGGTTGTCTTGTAGAAGCTTCACATAGACTATAAATTGTTAAGTCCTCTCAGCGTAGCTATCTTAGGACTATGGTGCGTCCTAAGTACATCTTAGAATACGTCTTAGTCTTAAGTCTGTTTCTCGAAGCTCTCCTAAATTTAGGAACCACCATAACTTTGTCCTAACTTTAGGACAACACCTACCTTGTCCTAAGACCATCCTAAAGCTATAAAATCACGTTTTTGGGGATATTGGGATGTTGTGAAGCCATTTCTTAAGACCGGTATAATAAAATAATATTTTCCACGGTTCCAGCATTTTCGACAAACATCAAATTCCTAATCCGGGAGGGGGGGGGGGGGGTGGGCATAGTCATTAATCCTATCATGTGTGTTCATTTTAACAGAATGACGTGGAGGGGGACCCCGAACTCTCACCACTTCCCTGTTACTACATGCCTGCCTGGGAGCTGACAAATTTTTAAGTTTTTTTTTTTTGCAAATACTATCTCTGTTTGACGAATGAAAATTATTCACTTATTTTGCGTTACATTCATTGTTTTGATTTTAATAATTTTTGATTATAATTATTTAAATGTTCTTTGCTAAAAAGTAAATTTACATCGGGTTATATAAGCCATGCGTGATCATTCCTAATTTTTATCGCTTTATTCTGAAAAAACATTTAATGTTGAATGAACTGTATTTATATATTTTCGAAATATATTACAACTTATCTCTTATTTAACATGTTTGTGTATTCTATATATTGCAGATTAAAGGGAAATTGGCTGTTATGTAAGGGTACATGTGTTTCCCCATGTAACGTTTCAAATTCTATGAAAATCGCGAGTTTATGTATATTACATATATTTGAATGACAAGATTCTCAAATGTTAATTATCTAAAGACAATGCACACGTGTTGTTTACATAATTATCTGCTTGTAAGCCAATTCTGTACTGATACATATTTTCTTAAAAAAGAGAACAGTTATTTGAATTTTTTGGGGCGTGTGATATTTTTTATTTCAATATTTTATTTTTTTTTTTTTGGAAGGGGGGGGGTGTTTCATTTCAAAAAACAAACAAAAACAAACTAAATTGTTATTGGTCACTGATATTTACTTAGGTAAATGTAAATTTTTAAAATGTATACATAAAAATTACTGGTTTTAGCCCTATTGTGTTAACTACCGAGACGTACAATTTTCTGGCAAAATGTTTAATGATTCATCCCTAGTATCCTACACAAGTCTCTCAAATTCGATCTGAATGAATAAATGTGAACAATAAGAATGGCTGTAGAAGGTTATGATATCCTAACTTAAGATGTTCCTAAGTTACCGTCGAGCTACATCTTAAGACGTGTCCTAAGTTGATCTTAGGATGTTCCTAACTTTTTTCATAAGTCATATCTTAGGAACACACTTAGGTCATATCTTAGGAAAGTTTCGTGAACATGCCTGCAGGTCAAAAAGACGTTGATACTAGATTTGAGTCTACTTGATAATTATTTAAAATATGAAAAAAATAAGTTTGAAGATTGAAACAGCTATAGATTATATTGAAAAGATTGTAATTGCCTAAAATTCGATCTCAAATTTGGCTATCTCCGAAAGATTTCAGAAGTACCTTTGGTTTGCATGGAATGATAAGTATAACTGTTATACTATCCTGCCATTCGGTTTGTCATCTGCTCCATTCATTTTTACGAACTGTCTTAAGCCTATTGTCAAATTTTGGAGGAAGAGGGGTAGTACTTTACCTCGATGTTGGTCTTTTATTAACTCCATTTTTACATGAATGTTTGTCAGTTTCTGAATTTATACAAATGTCATGTTGTGAATTTTAAATTTACCAGGTGGCAGTAAATACAAAATTTACAACATGACAACTTGTAAATTTTGTATTTACTGCCACCCGGTAAATGCAAAATTTACAACATGACACAAAACAGTTTATCAGAATTTGGACTACTCATCAATTTAAAAAAATCTTTACCCAACGCAGGAATTTTGTGGGATTCAAAGCTTTTTTTCTATTTCAGTGCCCACAAGGCGTATTGACGACACAGTTGGTTCATTGCAGAAATTAGTTAAGAGTCCTCCTAGAGTTTTTGACGAGTTAGCAAGAGTGGTCGGAAAGATTATGGCAATGTCACCGGTTATGGGTAACATATGTACATATGTAGCAAAATGTGAATTCTCTTCTATTGAGATAGAATCTGGAGAGTCATGGGGCGATATTATTGTATTCACTCACAAGAGTGAGTTTCTCAACGAGTGTAATTTCTGGCTACAATGCATTTATTCTGAAAAAAAAACCACACGGTATTTAACAACACCGACTAAGAAAAGTGTTATCGGTTACTCAGATGCGAGTAGTTTAGCTTCAGGAGTTCACACTGTCGAAGTTGATTCAAAATGTTTTCATTTGACGTTGAAAGAGACTGAAAAGATTAGGAGCTTGGAGAGAGCTGCAGGCCATTGAACTAGCGTTAGCTTCATTTAAAGATATTTTGGTAAACAAAGACGTAAAATGGTTCACTGATAACCACAGCTGTGTAAAATTGTACAGTCAGGTAGTATGAAACATCACTTACAATCTTTTGCTTATGATATTTCCAAGATGTGTGTAGAACTAAAAATTTCAATTGACATTCAGTGGATACCCAGACTAGAAAACGAGAAAGCCGATTTTCTGAGTAATATCATTGATCGTGATGATTGGGGTGTTAACGTAAAATGTTTTGAATTTTTTAACAACTTGATATGAAATTTTTCTGTTGACAGATTCAAATTATAATATTTGTAAGTTAGGACGGCATAACTCTAAATTTTGGAACCCTGGCTCGGAAGCTATTGTCTGTTTAGCACAAAACTGGGAAAATGAAAATGATTGGCTTGTATCCCGTCTACTAAGTAGTTCGCGCCATTAGACATTTAATAGCATGTAAAGCGTTTGGTGTTTTGATTGTTAAAACTGGCCCTCTGCCTTTCATTTTCGATAAAGATATGATTTACAGATCGTACGTTAAAGATGTTTTATTATTTCATGAATGTACTGACATAATGCTCCACATCGTCGGAACCCATGGTTTTCTATCCGTTACACTGCTTTGTTGAAAGCAGTGTAACAAGTAGAAAACCATGGGTTCCGACGATGAATGATCCAGGGTAATAACAAAACATGTTTGTTTGATACAAAAGATTTTACCTCTGGAATACTCGCAATAAAGCCGGATGCAAGATCTTAAATGAAACGCTTGAGGTTCGTTGATAAACTCTTGATGAGTTCAGAATGTCAATATAGAAATTGTGTATGATGTATTGGAGATGTGCTCGGTCCTGGTACACTATGCATGTATATAATTTATATCATGATGTTGGATGTATTGCAGATGATATAAGATCCTGATACATCTATGAATTCAGGGTGCAGTGCAGTTGATCAATGATCATGATGCACCATGAGTCGAAATTCGTGTTTGCTTCAAAAAAATTAATTGTCGTATTCCGTTGATTACATTTTCCAGATATTTTCATTACGGGACGGTGGTCTGATAGTGCACGGATTAAAGATCAGTGCACGTGGTTACAACAATAAAGGGATAGATTACCAAGTTTCCGTCTGAAATCAAGAACAGAGAACACGTTAACTCAATACAGGTACGCATTCAACGCTTTCTGTCTACGGTGCGGCGCTTTTATACCTTCTATTTCAGCGTTACCTGCAGCAGACGAACACGTGGCTCTATATAATCTCGATCGCTATAAAAGGAGTAAAATTCAATTAGCAACTCATTCTATAAGTTGGACCCGTCAGTTAGCAGGATTAATCACCCATATGATTCCGCATTAGTGAAGCTAACATAAGAGGGCGCAATAAAAGAAACTTCCAAGCATGTTGTTAAAAAGGAACCAATTACACCAGATCATTTGAAGTTATTGGTTCAGAGATACAAATCGAACAGTTTGTATAGCATGCGTACTCTATGTATGCGTCTATTGGGTTTTGCAGGTCTCCTCAGATATTCGGAACTTGCAAAATATTTAATAATTTTTGTTTGAAAATTAATATTGTCAAAATCAATACAGATGTTTATAAAGAAGGTCATGAATTGTGTATTGCTAGAACTCACGGTGACACTTGTCCTGTACATACGTTGGAGGAATATTTAATATTGTTGGGTGTTGAAGATTATTTTTATTTCAAATTTCTAACATTCTGTGAAAACACTAATATTTATAAATTTTGAAGAGATAATCGTCCTTTGTCTTATACCAGGCCTCGCGAAATTGTCTATTCGCTATTGAAGAAATAGGTTTAGACAAGTCTAAGATCGGGGGGGGGGGGGGCAACTTCAGCTGCAAACGGTGGTATTAATGATAGATTGTTGATAAAGCATGGGCGGTGGAGGTCATTAAAAGCTAAAGAGATGGTTATGTCAGAGAAAGCATTCAGGATAAATTATTTGTAACTCAAAACTTGGGTATTTAAATTTTCACATACAAGTCATTTTAGCACTCTTTTTTGTCTTTCGAAATATATAAACTGCACTTCAAAGCGCTTCACATCCTAACAAACGTGTTTGTTTTTTATTTCAAAATTATATATGTTCGTTTATGTGGAACGAATTAGAACATAAAGAAACAATAACTGAGTCTGTTGCTCTGTCCAGCAATAAAGTGCTGGAAATAAAATGCTTTAAAAATATGGGGTAAAAGAGATTCGATATTATAACAAATCAAAGTACTGAAAGTACTGTTAGACGGTGGCGTCGTTTGAAAGTGGCAAATTACATGTAACAATGAGTGATGTATGTTAATTAATGTTGTCGAAAACCGCGGCCAGTATCGTATACATGTACTAATACTTAACGCTTAGTCGCACAACTGGTCGTGAGTTTCCTATTTGGATAATTCTGTGGAAATCGTAGCTGTGATCTCAATCCACACTTTACAAATGCTGTGTCTCTTGGCCGTCATCTTTTGGGGAAAATCCCAAGATTTATCGCAGTAGCCTTTGTAGAGTAGAAGTTTGTATCTATATTTTGTATCTATATGTTTGTATCTATGTCAGTTGACATTAAAAATCCGTTTTCGGTAATACTATGCATTTTGATTGCCCCAGAATGACTCATTAAATATGTGGGTGCCACCACATATTGAATGAATAAATCAAATCCAAAGCGATTTCATCACAGTACGCCCAAATATTTGATTGTTTGAAGAAGGGGAATTTTGGTTTTTTCCCTTTTTACCTTTGGGTTGACCCCGCAAAGGGAAACAACTTTTGAAAACTGTGGATTGGACTATTGTGCTTTAAATATATTGTAGATTTCTCAAGTAACGAGAACAAATAAAGCTTTGATATGATAAAATGCTTATTTTTGCTAACTATTTGGGCATACATATAGTATGTTAATTGTCCCTCTTGACAGCATTCCCCCTCAATTTTTTCACGGGGAAAAAGTTACAGTCTTGTGGACCATCACACTTGCTTTTGTCCTCATAGTCAATTAATACATTTAGGTGTAAAGAAAACGGAATGGGTTTACAAGAACCTGTTTGATAAAACTGGTATTGCTTTTGGAATGCACCTCATCATGAAACAGAAGAGCCAATCAATATTTTATCTTCCACTTTAGTGGATTATTTCCATTTGCTCACAACGAAAGTGAATTAAAATTTGAAAAAAAAATCATACAATATTCAGTCGCGGCAGTTTCGTTAATCAACGTTTTAAACATTTGTTATATTGTATTTAGCTATAGATTTATTCAAATCATTTGAATGAATTCGGGAAAGTCACATGTATATTTTATCGCTTCTCAGCACAAATAAATTACTTGCTACATTTAACTTTTCTAGTAAACTTACAACAAGTTTTTAAAAACACCAAAACAAACAAAATTCAAGTTGAACGCACGTTTTTCTGACCGTACAGCTGTGTAGAAGATGGGGGAAGGTGATGGCGCAACTGCCCATTTGGTTTAGTCGTAAAATACAATTTCAAATTTAGCATTTTTTCAATTAAATATATTTGAGATGTTATAATACAACTTTACAAAATGGTAATTTCTAACTATATTCAGTTTGAAATATTTCAAAAATACGATAAGAAAAAATTATAATAAATCTTTGTTATCTTTGGTATCGAACCCACAACCTAAAAACCCAAGTTCTATAAAGTTTCCTAATGTCTGGTGCTCTAACCACTAAGCCATTTCATTCACAACAAAGTGAGTTGTTGAAGTGCTATATGAGACATTAGCCACGAATTTACGGACTTGTATTATTTTTCTAAAACAATTGTTGAGCTATCAAATGACATTTTTGAACTATAGTGGATCATCTCTCCACATTTTTGTTGAGTAAAATCGGTTTAAATTCCATTAAACTACATTTAGACTGTGACAAAAAATATGGAGCTCAGACCCACTCTATGAAAGAAAAGGCATTGAAGTTATAAAAATTACACTATTTGGAGGTTTTGACACGCATATGCCAGTTTAAATTAAATCAATATATTGCAAGTATATAAAATATTTAAAGGTTACAACACGATGTTACGTTAAATATACATTGTTTTTAATTATTTTTTAAAAAAGTATCAGATTTTAATGATATTTTTAATTTTGCTGTATCTAATCATTCCTCATATGGGCATTTTACGCGCCTTATTCACCCACCTTCTTTGATTTTATTCTTTGCATGTACTAGACAATAGATCTAGGGTTTGCAAATCCCGGCAATATTTCCGGAAAGCTATAGTTCTGTAGCTCAGCAGAATTCTACAGTCATCTATGAAGCACATTTTTCTGATCGCAAATATAGCAAGGATGTTTACGCTTCGGCCGATGTAGCATTGCGTTAAGTGGTGACACTTTCTAACCGGTGTGTATTTCAATTGCGAGTCGCAACAAACTGGCTTATTTACATAGACCCGCCCATTTGTAAATGCATGTTGACAACATGATGCTAACACTTGGAAACAAATGTCGAAGAAAGTTCATAATAGAGTTGTTCTCGCGAGTTAAAAATTATTTGAGAACAAACGGGGCGATGTTTACATACAAATGTAAATAGTGTTATCTGTTAGTGAAAAAATGTCCCCAAAACCAAAGAAAAGATTCTCTAATACATTTAGCAGGGACGGGCGCCTATGAATTAAATTCACTATTTGTACTTCGCTCATCGAATTGCGCTATTCAGTTCATTGTGAAAAAATTCGACAGAAACTGTTTAGGCGTTCACAGTGTACCATAAATGTATATGGAATATCGCATGAGTTGAACCGATTCTTTTTTCTCACAAAAAAGCTAGCGTTTGCTGCAAATTAGAGATACACGAGCTGACACGCCGTGAAATCCATAAGACGTTTTACAGCATATGTAAAAAAAAAATCTGAACTGAAAATCTTTGAAACATCGTAAAATGTAGTTTATATACATGTAAAATGGCGACTCGATCGCGATGTGCACGTGAATTTTACAATCCGACGTCGATTAGCGTGTTTGAAAGAAAGTCAGCAGCAAGTAAAGCGTCAACATCAGCAGTAAATATTGTCTGATGACTATTGAGGTGCCTGTAATAAAATTAATGTTTCTACGGACTGAGTGAGGTACAACTTGAAATAAGGTACATTGTAAATCATAGGTCAGTCCAAGATTAAACACATTTGTATCGTAAATTTTAAGTTTTTTGTGTGTTTAAAAACACATGCACACTTGTAGAAGAAAGTGTGCCATTGATCGGTTGAAGTTCAATAAAATGTAATTTATGTAATATTCATTGTCAGAATATGCTGTGAATTCTTTGGAATAAGCTACAACAAAATAAATATACTGCCTCAACTAAAACTTATGCGTTGAAAATGACTGAATTTATCAATGAAGCATAATTGCTGTAATATGAAATGGCAAACCAGTTTAAATTGCGTGTTTCTGACAATTGTTTACATCATACATTTCATACATTATTTAAATGTATGTACAAAATAATTAGCAGCTATAATGCTTGAAATATCTGATAAGATGAAAATTAATTCTCATACTTAAATCGACACGTAAATAAAACATTGCCTGTAACACTGCATACATGTACCTAACAGAGTTATCGTTCCTTATCCGCTAGGGTCCACGTGAGAAATACCCTTCCTGTCAGGACCGTAGCAATAGACCGTGGCTATTTATAGCCACCGTCTAAAAATGATACCACAAGGACATCAGAGGTTCGAAAGGTATATCAAGGTTTTAAAAAGTGTGTTAATTTATTTACAAATGATGCTAAATATAAAATACAGTTGATCTTTTTAATGTTATGCAGTCGTACTTTCTTTTGTATTGTGTTTAGCATATATGTAACGTTTGTAAATGCCATTATTATTGTTGAGAGAAAAAAAATTGATTCTAATACTGGACTAAACCATGAGGTCAACATTTTTACCCCCATTTGCTAACTTTTTACAATTGATTTTAATATATTTAAACGGAAACGAAATCCATAGGGAATAAATAAAAAATAATGGGGAAATATAAAACATTTGTGGGTAAAAAAAAATCGAATGTATTCCGTAGGCGTCCATGACCTTTCCCCTTTTTAAAAAAAAAATAAAACTTGATACAAGTAAAACACATTTCACAAAAACTAATGAGATTAACTGTAATTGACCGAATAAATCGCATAAATAGCTTAAAGGAATGCGTATATTCATATGCAGAGTTATAAGTTGATTGAAACTGATTAAATTGTTTTGTTGATAGCATCAAATATTGTCAGTAAATATCTATACAAGCGTAACCTGACCTGAAACCTTTCTGCTAGTTTAGCAACCCGTACGCCGCAAGAGCCTTACTCTGTGACGTCACAGAGTTAAATGACGTAACCTACTTTTATTTCAGAAACAATAACCGTCAGTTTCCGTCAAAAAGAAAACACCAGCTTTAACATGCATAGGTACGAACATTTTTTTTTCACTTTGTAAAGATAACAGGTAATAGGTATATTTCAAAACCATTTCTTAACATAGATACAGTATGCTTTACGATTCATTTACAACCGCCGTTGCTTTGTAGAGCTTGACTTTACTGAAAAGAGTCAAATATCAAACCATCTTAGCCCTGAATTTTACTTGTTTACATTTGTATGTCCCCGTTTTGTCGCCAAGTTCAACGCCAAATTTTTGACACTGCATTGGCACCCTTTTACCAATCGAGTTCATGTGCAATCGAGTCCCATTGGCAAAGCTACATCTGTAGTACACATAGTGCATACTGTAAGTCTAACGCTACTTTTTTGCTTCTTATCCTACGCATTGGAAAGATGAAATGTGAGAGTAATTAAAATTGATGGTTTCGAGTCTAGATCGAAGCTACCGGAACGCTGTTATAGTTTCTGTAAAAAGTCGTGAACAGCGATGTCCTTGGATGCCAACGGTTTCCTATCGATTGGGACGTCGCGATCAGAACCTTGTATGATAACGAAATGCAGTCAGCAGATTGAAGGCAATCTCTACAAGTCTGTGGTGAAACGATTCACTCATTTAGGGTAAATCTATACAGATTACGATATAAATTCAAACAATGGGACTGTAACCATATTCTAAACAGCTGTTGCAGTAAAGGGACACTGTTCACGCCGATTCACGTTTGCTAGCCTGTAATGAGAGAGGGTCTCTTCTGATCAAAGTACTATGGCATGCGAAACGTTTGTGAAAGAATTTCAATCTGAGAATTTAAGCCTTCATCATGAAAACCCATCGGACTTTCTTCGCTCTCAGGTAATTATTAATAAGACATGTTATTTTTTCTCTACTTGTTTGTTTTTGTTTCAGTCAATCAATAGAGTCTTTACTTACTTAATTAATGGAATGAAAATATATCAATCAAAATTGATTTAAATCTCCCAAGAAATCATTTGCACGAGATTAAATCTTTTTAAAGTGGGTCGAATTGATTTTGTAAATATGAATTGTGTATATCTTTTATTCACGACTGTATTCATTTAATTCCAAATAGCGCTGATTCAGTTTTTTTAATTGATCGCCCACTTTGACATTTACAGCCATAAGCCAAATGAATGCATACAATCTGTTTTACGCGGAAAAAATCCATAATCGCCGAATGATAATAGCTTCTATAAACGGAACAAAACGCAAAAGCATAGGGGAGAGAGAAATAAAAACATTCTGATTTCAAACAATTTTGGAGAAAAATAATCCAATGGTGATCTAAACATTTTTAAAAATACCATACAGTACATTACATTTATATCAGTTACGCACTGCATCATATTTCGTTTTTCTGTTCTAAGTTTCGTTCATTTCATCATCACAAATGTCATTACATTAGCTGTCGATATATTGAGCTATTACTGGGGATTGTACTTGTATTGACTTTCATTGGCTGACATTTTGGTCAGCGGCTGGAACAACACAATAAACTGGACTGGACAATCAGCTATAGATGTCCACTGAGTGGTATTCGTTACAGCAGATTGAAGGCGGTTACGACAAAGGGCAAACACTGATAGCAACATAAATATTGTCTGCAACAATTAATACATGTTTGGATTATAATTTATCGAAAAGAAACTGAAACGTACATTAGAAAAGGAAAAGTACTTATGTACTAATTTTTGAAATATGTAATCGGTTTTTCTTTCACTTTTGTACAATCTTTAACTCTATTTTGTAGTAATACTCGATATGATTTTACAAGAAACCTGTTTTCAAATAAGATATAAATTATATCTATAACGCGTTTTGCAGAATCAGACGAGAAAAAACAAAGCGCATGTAATGCTATTTGTTTTGAGGATGTGATCTACAGAAGCTAAGTGAGTGATGATATAGAATTACAAGATCAAAGTTTGTTTTCAGAATCGATCCGAATCTCGAGGGTTTTGAAGATAAAGTGCTTAGCTAACTTCAATTTCACGGTGTATTCGTGTGTTCGATTGCTTTGACATATAGGCTCGCTTCAGTCTTGTGTGTTTTTACATTTGACGCTAATGGGCCTTTCATTTCCGCCTCTATGAGTTGGATTATTGCATGAATAGAAAAAACACGCCGAACAACGCGCGCCGCCATTTGTAATGTCATCTAGTCAACATCCGGAAGTTTGGGATCGCAAATAGTTTGTGGTATTGTTTGTCTTAAGTAAGTTATGTAAGTGAACGTTCTACACCTATATATTAGATTGCATACCTGCAATTTGCAAAAAACAACAACAAAAACGGATATAATATAGACTTAATTAATTTACAGTCGGAAATGGTGAACAGTTGTTTCACTAAAGCTGGAGCGATGTTTTCACTTTTGAATGTCACGTTGTGCGTCAGTCAGTATGAAACCATCTTAATTATATTACGGCTTTCTGGAGGGCCAGTTTTCAATTTTAACAAATTGAATATACAATGTATTATAATATGAATTACGTTTGCCAACCCTCAGAAGAAAATTGGTTCTACAATTTTCAAAACAGCTTTTACAATTAATTCACTAAAATATAAATAATATTCACATTTAACACTGATATTATTTTTTGCAGTGGCCAATTAATCAAAAATTGTACGTCGGTTGTCGTATCATTGTCTCCTTGGCACTGATTGGTTGGTTCCTGGCTGATATTATCTACGAATCAGAGACGTTCTATCAGGACAGAACCTGGACGTACGCTGTGTACGCTACTAACTGGAGCTTCTTTCTGCTGGTCATCACAAGCGTGTACCAGACAGTGTGTAGTCTGGTCTACACGGCCAAGTCTTCCGACAATCTAGGTAATGTCATGGTCTTTATCAGTCTGTCATGTTGTAAATTTTGAATTTACCGGGTGGCAGAAAATACAAAATTTACAACATTTTGTATTTACTGCCACCCGGTAAATTTAAAGGGCTCGGTGATCGTTGCCATTTTTAAGCTCCATTTATCCCCATTATATAAAAAGAACTCTGTATAAAGATATAAGAAAACAGTCAACACTTAAAAGCGTATGTCCTTAAATATAATTTTTGAAAGTTTAGACAGATCTTATCGGCAATTTGTTGATCCCCAGCCTCCTTAAAACTACAAAAAACCGCATGAAAGTCTGATTTAAACGTATCGAGTTTTTAGTATAATGTTATACTTATCCTTTCACAATATAAAGGCAACAGAAATATAAAAAGACAACATCAAAATTCAAGCATGATAATTTTAAGGTGCGTTAGCACTCTGGGCAGAGAGGTAACATTCCTTTAATTTTATCAAATTGAAAATGATGAACGTTTTGTCAATTTTACACGCATGCTGTACATGAATTGACTGCATTTCATTATGATCTAGAATGGTCATAGAAAACCAACAGTAATTTGATGGGTGATCCATAGGACGATAATCCATAAAAATGGGGGGAACACTGATTTACCATATCTGAATAAAATCGAATCTTCATTATAAAAGTATAAAAGGAAAAATAACATGAATAATACATGTCTGCAGATTCGATGCAATGACACCTAATGTTTTGATAATACATGAATTAGATTTATCAACTGTAGTGTAATTATACATTTTGTGTCTTATTCAGTTTCATTTCTGTAAAGGGGATTCAGTGCTTTGTGAAGTAGCGGAAAATAATGACTCTACCCCATCAGATCTCGGTGCAGTGCAATGATTCTATCGCTAATATATTATTCATAGAGTATAAAGCACCATTAAGAGACAGATGCATATCTCGTAGAGTCTGTTTTCTGATTCATAAAACGTTAGCCTAATATATTTTTTGCACATTTTCGTTTTGGTTAATTATTCAAAGAAGGCCCCAAAAGGGTCCGTTATATGATAGATAATAAGAAATAACTAAATATATAGAATATTCGTAAATATAAAGGATATATGTTTTTGCTTGACCAATCGATACTAGTATTTGTTTAGAAAAAAGGTGTCCCTGAAAATTGTACATTTTCTTATGCATTCAAACCCGCGTAAATGTGATTGATAAAACTTCCGGAAAGAAGAGTACGTGAAAAATTTTTCGGAACATATTCAGATTCGACGAATCCTTAAAGCGGAAATTTTTACTACAAATATGATGCTGGTTGTGACTCAAAAACATAAAATAGGATATTTCAATGGATCTTAAGTTGACCATCCATGGCAAGCCACTTTTTTTTTTTAGCGCGAAACTGAGGACGACAGAACGTGTAATTCAGAAAACATACAAATTTACAGGCATCATAGCACTTCCGATGCAGACCGCTGTTTACATTGACGGAAGCGTTTTCCGTGATTTTTGGACGTATTCCTTGGTCGTATATCGTAAACTCAATGTACCATACACCCTGCGTGTCTCGAGAGACTGTTTATAACACTGGATACGGAAACGAACCGCTATTACAGCTTAATTTATTGCTCTATTATTGCATTGATCCGCTCATTTTGGCTATTCTTCTCCGAGACAAGCCATCCGTGATTTCCATTATGTCTCGCGGCGTTTTGTTAAAGCTATCGGATTGTGAATTCATATGTCATTTCATGCCTACTTGATGTCAAGCAGATTTCGATTAATGTACCGGTATATCAAAGTGAACACCCTTCTGTAGCTGTTATTGAAATAAAAACTTGACATTGGATTTTATGACATTTAAACGTGCAAAACCTTTATTTTTTGCAATTTGCCAGTGAATAGGTTTTTCTTAGGTGTCTGTGTTCACGAAAGGAATTCTTTTCATTGCAGATGGTTCCTAAGTTTAAAAAAAACCCCAGCGACTACTTTATATAAAAGCTTAGCTAATGACATTATAAATTAATATTAAATGTGCACCCAAATACTAGTAGAGTACGTGTTTCCGTTTCCAGCCGATCCTAAACATTGTATCGAAGAATGGGAACATTATATAATAAGCTAAGTCTAACTAATGAAAATTTTAATCACTGTGGTCTCTTTCGCGTTCTGGAAAACGTTTATTTCATTTATTATTTGTGATATAAATATAAAACGATATTATTACTTATTAGGTTAGTTACTGACTCACTACGCCTCGCCATCTATGAGATTGATCAACCCAATATATTTCCGTAGTGAGTCAGTAACTAACCTAATGAAGTGTTTTGTTTTCCCGAGGACTATCAAGCGACATATTCATTCACAAATAGGACTAGCGATAGCGGTGTTCTACGCAAAGCCATGTACAAGATGCCTCACATCTCGTCCAATTAAACTCATTTAAACTCTTCAAAATTATCAATGCCACCTTTCAAATACGCTTTAAAAATCTTCGCTTCACCCATATTACTCACAATGTTTTGTAACTTTTGTTGCTATTCAATTTTAAACCTCTGCAGAGATTTGAGCAAATTTAGACGCTGCCATTTTGTTCTGCTCCAGACACAGTTCAATGTGACGTCAATATTCAAGGGGCAACTACTCTATAATTTAAAAATAATTCCAAAGGGCCACTACTCTAAATATTTTAATGACTTACTGAACACGATTTCTGTGTTAAATAATATGAAATATCGAGATGAGTAGGTGATGCGGCGGCCAATGACGGCCATATTGCCTAATATTAATCCTCAAAGAACCTACATAGAGATATATGAGGCAATCACGTGCCATGTTTAATCCAATGAAAATGTGACATTTCAGTCCGAGGGAAAACAATGGTAAATAGTATGGAATCCGGTTAGGGCCATATACCAGTATGCTGATGTCTGTGAGTGGATTTCTCTTGAAATGCAAAAAGCTCGATCTTTTTCAAATACTTTTTTTGTAGAAAAGGAAGTGGTTTGCGGTCTTTCTTTTGATGCTTGCTTAAGTTACTCTTCTTACCTTCGGTGTCAGTACGATATAAACGCCCAATTCCCAGTAGATTTAAGCGCCGAACATAGTTTTGACTTCGAATCCTTTCTTTATGTAAAAAAAATCAAAACTAAGGCCAATCTCTACCCTATGCATACAAAGTTCTTTATGACGTATTATTTTTTTCAGCAGACGATAGATACTTTGACAGGATGCCCCTGTCTCTAAAGATTCTCTGGGTGCTGAAAAACATGAGCTACAACTCCGCCTTCATAGTCACTATGTCATATTGGGCGTTTATAATATTCCTTGACCATAGCAGTGAGTAATGAGTTTACAAAGGTTACTGTATTTTTGGCTTCTTATTTGATAGTTATGATAACTAAAGTGTCATGGCAAATTTCATAAAAACCATTTAAAAATGTGTTCATAGAAATCAGCAAAAATTACAATTGATGCTAAAACATTTTTTTTCTCTAAACAATTATTATTGAAAGTTTTACAATTGTTTTTTCCTAAACAGAGATTTTTCAAACCGAGCTGAGCAGACTCAAACACACTTTGAACTCGGTGTACGTCATCAGTGACGTCATGATTTCTGCCACGCCCTTCCGTCTTCTCCATATGTTCTACACAGTAGTCCTCGGTTCTATCTACTCACTCTTCAACGCCATTTATTTTCTGAACGACGGAACGATTCTGGAAGGGCGGCACTATGCGTACAACGTCCTGAACTGGGTGAAGCCGACGGAGGCCATTGTGACGTGTATACTTTGTATTGTCCTGGCCATTTTGAGCCAGACATTTTTGTTCCTTCTCTATCGGTTACGTTTGTTGATATTTTCTAAAGTGTATTTTAAGGAACCTGCATTAGCGCCCTTGGATGATTTTGAATCGGAAATGAGCAGTATTATCTCCGACCAACCCAACTACACTCTAGAATAGCTTAAAGGTTATATAACTATTTAATTAATATAGTACGTATTTATCTATGTGATATTTATAAAAAATATTTACGATTTTAAATTAAGAGAGCGATAACAGTTTAATTCTTGCTGGCGTTCAAAGTTCATAAACGTGATTTTTTGAGATGAATAATGAAAATAAGAGTAATCAGCATTACTAATGTTGTTTTGCAAAACATATGTTCTTAGTTCTACTCCATCTTTTTTTATAAAATCGATCGACTTTTATCTCTTAAGTGTAACATACGGAATAGATGCTGTTATTTAGATTAATAATATTCAAGCATTGCAATTAATGTGTATATTTATAATGTTATTGTTTGTAGTAAAAACTATGTTGCCATATGTATACATTTTTATTTGAGGGTGGGGGAGGGGTGGGATCTAGATCTTTTTTGTAAGGGTAAAAGAGATATCTTATCCATGTACCATTTTTATTTTATTTCATGTATATGCATAATTATATATTGTATATATATTCAAGTCATGTTTCAGTATTATAGATTATTTTTAGTACAAGACTTACATGATTACAAGACTACATATGCTGTATCTGTTTTATGTGTATGAGTGCCGTTCATTATTATGCGTAAAAGCTGTTTTCTACTCCTGAGGATAGCAGACAAAATTTTAAGAAAATTTTTTATGAAATTTTTAGCATTTTTTAAAAATTCTTATACGGCGAATTCTGATGAAATGAATGTAAAGAACGCAGAAAATAATAATTTGAAAAATTATACACCTCAAAATTAATCTTAATGGATTTAATGATCGCGCGAAATTATTCTTTTTCAGTTTCTTATCAATATTCTGTTAATATAGGCTTGCAATATTCTGACGTAATACTTTGGTTATTTAACAAAAATATTTTCCTCCAGTGTATTCCTTTTGAAAATAATTGAAAAGATGACGCCAGACGACTGCATAATGCAGTTTCAAACTTAGTATTGCATTCGGAAAAGTGACAAGTGCTTGATTAAACAGGGAGTAAACCATTGCTTTGATTGGGAGATAGCCAGGAGGAGTACCAATTCAAAAATCCGACCAAAAAAATCTTAACGTGATTTAGAAATACCTGCAATATGTATACAAAGGTTAATCGACATTGAATGCATTAAAAATGTGCACGCCATGCAGTGACATCAAAAAAGACTTGCACAGTTGAAAAAATTAAAAAGATCCTTTTGGAATCGAATGTTTGCGTTCTAATTTTTGATATCCGTGACTTTTTTTATTTGTATCATTAAATATTTTTTCTATTTAAAAAGTTTTTTGAACGGCGCCATATTCATAGACCATATACCACTACCAGTTTTATTTAAATATTGCATGCATGCATGGTCATATACCATTCGTATATATCAGTTTTAATTTGTGAGTATGCATCTGTTGTATACCAGTCGTATATCAGTCTTATGTGTACGCATCTGTCGTATACCGGTTTTATGTGTAAGCATTTGTCGTATACCAGTCGTATATCAGTTTTATTTGTGCGCATCTGTCATAAATACCAGTTTTATGTATACGCATCTGTCGTATACCAGTCGTATACCAGTTTAATGTGTGTGCATCTGTCGTTTACCAGTCTTTATCAATTATATCTGTATTTAGAAAAATATAGATTCTACCAAACTGGCATTATAAAATACATGTTTATTTATATCAAATATTATTATGAGGTAGGAGATAAGGTGAGGCGAGGGGAGAGGAGGCATAAAGTTTACAACTGTATAACGTTAAAACACCACCAAATACATGTACAATGTTCTTACAAGGCATGACATGAAAACATGCATGATGTCATTATATTTATTTGTGGTTGGAATTTTCTAACTCAAATAACAAATGATGTCATCTGTATTTTAGATCACACAGGATTTTTTTTTTATATATGACAATACATGTATTTGGTCAGTGATGATCTATCTAATTAAGAAATAAGGAATATATATTACGTGATCAAATACGTTCGTGGGTGATTACATCCAATAAAGCCCGACTTGATCACGCTCGACGGTATTTGATCAACACATAATATTCAAATAATGATTCTTTTGTTACATATATGTGTATGTCATTAAATTGATTTTTAGCAATTGTACGAATAAAAATCTCAATATTCATTGATAAACTTTATTGGACTATACATTACAATCTCGATTGGTAGTGTTATCACAGACTGCAGACACTGAAAAATGTAAACATACTTGTATAGATATTTAACTTATTCTTATCCAGTTGAAAATCAAATTTTGTACTATCGTAACTGTGTATTGAAGTTACTAAACTTATTGTTTATGTTGCTTCGACAATTAACTCTCGATTTATGAGCACTTTTGTGCACTTTGATTAAATAGGTTAGAACCATCTTAATTAATAGGTATCCAGTACTCAGGGTGAAATTAAAATCATTGTAATTATATGCATATTTCTTTAATGGTGTCCCACATTTAAATGTGTTCAAAAAATATGATTACCTTGCATTCAATCGAACATGTGTCGTGTCAAAGTTGAGGTTTAATTTTATCACCAGCCATTCGAATAAAGGTTTACAAAATTTACAACACATCGATATTTATTAATCATTAAAAAGCAAACGAATTGATTTCTTAAAAATTGTTAATATTAAGTACTTGGTACTCCATTTTTTAAACATCTTTTTTGTTTCAACATGTGCGAAAACTGGCACGTCCATATTTTTTAAAACGGTGGCAGAAGCAAAATCAATAAAGTTCATTCGATCAATTTCGATTTTTGGACCGTACCTTCATTTAGACTTCCTCAGAGTGTAAATGTCATGCAGACTCATAAAAGCCCAAAGATTATGCAAATATTCCTCAGTGTTGTGTTTAAACACCAACATTCAATCTAAGACAATGAATATTTATAATCAATATGTAAATTATATCAGTAAAATATAGATGCCAAATGTTAAAGACCACATAATATTCCGCTAAACCTATAAACGTATACTATTTGAATTGTGTGCGGGTGAAATTAAAGGAGAAATGAATGTGAATCTATAAAATTTAATGTGAGGTTTTTATAACGATGACGGCGACAAATGAAACCAAGCTGAACCACAGCCTGAAAATGAGCCGGAAGATTCTGCTTAACACTAAAGTAAAGAACCAGCACGAGCACAACAAACTGGGATTTACTCTAAAACAAATGTCGAAGGATAAGGAAAAGCAGGAAATAAAATGCTATCGTGACATAACGTCAACGCAGGAAGAGTATCGCCGGATGCGGGCGTCCACCAAGGCGTACCGGGAGCACAGCTTTGAGAGGTACGATCCCTTTCTGAAGAAAAAAAGTGCGGTTCGTGACGTCACGAGAATTCCGGGATATACTTATGTTCGTTCATGGCGACAAAAACAAGAAGAAGAAAACGAAACGAAACATGATGAAATAAACAAAAGTAAA
Organism: Magallana angulata; assembly: GCF_025612915.1. Classification (NCBI taxonomy): domain Eukaryota; kingdom Metazoa; phylum Mollusca; class Bivalvia; order Ostreida; family Ostreidae; genus Magallana; species Magallana angulata. The sequence continues at coordinate 17,988,250 of NC_069118.1, forward strand.
AGTTTGCTGTTGAAGTGGAAGTCTATTAGTGAGAAAAAGGAAGTGAAACCGACGACAGCGCCATCTGTGGTGGAATCGGAGCCTAAAAATAAATGGGCCTTAGCAAAAACTGTTGTCCAGGAAACAGTTCCCAAAGAAACCGAACGTGAAGAACCCGTCTCAACAACGAAACAAGTGTTCGACACGTTTCTTAGAAACGCCGCCGGACAATCAGCGTCTGCGCCAATCAGAAGAATTCGAAGGCGTGAAAAAACATTCTCTTACGCCAGAGATAGGACTATTTTCCCGGGTTCTTGCAAATCTTCCTACGAGAGTAGGAAATTTATGGAACAGGAAGTGACGAATATCATGTTCTCGCTTTCCGCCGAGGGACGAAGAAAAGCGAATATTGACAAATTAAAAGCAGAGGCTCAACTTCCCAATTTCGTAAGCAGGGCAAAGACTTTGTCCGCCATTTTGAGAAACTTCAAAGAATATAAAAATAAGATGAATTTGGAAAAATCTAAAACATTTTTGACTGTATAACGGTGATCAATTCCTACAATAACAATATTTGTGTGTGTACAGTTGAGTTGAAGCGTATGTAAACATCACCGTAAGCCGCAGATCGATCGTAGGTCTTCGGCATACAATACATATAACCAAATAAGAATATCTTTGTATTGCATACTAGTATATTTGAGTTGTGAGGTTAATCTGTGGCGGATGTCAATAGACGAATAAAGGATGTTTACTTCTGTTTCTATGAGCAATGATCCACATCATAGAGTATGTAGTAAAGATATCCGCACCATATCTGGAAAGGCTATATAGAACAATACCCGGGTGTCTGAATATAGTGTATGTATACATGTACCTTGTGCTTCAAAACGGAGATTTTAACTATCAGCCATATAAAGTATTTACGTTTGTATCTTTTAGTCTAGTTAAGTCAAAGTGGCATGACCACAAATTTGGGGCCTTTTTACGAAAGCCGAGAAGGATCATTCGAGATACGATATTCGAAATACGAGATTCGAGATTCGAAATTCGAGATTCAATATCTAATTAACCAATCAAATCAAGGATCTGAAAACACGTATCCTAGCGACATCAAACTGTTCTAAATAAAGAATATTAGTACATGCTCTTATACACAAATAAATGCTATGTTCACTTCTCCTAGCTAGCTAAATAATTGTTTGTATTTATTTTTACACAGAATATTCAAGTAGAATAGTAATAATGCAGTGTGTTTCGCAGATCTATGTGATTTTGTTTGCCCTTGTGCATTTCCACCTGATGCGTTTGAACCCTGGGGTATTTCACCACCAATAGTTTAAACCCCGGCTTTATTCACCCTTTTTGTGTAAAAATGCGGTTATGGTAGAGAGCTTCATAAGCGGAGCTAATTTTTTTTCGGTAGGGGGGTCCTAGGCCAATTTTCAATAATTTTACTATGTATATTAAGCTTCAATTTTCCCGAGGAAAGTCCAGACCCCCTCCTTTATAGACCCCCGCCGCGCATGAAGATTAGTATCTAAAATACGTTTTAATCTAAATGTAAATAATCAGTCCAGGTTTCACCAATAAATATAAGCATTACTTATCGTTTTTTATGTATACAGGCATACACTAGTACTATGATTATAAACTAATCATTGAAATATTATCACATCATACGGAATTATTAATATATACAATTTTTTTCCCTTTTCTTGAGTAAACAACCTCTTATGAGTCTTACTTTTGGCATTGTTTTCAATATAGAAGGATACATATTTTGTACAATTAAAGGTAGGGATAATAGGGTGCCAATTTGTTCACATTGCCGATTTCTTGTGCAGAGAACGGTAAAATTTTAAAAATTTGATTGTGCATGAATTTTTCAAAGTATATTGTTGTAGTTTGTTATATTTCATTCATTGATATATCAACAAGAAAGAATAGAAGGTATAGACAGGCATATGTATCACACCCAAGTTGAGTGTCTCTGTAGTTTCCTACCCCCCCCCCCCCCCCAATGCATCAAAATTGACAATAATTGCATATAAATCATACAAAAGTTTACTTTGTATGTAAGTAACTCTCTAAAGATGTAAATAACACTGCAAAGATGTGTGTACTTAATATACTACTACATTACACTTAGCCAGATAAAATGTAATCAGGGTGAAGCTACAAGGGGCGAGAAGTGCAAATTTACCAATTTGTCGCCATACACATAGAACACAAAATAAAGAAACTGTGTTTGGTGTGGGGAATGCATAGAAGATGGCGGCAAATTATCTCAAATAACCAGTGCGGAAATCAACAAATAGGCTGTTATTTGTTACCTATCCTGCAAATACATTGATAAAAAATGTTATCGTCACATAACATAGCCGATTAAGTTAATGTTTACATATTATGGTCAACGTACATGTAATTCTAATGTACATGGAGGCGGACGTATCAGGCGGGGATCCAGAAAAATTATTTCCAAAAATGATCGGTTGAATTACATTAAATGCTTTGAAAATTGTCTTAAAGTATCGCGCGGGTCAAAATGCATGATAGAAGCTATGTACAGTGTAATTGGAAACTTTCATTTTATATCAATATGTATAGTAATACCTATTATAACAAATGAGAGTATAGCCCAACTGCCACAAACAATACATGTCTTTTACCGGCACCACCCCTCCCCATAAAAAAATGAAACAATTGTCGTTTTATTTGCTAAACATGTGTGTGGTTCAAGATTTTTCTAAAGGACATACCCGATTAGAATTGAAAAATGAGTCGTTTAAAACTAATTTTGTCAAATTTTTTAGATTCATTTAGTTATATTTTGGTCCATTTGGGTAAATAGATGCACCAGCGCAGCTCTAATTTATATATAATCAGGCCATAAATTCGAAATATTTTCAAAAATTAATAGCTTTAAAACCAGTGGATAAAAAATGAAAGTCGAACTCGATGAGTACTAATACCTGTGTTGAATGAATGGTACAGTATGATATGCGAAAAAAGGTCCCGTCTACTCATTCCTACCCTATATTTATTGGAACATTAAATCCGATTTTAAGAGTCAAATTTAATTAAGTAATTAAGTACGGATATATATATATATATATATATATATATATATATATATATATATATATATATATATATATATATATATATATATATATATATATATGTTTATCAAAAGTAAAACTACTCATAAATTATCTATAGTGCATCGTTATGGAGCTACACAGAAAGTTTGAAATTAATTTGCCGAGCCAAATCAAAAAAAAAAGCCTGGAAAACGAAGAGAGAACGAAGTGGGGACAGAATAACTGACAAATTAAATTAGGACTATATATATATATAGCCCCCCCCCCCCGAAATTTATATACTGAAAACAGATTATTGAGTACAACATCCGCACACAATTTAAAGAAAATTCCATGGTTTTTTTTTTATCATTTTTGCTAGCTAATGTAAGAAATCACACGGAAAAGGAAATGCTAGGTGATGAGAGAGAGAGAAAGAGAGAGAGAGCGAGAGAGAGAGAGAGAGAGAGAGAGTCGATGTAAATCACACGTGCGTTAACACCGTTCAAATTAAAGCTTGCTAGTTGGTCTGCCCTATCCTATCTACCTCCTCTCTTTTCTCCTATGAGTGGCTTAACTGTCTGTATATGCTTGTATCAAATCAAACAATTTCAAATTCTAAATCAAAATTGAATATGACACTACAAAACTCTCTCTCTCTCTCTCTCTCTCTCTCTCTCTCTCTCTCTCTCTCTCTCTCATATCGACAATGACATTGATACCCTACAATACACTATTCCTATCTGGATTGTTGTCGTTGAGGTTGTAAATCATGATATCTCCTATGGTTTAAAACTTTATCATAACCTATATTTTGACATGTCGATTATTTCATTGAATTTCGTTTCATAGCTAAAACCACACTCAGTTTTAATTATTTAGATCAAAAAGATCTTTTTTCGCGAGCCGATTTTTACACAGTTGGGGCGAATACACTACGGGTTAAAATGGTTCGGGGGGAAAATACATACAGGATAAACAAAATCACATAGATTCGCAAAGCCAACAGTGTTATCACTAATTTAATTGTTTATATTGTGTGGGGTTAATTCATTAATGTTAATTTAACCATTTTATAACCATTACATAAGAGCTATTAAGACATTTATTTGTAGGAAAGAGCATGTACGAATGATCTTTATTTAGAACAGTTTGATGTTGCTAGGATACAGGTTTCAGATCCATGATTTGATTGGTTAATTTAGATATTGAATCTCGAATTTCGAATCTCGAATCTCGTATTTCGAATCTCGTATTTCGAATCTCGAATGATCCTTCTCGGCTTTCGTAGCCTTTTTCATTCTATTTCCTACAATTCAATTCAGGGTATACACTTCTAAACTATCTAATGCTTAACGTAATTAAAAGCAATTCTTTGTCGTCCTAACCTAGTTTGTTAATGAACCAACTAGCCTCCTTACTTAATTATCGAAATCTATGCACCAACATATTAGAATATTAAAATAAAACCTGACATCAACATCTGAGATTCTAGATTAATGATTATAACAGCGTAATATATTTTTTAGATAAAAATATTCTAAAATAATTTTCAAACACAGCTACCTGTAAAGTTATCAGCTAAGGTTTTTATAAGCAGCCTTAAAATTAGAGATGGAATAGAATTAATTGATTTCAACCTTTAATTAGTGCTAAAAATTTAACCAGTATATTAACTATTTCTGTACTGTAAAATAAAAAAAATATGGTAGTTTGCATAATACTTTGAAGTGCAACAAAAATAGTAAGAAAAAACTTCTAAATTGCAAGCAATATTATTACTGTTCCATTTGTTCGATAGAAATAAAATGCCTATAAATAATGCTTTTTTTTTAATAAGAACACACGTCCTCACATCTTACCCTAAACCATTCTGGGTTACTTTAGGCAGAGAACAATTCAAACAGAGGAAAGCGGTATATTGGTTTCATTATCTAAACTAATGAAGGGTGCCGTGTCCGATCTAATCAGGTGTCGATTTCGGAAGAAACCCATTAAATGAAACGACATACCATTTAAACATTGAAATCGAGTTAGACTGTTCAACAGATTTGCGCCGGATAAATACTCATAAAAAAGAAGGATGTCAGTGCAGAAAAAAAAAATGAATTTAATAAATTATTTATCCCGCAGTTTTGATTGACATGTTGTTCATTTTATTCTGGTTTTGTAAAGTTTGTACAAGGCTAAAAATATTTTAAAAATTGAGAAGACATATGAAATTTGATTATAAATATTATTTAAATTCCTGCCCTGGACTATCACTGGACACTGATATGAATCTTTTGGAGACCACCGGCGCCCGAAACCAACCACCACCACCACCCCGCCGCAAATCCTAGTACCGCACCCTTTGTCTGTTTAACGTTTGTGTGTTTTTTTAAATTTATCAGATTGGTTTAAACAACAATGGATTGGGAAACTATGATTAAATATAAAAAAAAATCTAGTCCAAATTGCGTACTCGGGTAGAATTTCCAAAGGAGTTTTTATTCATTAATAGTTATATCTATATTCCGGTATTACATAAACGTATATCGTTAAGAGTACTAGTTCGGTCAATGTTTATATTTTAAAAGTCTCTATTAAAGTATCAAGCTATTGTTAACTCATACCTTTAAAGTGAAAGTGCACTGCCAAATTTATCGTTCTTGTTTCCAAAGATTTTTCAAAAGGTTTTTGTAAAACAAGCTTCTTTACTAATTTTTACTGTTTTCACCATAAGTAACATTTAACATTGAGCAAAATTGTTAATATTTTTAGGTTTTAAAATTTTCCAGTATGTACCGTAAAAAAGAATTAATGGATTCTATAATTCGTTGCAAAAAGCAACGAAAGAAACAAACACTTAAACAATTTTAATTGCACAGAAGTTCATAAAATAAATGTTCCATTTCTTTAATAAAAATATTTCAGAGCTATGAGACTATTCATATACCTTTACATGAAAACGCCCCACCCCATCGCTTACCCTTCAACCAAGGCCCTAATCAGTCCACTCATACTCCCTCATCCCTCAAAGAAAACGGCATTCGGATCACCAGACCTTTTTGTTAGTTTAATCTTCATGCGTGGTTCTAGAGTTCTAGAAAGGGTAAAGGGGAGGGGACCAGACTAGGCAAAATTTACAAACTTCTCAAATTCGCATCGTAAAGTTTCCGAAAATAGGCCATCAAGCCACCCCCCCCCCCCCCAATCCCTTGAACACCCTCTCCTGTGGAAAATGTCTCGATCTGCGCTACTATAATCGGACATTGACATTCATCTACTGGAGAGCGCCGGTGTTCAAAACTGACCCCCCTTCCTTGCAAAATCGCGCCTTTACTTTGTCTACCTTGTTATTATAGAGTACTGATTGATAAGATTTATTAAATAACAAAAGAGTGGAATATCAGAAATAAAGAAGTATACATGAATACCTGTGGAGTATTTCTAAAAAGATGATATACAGATAAATACATTTACATTTATACATGTATATTACATAAGCTTATCTTAATGTGAAAGAGATCGATGAATGTTTCTATTTACAATCTTTACCAAGATGGTTATAGCAATCTTAAAGTTAAAGTGCATTTCGATATTTATCGTTCTTGTCTCAGCTTTTTCTAAAACTGAAAACTTAAAAAATAAAAGGATTTACTTCATTTGTCCGTTTTCTCTTTACGTTACAAATATCCTTCAACAATATTTTAAATATTCAAATGTTTTTAAAATCTTCAGTATATTAACATGAAGAATAAATGATATCTAGAATAAAATACTCTTTTCTTAAGTTTGATATATACGTTATTCTTATCTACAGATCGCGAATCGATTGTGGGTGGAGTGCAAGTAGTACTGTACCTATTTAGTTGTGAACGTGTATACCTCGCACGATCGAAGACGTATCTGGTGATAGGGATATCCGGGGAATTATAGCCATCTCCGCTAGTCAAGGGTCTAGAATTCACTCTGATCCTCTACATCTTTGTCTAGCGAAGATGGGGTGAAATAATTAAGCAAAATCCCTTCCAAGGAATCCAATTAGTGACGTTGTGGATGGAAAGTAGAATCCGCGCCTCTGTGATGACGATCTCCATGTTCATGGTGACCGTCAGAGGTAGCACAGAGTTAGGTCACTAATTAAGCCGTTATCGAAGGGACAAATAGCACCCTCAATACAACGGGTACCGCTACGTCCTGCATTTCATTTTTTAAGTGGTTTGTTTTTTCATTAAACATGGCTTCATTATTAGGATAGCTTGGAATTGGGACAGTACTGTATGTACTGTAAACATGCTGGTGTTGGGTCATGTTGTGAACATTCATTTGAATTTATTGGTTTAATGGTGTAAATACATTTCCAATACGAATTTTGTATTTACATTCATCCAGTATACATTGTAAATTCAAATGTTTGTTAGTTATCAAACAATAAACATTATATGATATACTTTTTGTACATTCCTTGATATTTTTTCTACATTTATATGCTTAAAAGATCTTTATATGCTGTGCCAGAAATCTTTTTAATTAATTTAATTTATTCTCTTAAATAAATACGCGCAAAGATATACTTGTTTTATTTATTTATTAATTTGTTTTTTTGTTTTCCGTTTTTCTTAGGACGTTATATGAAATACTTCCTTTTCTTTATTTTCTTTGTACAAGTACAATGTAGGTCTTCGTTCAAACAAATAAAACAAATAAGCTCTGTGTACGTAGTCGGCGGAGTTTTGCCTCCCCTGGTCTACCTGTCTTCAATCTACTGGAGAGCGTCTAGTAACCCTGGCACCCGTTTTCTTCCCTGCCAAATCCCGGATATCTGTCGAAATTGGCATATGATTAAAATGCATGTTAAATTGTTCAACATATTTGTCCCTGATAAAAGGTTATTAATATTTTGCAAGCAACGAAGAGGAAACTCAAAGCTAACGAATTAGTTATCCAGCAGTTTTGATTGACATGTTGTTCTAGTTTTGTAAGAGTTTTAAAATGTTGAACATATCTTTAAAACTGGGAATACTGTTGGATATTTGATAATTATATACTGTATATTCCTCCCCTGGGATATCACCGGACACAGGAATGGATCAACATGAGAACACCGGCGCCAAAAAAACCAACTGTTTAACGTTAATTTTTTTAAAATTCTTTTATTGATCAGATTGGTTTAAACAACAACTGATTGGAATATTTAAGATTCTTAATGCACTTTGAATTTTTTTCCAAAGTGCGTATATATCGACAATGTCAACGCACTTTGAAAAAAAAATGTCGATTTCTTGAACTTTCAGATCAAATTCGTAGTAAAATGTATTCCTGTTATAGAGTCTGCGTCATATATCGGGCCATCCATATCGCAGGTTATGCATTTTTTCTGAAATGTTGCCACCTCCATATGAATCATGAATCACCTAAGAATTTTATTTTACTGTTAAGTATATTCTATGCGTGTGAAATTAATAATAAATATTATGTGGATTGATCATATGTAACTGAATTATATTTATGTATATTTACAGGATGATCTATTTTAAAATCACAAATAAACCATATCACAGCGAACCCAAAGCGTCTGTTAATTTTTTCTTCAACCAAAGGGTCCCTGTTACAGGTACATGGTCTGGGTGCATAAACTGTGTTTAGCTTTAAACTGAAAGTGCGTTGCGAGATTTATCGTTCTTGTTTCTACACCTTTTTCAATTTTTTTTTAAAACATAAGCTGCTTTACTTATTTTCTTGGTTTTGTTTGTACGTAACAAATATCCTTCAACAATATTTAATATGTTTCAAGATTTTAAAAATTTCAATATATACTAACATAAAGAATTCATTATATTTAGTAAAAAAACACCTTTTATGAAGTTAGGTTTTCATGTTATCCTTATATATTGATCCCAAATAGAACCTGATGGAGTGCATTTTGAGGAGTACCTAGTTGTGACCGTGTTGACCTCACACGTGGTTATTAATTGACATCTTCAGGGTAGCCATCTCCGATGTACAAGGAACTAAATCTAATTTAAATCCTTGTCTAGCGAATTGGGGTGTATCCTTAAGTAGCACTAAGTAGTGGCGCGTGGGTGTATAAAGATACATTCGAGGCCTCTGTGATTATTGTCACTGACAACTGAAAAAGTTTAGGTGTTCTTCAGAGGTATCACAGAGGAACGTCATTATGCTATGGATACATTAAGTACCCTCATACGACAGGTACTACTATTTCAAGCACTTCATTTTGATTGGGTTTTTTTTCATTAAACATGATTTCTTTACCTGCATCTTCAATCGGGACAGTGCTGTAAACATATCCGCGTTGTGTCATATTGTGAATATTGTATTTATTGGTTGCATGGCGTAAATACTAAATCCAGTTAATTTTGTGTTTACATCTACCCACTTAATATTGTTGTTAAGTCGAAAAATATAAACAAAAACTGTTGACAACTTGTCAAATAAAATAGGCACTCGACGTTATATATTTTTCTCGCAATAAAAATTAACGTATACGTATATCCTCTACCTAATAATACAGTATTATTAAATAGAGGGTATATATATGTCATAATTTTTTATTTTAAGATCAACGTCATATGGTTGTAGAATAAAGCTATGTCGATTTGCCTGAAAGTATTTGTTGGACATATTTATCAGAGACTATGACAAGTTCAAATCAATAAAGGGACAATCATTCTATCCCGATAAAGAAAATAGAGACATTAATTCGTATATTCTTCTAGTTCACTGGAAAATAAATAAACGATTTTCTTCAAAAATTCTGATAGTAAAGTAATATTTTTAAAACTAAAGTTATTAAGTTATTAGTAAATTTCTTAAGTATATACATATACATTAAAACCGTGTAGAGTAGATTCCAGTTCAGTTGAATAAACATTGGAGTCAATTTTCAACAGGGTCAATTTTCAACAGGGTCAATTTTCAACGTGTTGAAGTCATCAGAGTTTATAAAAATCTTTTTTCAAACTGTTGAAAAATGACCCTGGGAATTGATTTCACGACCTTTGGTCTAAATTTTCAACATTAAAAAATGACTCCCGGGTCAATTTCGAGTCAACCCAGATCAATATTCTTCGTTACAGGCACAGAAACTATAGTTATAATCACATGTAATATCAACAACAAAAATATAAGATCATCATCATTGAACAATATGACAGGTAAGCCCCCCAATACCTCTACTTCACGCACTTTATTTTCATTTTAAACATGAATTAACATCAACATGTGCTTGAGGAAAGTAACCTACCCACGCACTTTATTTTCATTTTATACATGAATTAACATCAACATGTGCTTTGGGAAAGTAACCTACCCTCCCACTCACCCCGACCAATTAAGACCATCGTGGTTGTTTTTGATAATAAAAAAAATTCTGTGCAGGGCCTTAGGGTGGGGGTGGGGGTGGGGGGGGGGGGTGGGGGTTAACATACATTACTTTTCAGATAATGTTGAGTTCATAACTTTATTAGTCAACCTGCGTTGAAAAAGTCTTTTTTATGTAAGTTGGGTAGTTTTTCATAAATTGTTTATAATTCAGTACCAATCAAGTTCAACTTTATTCGCTTTAAAAGAGATAATATGTGTGCCCTACTCATTCTGCCAATCCGGATATATTTGTCGGGAATAGGTTTTCGAATTTACACGCGCGTGAAAGAAAATGGCGACCTTCCTGGGAAGGACATGTCGGCTCCACCAACAAATGAGTGGAGCAAGGCGATATATACAGCGCCATTCTCTGCGATTTGTCTCTACATCCGACAAAAAAGAAAGTAACCTTAGTATACCATTTACACCCGAAGATATAGCAGACGAAACTAAAAGAAAAGAGCTTCATAAACGTTTAGAGGAACACTTCAAAGATGAAGACTTGAATTCACCCAAAGTAAGCCAAACATTCACCTGAAAAGCCTAGTGACAGGTGTTTTAAAAATAATCTTTCGTCATGGTAAAGGAACCAGATGTGAAATCTCGAGGTTTCACGATTTGTTTTATCATTATGCATGTTTTTCGTACTGTTAATGCCGCTTTAAATTTGTAAACAGGTAAACATTCTCTCTAAAGAATATACATGTACTTATATATAGCCAAGGTTTGCTTTACTGGTAGACCATGGAAATTAAACCAGTTTAATAAATAGGTTATGTTATACTTAAACTATATATTTTTTAATTGGCTTTGTTTTGTTTAGATTTAACTCTTATATCAAAAAGGTGCTTTAATTTTCATTTGATTACTCATGTAATTAGGATTTAATACACAACTATTCAAATTTCTTAAGAATATCAGTGTGCCAAAAAAAAACAGACAAAATTTAACTGAACATTTATTTACCTTTCTTGAGAAAAATGTAAGCTTTAGTATGTTTAGTTTGTTCTTTTTCCCCACTCACAACAGACCAATTTGAAGTAACTGCAATACTGCTCTCTTGCAGGGCAAATTCATACACTGTACTAAATATTTAATAAATGGATAATCAAATGACAGATATGAAGAATTTAATGATTTTTTTCAGCAGTTTGCTTTGCAAAAAAAGAGTAGTGCTTGCAGTTTCTTTGAAGGTGTCTATTATGCTAGATTTAACATGTTTTATGTATCAGATATTCTAAAAGAAAAGATAAGCTGTTAAATCTATTTCTAAACTTCACATTGTTCCTGTTTTGTCAGAGATTTTTCTGCTTCTTATGTTGAAATTTCATCACTTCCAAACATTAATTATAAGGCCTAACAAAGAAATAGGCTTGTTTCCGCTTTCAGACTGAAAAAAATTAGGGTCGGAAGGTAGGCTTTTTTTTTTTTTTGGTCATATATTTGACTTAATGAAAGCCCAGACGAAAATGATCTGATGAACTTTTTCCCCGGCTGGTAGGAACATTTCTCGAGCTCAACTGGCATGACGTGCTGCCATTTGTAAATAACAAGCATCTACACAACACTGATGACATCTAAATAAGTTCTATAAGCGTTTTTACAACTTAAATTTAGAGGACACAATAAATTTTTTAATCTGATAAAAACAAAATTTTAACAAAAAACAGATTAAAACGAAAATTTACGAAAAAAAAATCAGAAATTTTTTGGGGCCAACAGGTTTAAGTTAGGATCGGTCGGGAAAGTGGAAACAAACATATTTTTTTGTTAGGCCTTAAGATGTATTAAGTCTTTAATTTATAAAATTAATGCTTATAAATGAAGCATTAAAACCTACCAATATTTCTTTACAGAATCGAATACCCTATGGATATGAGGAAAACGTTCCAGAGGTTGACAAATTTAACTATCACACAGTCTGGTGGTTTTGGTTCGTCATACCGGTAACCGTGGGAATTGCCTTTTTCAACTTTTCTCTGAATGATTATGGGTAAGAATTGTTGGTACTATTAGAGCTGAAACGAATACCATAAATTGATATTCAATTATTCAAGACTGCTATTTAGTTTGTATTCAAATATTCATCTACAAGGTATTATGCCTGTTTACAAACTTAATGAAAATATGATATTATACCAACATATTTGTATGTGAAGTTAATATACCAACATACATGCATGTACTGTCATACGAATGGACGTGTAAAATGTGTAACTTAGCATAAAAGTGCCCATTATTTAGATGCGCATTTATTTATTTTAAGCAAGTAATATTTGATAAAATAACATCTTTATTATTATTAATAAGCACTATCAGGGAATTCATCACTTTCTTCATGTACATGTACAGTAAAACTCATTTAGTTTGAACACAGATATAGAGAATTTTCAGATATACAATGTAGCAAATTTTTGCATAGTCCCCTGCAAAAATCTAATCCGAAATTCTTGCGGTTATAACGAACTTGGTTATGATGACTTTATGGATACAGAGAATGAGTCCCATGTAGGTAAAAAATAGCATAATTCACTTCTTTTACAACAAAAGTTTTTAATAGTTTTAAAAAATTAGCTTACCAATTGAATCAATTCTTTGAATGAGTTTATTTATACATAAATCCTTCAATTTACCATCTAATTATTTAAGTTTTCTAAGGAAGGTAATTTATTTCATGCCACAATAAGCTCAAATGGTAGTCATGTGAAAGAAAACAAGTATATAGCAAATTTGCTATAATAATTATTACGAATGTGTTATACAGTTATAACGAATAACAGATATTGCAAAGTAAATCCACTGGTCCCTAGGACTTTGCATTAAATGAGTTTTATTGTATAACAGTTCACCATGTTTGATTATTATATTGATAAAACCGATAATGGCCTCATTTCCATTAACATTTTGTTTATTGAAAAAAAAATTAAAAGATCATTATAAAATATCACTCAGAAACTAAAACTAGCACCCCCATATTTAGTATATTATTTTTGCTTTTGTTCATTCATGATTCTAGTGATTTTAATATAATAATCATGAATCTGGAATGTTTGTCATTGTAAGGTGTAAACCCTGTTTTTACTTTCAATGTAAACTAGTAATCAAAGTACTGAAGTACTGACAGGATTTGTTTTTATTGATTTTGATATATTTAAAAATCAACGATATGTAATTTTGCATGGCAAGTAGTTTCTTAGCCGTATTTGATTTACATTCAACCAGATGATTGGCCTTCTCCGTAAATCTCCAACTCTCTGCTTGTTTGAGATTTACGGAGACAGCTGAGTGGCTGGTTTAACAAGACTCAATTGAACTCTGGCGTAGGAATACATACTACTCAAATATATCTAAATGGTTCGTACCATTTAAAATCTATTTTCAAGGTACCTGTATTTACTAATGAGTTTCTTTGAAAAACAATGCTTCTGAATTAATTACATCAAATTTATCAATTATTTTCAAGTACTAAGTCTTGTCAGCAGTGATGATTTGTACTTAGGTCCAAACACTTCCGTTTTTATAGAGTAACTGCATAGGAAAGTTGATTAAAATCAACTCCCAAAAATGTCAGAGACCAAAACATCAAAGAATGAGGAAATTTACAAATTACGAGGCTGATGGGTATTTGCCTTTTAGTTGATTGTGGTGCCTTTATCTATAAAACAAGTGTACTTATATATATACAATGGTTTTGTTTTTAATATAATCATAAGAAACAAAAGCTCACATGCTCAATTTCAATTTTCCATCGCCACGAGGATGCTGTATATTTTACAGCATTGCATACAGGTATTAAACTTGTGACCGAATATTCATATTTTACTAAATATCTATTCAAAAATTATACATTCCTGCAGTCGAACATTGGTTTCAGCTCTAGTCAATATGTTATATGTGCATATGTACCAGTGCATTACAGTATAATTAATACATGCTATTCAGATCTGTTTCATTTGAGAGAATAAACAAAACTCGCGTATGAAGAATGATCTATAAGTCAGGCAGGGGGTTTTGTTAAACATGTTTACTCTATTATTTAAGGAATTAATTTCTTTCTTTCTATGTTGTAGTGTTGTTTCATGCATATCTGTTAGAATCAGTTTTTGTGAATTTATTTATAATCACATTTTGAGGGTACCGTTACATAATTTTTTTGCCTATGATCATATCAATGCAATATGTTGTTAGAAATTGCCTGTCAATAAATATTAAATTTCATAAATCAACTAAGCAACAAAATCCTCGAAAATTGGATTGATGAAACATTAGTACCTTTTAACATCACTTCTGGCAGTTTATGCTTTATGAACTGTTTCACTGTTTATGAAAAAGTGTTAACTTTCCAGAGTATGAAATGGATAGAAATTGATTCCTTTCACTGATATTTTAATTGTATTATGCTAAAAAATGAAGTTTTTAATTTAAGTTCAAGCAGGTTAGTTGTAGGCAAGTTATGTTATACAATAAAGATGTATTTGTTTAGACAATAACACATTACGGCCAGATTTAAACCATTAAAGTATTCAAATGTCCAGTAACTGATAGGTAAAATTAAGTATGTGCACATCATTTATTGCATTTTAATTTGTACTTTTAGTTTAAGAAGCTGGTCTGAAAGAGAAGCAAGGTTAGTCATGGAAGAAAGAGAAAAGAAGGGCCTGCCATATGTTGAAAAGAATTATATTGACCCCAGTAAGATTGAGTTGCCCTCCGAGGAGGACATTGAGGCTTGGGATGTGAAGATTAAAATCTAAAGAGACCAGATACTACTCATGTACAGCTTGTTTCAAAAGTGAATGTGTATATTTAATGATACAAAACTGTAAGGACATTGCATTCAAGTGTTTGAATGGAAAACATTTATTTGTTGGAAAAATAAAAGTAATTAAAATTTTATTTGATTGCTTTTTATTCTATAATGAAACCATAACCCTTCAGCTTATCTGACTTGAAGACCATCAAGAACTGATAATAGATTAAAGAAATTATTTTTAATATTTTGATTTACTTGAAGCAATAGTTTTATTTTGCTGCAAAAAAACTTACTGTTATGATAATTGTGAAAGTAACTGAAACCTTGATGTATAATGTGATGAAAATAAATTATTATTCCACAAAAGGAATATTATTAAGCAAACAATTTTTGTACAGGACAACAAGAGGGCAATATTGCTTCAACCAAGACCTATAAATATTTTTTGCCAACCAAATATTGCTAACAGAAGTTTGTAAAACATGATCATTTTGCTATTTATGTAGAAATGTCATAATTAAATTCTCCGGCATGAAAATTGCAGATCATATTACCGTGAGAAAGGAATCTTCTAGGCTTATAAACGTGCGTGAACAGGGTTTTTTTTTTTAATTCTCAAAATTGTTTAAAAGTTTTCACTCTATTCTCAGTTCAGGATTGAGCCTGATCTCAGGGATCAAGTGAACTGCTTTTGTGGAGGTTGGGGTTATTTTCACATATTCATCTTCTCCAGAACAAATGAGCAAATATCATTGGATAAATGGTATTCAATTTCAATGAAATGTTGTAAGGAAATAATGGAGAGAAATAGTAGGAAGTAAGATGACAAGTTCATCCGGGCTTTCCCTTCAAAAGTTTCCGTGAACCCCACCTGCCATAATTTATTACATGTACTAAAAATTTAATAGGTGACTCAATGCTTGCAAGAGGAGGGAACTTGGAAATTATACAAGTTACTGGTTTTCCTCAAAATAAAACTAACGTATTTTGTGCTGCACATTTGAGATCTGCATGTAGTTTTACTATAATATGTACATTTACTTGAAAAATATTTATAAATACAGGAGAGAGTACTTGGATGGATCAAAGAATACCATTATTGCGACCAAGTATGTCCAAACAAGATAGAAATTATGTACATGTAAATTCATTAATCAGACATTCTTTGAATAATAATGACTAACATATCTAGTTTTTCTTTTCTAGTTAGACTTTTGGCCATTTTATTTAAATAAATGTAATAATGAACAATTTTTAAGCACAATTTCTTTAAAACCGCTACATGTACACCCATAAAAAACCGCATGGTAGAGATTTACTTTATTACATGTAGCATGAAATTTTTGGCTCGTTTGCACTTGGATATTGGCCATTTATTGAATATTGTAATGAACAGTTCGTAAGCGTAACTGCTTCACAAATTTTTTCAGACACTTTGAACTCAGGGAATTAGGACACAACGTGCAGATGTGCATGTATTACCCGGACATTCCGGTTTCATTTTTTTGCCGGGAATTTTGGCTCTTTTGCACTCAGACTTTTGTTGTAATGAACAGAATGTAAGCGCAACTTCTCTTAAACCGCCACAGTGCAGAATTTCCAGAAACTTTGTTGTGAATTAGGACACAATGCGTCGACGGCACATTACCAGGAAATTCCGGTTCCATTATTTTTCCGATAAGTTTGGCTTTTTTGAATGTAGAATTTTGTTGTTAGATGTGCTTGTTTGCTGGAAGTGTTGATATGATGATTAATAAGGAGTTATCCACCTTAATTCAAATACATATATTTTGTGCATTTAATGCGTTCACTGCCGTTTATTATGTGTACTGTCAAGTAATGGAGAAGCGTGGGGTATGCGAGCTTGCTCACTTTTCTGTGATATGTATGTATAAAATGGTGAAATCCAATAAGCAAGTATTCGAAGGAATAATTGGCATGTGATGTTATTTGTCAGCTTCATGTTAATGTAATTAGAAGCGATGTTTTTCCATAGACGGTGAACTAGATTACGATTAAGTCATTTTGATCAACTGAAACTGCTAAGCGACTTTTCCTACGCTGATTTAGTTCGGAAAATATGACGTATGTCATCAATATCATTAGCGCAATCAATATTATTAGTTACAAAAATCCCTGCTTTTGTTGCCTCGCTCTCTATGCTATAATGAGGCGTGCCCAATCCCTAATCAGCTTTAGGAAAGAAGTATTTAATGGAGGACATGAAGTCTTGATTCAGCCACCTTTTAGATTCGGAGACAAGTTCAACGTTCACATTTCGTCAGATACTGAATTCGCAGACGACAAAGAACCATGTCGACTGATCAAGTGGAAACACTGGTGATGACACAACTCATTGAAAGCAAAGTCCGCAAATGGTTTCAACTCAACAACCTGAAGAGAAATGGCAGCATCAGCAAACAAGACTTCACAGAAATGAGTGATTCTTTCGTCAAAGAGTTCACCCTACCCGAAAAAAAGGCTAATGCGATTCGAATGTGGATGGAAAATGGATGGGAAATTTTGATTAAGAAAGGGGAAGAAATTGCAGCGAGTGGCGGTGTCGGTGGAATATCGCAGGAAACGACGCCGACACTGCTAGAAGTAGGACGGAAGATGCGCGAGAACGGAAGTATGACAGAACAGGAATACGTCACTGCTTTCAAGGAACTCGTAGGTGTCAACAAGAATCTGTTTGTCCAGACCTTTGAAGCGATGGTCGGCAGTTTCTTTGACGCGTTCGATGTGAACGACTCGGGTTATCTTACAACTGAAAATTTCCAGCGAGGGATGAAGTGTTTTGGAATGACGCACACTGAGGCTCTGGAAATGATGTTTCAAGCCATGGACACAAAGAAAGAGGGCAAGATTGACAAGGAAAGGTACATTAGCCACTGGGTGGAGTTTATGACTGGGGACAACAAGGATGGGGTGATAGCCCAGTTTCTATGTAGGATGTAAAATTATTGTCGTTTGCACAGATGATACTAGTATTAAGGAATGACGCGAACGACCATTTCCCCATAAATGATTGCAAAGAGGAAATGCACTGCACCGTATCTTGACAAGTTTTTTTTATATCAATGAATGACCGCAGTCAACGATTGAATGTGATTTTAGATTAAATTTATTCTTTAGGAATAAAAGTTTCTAACAATTTTCCATGTAGTTTTTTATTTTTCTTCTTTTACACAGGACTTGGTCTTACATTTTCTGTAGATGAATACCGGTATATAGATTATCTACATTTTACAGAGTCTTTGTCTGTGATAACACTACGAATCGGTTTTGTAACGTCCAATACATTTCATCACTATTTAAATACTTAATCGTACAATTGCTGAAAATTATACAAGTATAAATACTGAATATAAGTAATAAGGAACAATACTTTGATGATCAAATACGGTCCGGCGTGATCCAATCTATCATCCGGACTTTATTTGATTTGATCACCCCCGACCGTATTTGATCACCTCATCATATTCAAAGAATGATTCCTTTTCCGTACGTGTTTAAAAGTTGCAAAAATTGCGCTAGTTTTGGACTTATAAACCTTAATTCCTCACAAATGCTGAGGAAAATATTAGTTCCATTAAATCATTCTTGCTATCTACTACTGATATCGCCTCTTTACTTACCTCGAACTTTCTATAATTTATTAAAACATGCTAACCGACCTCGGAAAATGAAATAAACCCATTTGCAGATCGAGATCGAGTCGCTATTTTAACATGTAAACAAACTGCATCACTTCACTTTATGGGGCTGGTAATGGTGTTAACGAGGATTTTTTTTTTTGGGGATTCAAATATTTGCACAGAATGTGTTCGGAAGTAAAATTAATCGCTACAAAACTTGCGCATTTTTTGTGCGCCGGAAATTGCACCTTTTTATCACATATGAAACTGTAGCTCCCAAGTCATTCATGTGGGGGTTTATTCCAGACCGGGAGCTACAGACCCACAGATAAATTTCCTTTATCTCTATACAGAACTCCATCTTCTTATGGAAATTTGTATTGTTTAAAAATGGATACAACCATTCAGCTCTTTTAACAAAACATTGGTTATCTATTAAATATGTAGTCTCTGTCAAAAGTATCCGCCTCGTCGTTAAAGAAGGAGGTACAGTTTCTTTTAATATTTGCCTTAAAATTCAAAAGTTGTTTAAATCTCATGAAAATACACACATACTATCTTGAACATGATTGTGTGTATATGAAATGCCAAGTTTCAAAAAATAATAACGACTTCAACATTTTGGCATATTTCTAAGATTTAGTCAAAAATGGTGAAAAATTGCACATTTTCGCATAGATTTTTGAAGAGGAAAATGTGTCCGCAGCCGTCGCCCACAACAAAATTAATATATTTCATGTAATATAACATGATAAAGTTATGATGCAAGTTTCATTGTGGGCGATGGCTGCGAACATAGTTTTCTATGCAGAAAACCACCGAGGAATCGGTGTCTTCTGCCGAGTTTTATGAAAATTAAGGGGAAATGCACTGTTTGTGACGTCACAATTACCCTTGTGAAAGTCTAAGCAGATAACTAACTATAGAGTCTTTGTTTATGGGTATTTTTGTGTAAATAAACGTTTCATTTCCATTTTTGATGACATTTTTAAAAATCACTCTAAAACAGGACAAAATATGACTGAAACTGTACCTTATATTTTAAATATTTTATTCATTATTTTTCCCATTTTCTTCTAATACAAAAGTTAATAAATTTTAACTTTAAAACAAATACTTGTATAAATTTTATTATTGAATTTTTCGTTACATTCCATTGCCCAATTACATGTATCGTAAGGGTATTCGCCTAAGGCTTTTTATGCATACCAATTGTATCTACGATAATGGTCTCAACGTAATGAGTTAAATACTAGTAAATACTAGAACATGTGTATATACATGACAATACGAAGACATATACAAGTTCTTAAAAATATTTCACGTTTTCAATTCAACGTCGATCGTTTTGGGTACAAGATGAGAAATCATATGAGAGAACACAGCAAGTAATGCAGGAACGGTGGTATTAACTGTCAAACCTTCTGTAATCCATATAATCTACGAGGTCACTGATCGGATTCTCTTTCGTTATCAAAATCATCGAAATAATGTCAATGACCACCTTCGACTCTACATAGAAACACAACATACATGTAAAATACAAATAAACCGGGACCAGCTAGCGCAATGCTATCAAGATCACTTTTCCGTTGATAACAAGTTTCCTGTCTGTTCACACATGCGTATCGTCGTCTTCCTCTATATTTGTGATGAAGTACAAAGGATTTTCATTCATGACCGCTGAATCTTGTCCAACTGTGCAGTCTAGGTACGGATCGTCGGCCATATTGGATTTTTTGTTGTGGCGACCGTTCCTTTTTCTGTAATTGCATGTAAAATATATATATAGATTTCAACTTCGTGGCTTGTCGGAAATCCCCAACGATCAACATGATCAACGATCCATTTAGATGTTAGATTTAGATCAAATGATTATCAATAATATATATGACAAACAGGGACATGCAATTTTTATAATTTTGAAACTTCACGAAAGCAGACATGTATATATACTAGTCCTTACTTTAATTTAAGGAATACAATAATGACGATGACTACCAAAATGACACCCCCGCCTGCACCTGCTAGAAGAGGAATGTTATTAGTCACCCAGTCCTGAAATTAAACAAGGATCAAATGTACCTATTTTTAATAAAAACAAAAGAAAAAAACCCACAAATTACAATACATATTACATTATATTACACATGTGGTATAATATTCGCAGTAAATATAATTTCTGTGTTACAGGTGGTGAACTTTTTTCTTTTCAAAATACAAAATAAATTATATATACAGTGTTTGTATCACAAAATGAATCTTATTTGCAAGTTAGATTTTATGTTAACAGAAAATAAATCAATTTGGATTTTTTTAAACTTGCACATATATTACAAGCCTGTATTTTCTACAACTGTCAATAAACTTCTATTCGCGTGCAATAAAATTTCGCTTCACGGGTATCGTGAAAATATTATAGTCACAAAAAAGTCCTTTATTTGGAAGGTTTTGTTGCGAACATAAGTGTATCGAATCGTTATCATGTTTATCACATGTCAATCGCAACATGAAGTCGCTGCTAGTATATATTAGTTTTCAATATTTATTATACTTTTGTTGAATATTCTTGCTATTTCTCCCTTAATAATAGTTTCCCCAGCTATCGGCACATTTTCTTGATTCCGAGTTTACTACAAAACAACTCTAATTGGTCTAGGACAAAATCATAGACCCTATAGTTACTTTCGGGCATTGTTTATGTCCTCCATCAGAAATTATATTACACAAACCTCGTTTTCACCAGATTTCTTTAACTCTTTCCCTACAAGCTCAAATGGAAAAATTGCGCCCACTTCCTTTGCTGACATCTTGTTTAATCTTGTCTTCAGGTCTCCATTCTTTAGCATCTTGCCATCACAAACTACCGGAACTTCGAAATCCGTTCTTCCATTGCTGTCAGGAATGTACAAAATTATTTCATTTCACTTAAAACAATCAAGATGACGTTAATTTGGTAATTTTACAAGACAAGACTTATTATGAAAATTATGAAATAAATATTTTTACAAGACAGGTCAGAATGAAAAAATATGAAATTAATATTTTATTCACTTCACTTTTGATAGTTTTTTTGGTAAAGGTATCTTGTTTCTTGCTTTTATATACTGAAAAATAAAATGCCTGTGTCACATTTCACCAACAATTCATTAATTGAAACATTTCGATTCATGGCTGTTGTTGTGAGGGATTTACATATAAAAATGTTTACATTTTTATCTGGAAATTAAATATACATTACCTATACGACAAAACATGGTCATTAAGTAAAACGGTAATGTCATGGCAAATCGTGGAGCATATCTGTTGTAGAGCATCTTTTATTTTGCTGACGTCTGTTTCTGTCACGTGTCCATTGAACTCCAGAAGAACCTTCTCTCTAATGACGACAGCTGAATAATAATGAACTGATTTGTTTATCTTTATAGTTATACCACAACCAGTCAAACTTGGTTTCATATAATTCAGAACAAGAATTTGGTTGTAATGAAAATTTTAAAAAATCTTTAAGATGTAAGATTTGTGGAATCATCATTGTTCGTTGGGGACCAATGTTCGCGACTTTCGTGGGTAACCCTTGCTGCTATGCAGTCATGGCTTTTTGAAATCAAAAAGCAACAAAATTTGTCGTGCATTAAAGCCGTGTCTTTGTTAAACATGTATGTGAAAATTTACCTTGAGACTAGCGTCATTCTCAACTTGTTTTGTTCCAAGAGGTAGATACTTTTATCAAACGGAAATTAAAGCCCGCAGTTTTGTTAAAATGGCTCCAATACCGAAGGTTCTTTGAAAAAGACAAGGTAAAAAACATACCTGTTGATGTTTTTCCTTGCATTATCTCACAGGAAGTGCCCTGGTGTCCATCTTGGCATTTGCAAGTGTACGATCCCGGGGTATTATAACACCCCCCAAAACCTGAACATTTCTCACGCGCACACTCATTTATATCTTGGTCACACTTCAAACCCCTCCATCCATCCAAACACTCGCAGTGGAACGATCCCTCTAAATTGGAGCAGGATTTAGCGTGCACGCACGTGTTAGCTTGGCATTCGTTGATGTCTTTGTCGCAACGTCGCCCTCTCCAACCCTGCAAACAGGAACAGTTGTACCCACCTGCAAAGTTGTTACATGTTGACCCATGAAGGCAGACCTCACTGTAACACTCATTGACATCCTGCTCGCATCGTTTGCCTGTCCACTCTGGGGGACAGTCGCAGTGGGCACTACCAAGGCTGTTTCTACAGCTCCCGCCATTTTCACACGACAGGATGTTGTTTTGACATTCGTCTATATCATCAGTGCATGCTTTGTTTTTCCAGCCAGGTTTGCAATGGCATGAATAACTTCCGTCCGTGTTCGTACAGTTATAACTGTTTTGCTTGGAACACAGTTTATCAAAAGCACACTCGTTTAGATCCTGATCACAAGATTTACCCACCCAACCCTCTTGGCAATGACAATTATATGATCCAGGAGAATTCTCGCAGAGGGTCACATGTCTACATGTTCCTATCGAACATTCATTTACATCATCCTCACACGAAGGTCCGGACCAATTTGGTGGACACAGGCACTCGTAACTTCCAACAGAATCCCGACAAGTACCTCCATTTTTACAAACGTTGTTTAAGCACTCATTTATATTGGTGTCACAAGTTGCACCGGACCATCCGCGGTCACAGTTACATAGAAACCCACCATCTGTGTTCGTACAGTTTCCACTGTTGCATATGTTGTTTGATAAACATTCGTCAACATCAGAGGAGCAGTCTGGTCCTTGATAATTCGGAGGACACGAACATTCATAAGAACCAAGTTTGTTTATGCAAGTACCACCATTAAGACAGACATCTTTTCTATTGCATTCATCAATATCGTTTTGACACTTGTCGCCTTCATATCCGGAATTACACGCACAATGAAAACTTCCAAATAAGTTAGTGCAGTTACCATGTCCAGAACAAAAACCGGGATTTGAGCATTCATTGAAATCCATTTGGCAGTTATCACCTGTCCAGTTGGAAAAACAAGAACACCTATAAGATCCATCTCTATTCTGACAGGAACCTCCATTTTGACATGGACTGTACAATACACATTCATCTATATCTCTATTACAATGAGTTCCATTCCAGCCTACGTCACAGGAGCAGGTGTAAAAACCAGGTGTGTTTGAACAATTTCCATGACCGTTGCATGGATCATTGAGGCATTCATCAATGTCTTCAGTGCAATTTTTCCCTGACCAGTTTGACGGACACACACATACATAGCCACCAATCACATCGATACAAGCCGCTCCATGTTTACAAGGCATGTATATCGAACACTCGTTGACGTCGCTTTCACAGTTTCTACCGAACAATCCAACCGGACACGTGCATTGGTAGGTTCCATTCAGGTTACTACACGTGCCATTGTTTTGACAAACGTTCGAAAGACATTCATCAATGTCCTGCTCACAGTTTGTTCCAGACCATCCGGTCCTACACGAACAGGTAAAGTTTCCGTCTGCCAGGTCAAAACACGTCCCTCCATTCTTACAGGGTGTTTTTGTGCATTCTCGAATCTTGCTTTCACATTGATTCCCGGTATAGCCTGTGAAATGTATTAAATTTTAGAGGTAAGATGAAGGTAAGTACGGCATTTATCAAACAAAAGAAATTTTTTCATACGAAATATATTTTATTTCATGCGTCCTTCATATGATAAGTATATATACAAACTGTAGAAGAAAGATGTTCGCAATAGAAATGGTTGATTAATTAGTCGGCATTCAAAACTACCAACCCACTAACCGTCTTGACAATATAAATATCCAGCCCCTGAACAATTCCCATGTGTAGTATCGACACAATATCTAGAGCACTCGTCTCCATAGAAATGATCGTCACAGATTAGGTTTCCATAATCATTGCATGATCCGTTGTTTTTATCAACGCAAAATATGGTGCATTTAGGTCCAAAATAGTGTTGGTCACATTGCAGCTGTCCCGTGGCATTACACCTCCCATGGCTGCCATTGGCGTATCTTAAGCAGTTCTTTGAACAGTCGTCTCCAAAGAAATGAGGATCACACAGAACTGTTGCTATTATTGTAGCTCTAATGGGAAATAATGAAAAGAAGAGTTTGATTCATGCAAAATGATTTTATGATTTTCTGGATTTACTCATTTTATTAAACATGTAAAGAAATCTATGTATAATTCTCAAAATCGATGAGTTAAGTTTCAATTGTTTTGAATTCCAATTTCTTTTAACTTTGTTAAATATGAGAACCTCAACCATTTGGCGCCGTTTTTAAAGCGCTAAGCATAGCTCAGCGCTTTATTGTCGTTAGACTTCTATTTCCGGTGCAAGGAATAACTGCCCTCTATGAGCAGAAATATAATCATTTAAACTGGTAAGAGGTATAGGGAACCAGTTATCTGGGTGACGAAAATGGCCGAGTAGATACGATTGGTTTGCGGGGCTTACGTAAATCGCACGGGATGCTACGCAGTGATGAAAAAGTATAGTGCGTATTCAGAAGCTAAAATATAGAAAAATAAAATCGATTCTTTGCAAGAAAATGTCAAAAACTGTGATAAATTACTGTTCAAAAGGTATAATTTGTGATTTTAACATATCTTTTTTCAGGCAAGTATCCATATACAAGTCGTGTTCAGCTTTAATTCACATCATCTTCAGAAAGTAACATATATTTAAAGAAATCTGGCCTTCGATACTTAAATTGATATTCATTAAACATAAACCAAAATTTCAATAAGGCTCATTTCCGCCTACGCCTATGCTTGCACACAGTAAATTTTCTTAGAACCAAGCTAGGTTAGCGCTTTTCAGTACTTTCAGTACTTTGATTTTTTATTTTCAGTAGTCAATGTATATATTATCAAAGTTCGGTGTTCCTTTTATTGCCTGTTTAAATCTTAATTTATTTGGGTTTTTATTTTACATGAAAAAAAAAAGCCTAGAGGGATACCTGGTCAAATAATTGTAGAGCGTCGTAGACGATGGCTTTGCAGTAGTCGTTTGGGTTATGCTGAAGAGTTCTTGCGCTAACGTACGATTTCTCTGGTTACCATCGTATATTAAAAACTCAACCAATGTGTTACTCTGTAATTTTAAGTAGAGTATAATCATATATCAGTTTGTTCTACAACAATCGAATAGTGTATATGCTAGTAAAACATAAACATTCTATTTAGCACTGCAATCAACACAAAAACAAATTATACGCGTGTATTTACCCCATTCCAGTTAGGAATATCTATGTGTATTGGATTTGGTAAGGAGCCAACCATCGAAAGGTTCTGGAAATTGAACGTTTCGTGGTTCCCAAGTGGCCCACTCTCGTACCGTTGTTTAATAGGGCGGTTTGTACCAAACCTATTAAACATTCAATATGCTTATCAAAATTGTTCATCACTGCTTATAGAATGTATTTTCCACTGAAAAATAGTGTTTTATTCTTTATAAAATATGTACGCGTTATTAGTGCATGTAAATGCAAATATATGCCTAAAGAATCGGTCTACAGTATTTTTTCAGTATGTGTAAAAAAACTTGTAGTAAAACATGAACCAAACATTGAATTCGGAGCGTATATTGTATATGAACGGGGAGCAAAAGATACCCAAGAAATTCACAAAAATTATAGCCCCTTTTTCTACTCTGGCCCTTTCAAGTAGTTATTGCGATTCTAAGGTACCTCGAGCTCATAAGGTACCTCATACAGACCTGAGGTTGACCTCTATGGACGGGTCGCAGACGATGGAGCAGTTTCCGGTGCTGCGCGTGTCTGTCCCGCAGCAGTAGTGGGTCGTTTTATTGTTACCGTCCAGGTACTGGTGTAGCTTGTTGGAGTAGGACAGTAGTTTCAGGCTTACCACCACATGGTTCCCCTCTATCTGAATGTGAGAGAGACGTTTTATATGGTGGCCCAATATGGCATCATTCTCGAGTTTATTTTGAATAAATAAACATAGTATGGCATACCCGGGTTTATTTTAGATTTTTTTTTGGGGGGGGGGGTGATTTTCAAAATATTCAATCCTTTTCAAGATTTTTTTTAATTATTAATTTTAAAAAAAAACCATCCAAATGCATAAACCCATACTTTTTCATACGAATTTGTGACTATTTACCTAATTTACAACCTTGAAGTTGCCAAATCTGTGTTTGAAAATCTGAGAGATTTTATACTGTAACCAAATGTGAGAATTATTCATTATTTTAAATGAAAAACAAACATAACATAAGGTAAGGCATCCCAGCAATTTATGGGTTTTTTAAGAATTGGTGAAAATTTGCTATAATCATGTACAGGCTGGTACGTGAAAGAAGCTAAAATATTTTAAAACGTTTAAGTTATGATATGTTGGTTTGATTTTTTCTTTGGGGTGGGGTTGTAGTAGTTTTGTTTTATAATTTGAGGAGATCAGACTGAATTATTATTTTCTTTAATTTACCAATAACAATTTATCTTCTATTTTTTTTTTATTTTCAACAACAGACAAAACGAGCATAGGCCTTTAATGCAACAAACTATTAATCTATAACAAATATCTATTAACAAAGTATCTATTCCACATTCACTTTTAAATATTTACAATACATATATCTTTTAATTTCTTCTGTGAATTAAACTAATTTTTTTTAAATGATAATGCTTTTGGTAATATTTTCTTCAATGATTTTTCAAAATAATAACGTAAAATATTAAAGTGCACAGTTAGAATAAATTCTTCTATAACATTATGTAAGTTACCTGGTCAAAGTACTTACTATCGTAAATTCCTCAGCAAAAAGCATCAAAACACAAATTGTTATTCTTATTAGGACAGCCATGACAAAGTTCTCGATCGTTTTAGATAAAGTATTTTATAAAGATCTCTTTTTTTCAAAATGTAAAGTATTTATAAAGATCTCACTTTTTCCAGATGTAACTATTATCCGCGTTCACATGATAACAAAACAATGGGTGAACTATAGTCTAATAATCTGTTGCAGGGTCGGCCTATTGACAGTTAATAACAATGCATTTGATAACAAAAGGGAGAGAATATTTGTGTACATACATATACATTTATGTTATGTCATCCTTACGCGGTTATTTTGGTAGAAAACTTAAATAAGTTTGTTCAAAACGTTGCAGCTCGACAGAGTGGAAAAAGATGAAAATGAGGAAAAAGTCGCAAAAGCAGTTTTATATTTCATATTCTTTAATTTTGTAGTGCATTTATAAACATTACTCGCCGCGTGCTTTCTTGCTTTCATGAAGTCTTTGTCCAGTAAATGGGATGCATATTAAATTCATCTGTTAAATAAAATGAGAGGCAAAAAATCGTTAGGTACATTCTTTGTTTTATTGTATGACACATATTTATTTGATTGTTTCCCTACATATTTGTAGCAACGTATGATCCACAAATGATTTACATATTTGAATGGATATGAATATGATATACATAATTATGATTTGCATACACAGTTCATATTAATTTATGATTATTATAATCACATGTTACTAGAAAGGGGGTTGGGGTGGGTGGGGAGGGGAGGGGGGGGGGTCTAAGCGGGAAAATTACATACATCGTAATCTGGTTTGAGAATAATTGTTCTCCTTTTTGTACAGTTTAATGTTTATGTAAGTTTTTAGTTGAGTTGGAAAACTATTTTGTTTTTTGGAAAGAAGGATTGTGGTTTTTGTTTACTGGTCAGCACTAGCAAAAGACCCATCCAAGAGAGGGTTTGAAATTCGCGCGTCTACAGATAGAGCATTGATATAAACGGATAACAAAACTCAGTCAAAACATGGGGGCCTACAAACTACTAGTGAAAGGCGCAAAGCAAGTCGTTACAGTACGCAATGATGAAAACGTACGGGTTCTCCGGGGGAAAGAGATGCAACATGTAGACATCATCGATGCAAAGGGCGAGGACGGCGTTAGCATCCTCGTGGACAGGTGAGATTTCTAAGGTAACTGGTACAGGTAAATCGTTGTTGGTTGGGTTGTCACCACGTAATATAAATAAACACTCTTATCGCGTGGTCCTAGATTTGGAGCAAGCTAGCTTGATAACACGATTTATACACCTTGTTCGTATTATTTCATGCACGGATCTAGAAGGGGAGAAGAGGTCAGGGGGTCCGGACACCCCCCCCCCCCCCCCGGCAAATTAAAATTTCTTTGAATTGACAGATTCCCCTGGAGAACTCAAAATACCGTTGGACCCCCCCCCCCGGGAAAAATTTTCTGGATCCGCGCATGTTAATTCACTGGTCATTAACATACATGTACCTTTCTCTTTCTATGGATTTTTTTATTTAATCAACCGTTGCTATAAAGATTTCTGTTTTATCTATTATATCAATAAATATATGTAAATTTGGGGGTTTATTTAAAACAAATAATTATACAACTTTTTCTTATTTACCTTAAAATCACCGGTTGCATTTATTCAATAAATGCCATTCTCCTATCAAATTATGTCATAAAAATACCAGAAAAAATATAATGCATCTAAAATAACAGAAAATTCTGAAGTAAACACGTATTCCATTGCATGAAAATAATATAATAAACTATACAAGTGCTGTTCTGGCAGAAAAACTATAAATAATTGTACATGTAGTATAGTAGAAGGGCTATGCAAGCAGAGAAATCGCTCCATATCGTTTATACATGTAACAGAAGAGCTCCAATTACGAAGCCATAGGTTCTTGACAGGATGATGATGATTCTAAAAAACAAAACCCAATAAGACATCAATATTTTTGGGGGTTTGTCTTGCAGTAATGGTAGGATAGAATTCGTCGGTCTGGACTCGGAACGAGTGTCTAAGTATCCCAGGAGTGAGGACGAGGCGGAGCAAGTTATAGAGGCCAAGGGGAAATGCATTGTTCCTGGTCTAGTGGATGCTCACACCCATCCAGTATGGGTCGGGGATCGAGTCCATGAATTTGCAATGAAGGTTAAGTTCTACCATTTTGACCAAGTTAATTTATACCATTTAGTACGAATTTTCCAGTTACTCTGTACTTTTCTTACCTTACTACATGTAGTTTCATCCAGGTGAATACAATACAATTACATGTACATGTAAATATCTTTTATTTTTCAAACAGTTTTATGGTATAATTAATTAATTTCATTTCTAATTAAAGTTAGCAGGTGCTTCTTATATGGAGGTACATGAAGCAGGAGGGGGTATTCATTTTACAGTGGAACATACAAGGAAAGCTTCTCAAGACGAGCTGTACGTCAGCTTCAGCAAACGTTTGTATGACATGATGTCAGCAGGAACTACCTGTGTGGAGTGTAAAAGTGGATACGGTCTTGACACAGAGACGGAGATAAAGATGCTGAAGGTGATTGAAACAGCAAAACGAGAGCACCCACTGACGATATCCTCAACATTCTGTGGAGCTCATGCCATTCCGAAGTATGAAATGGGGCCTCTTTATCTCCCAAGTAGAGAGATAATTTGTCTAAAGATGTCCAAACATTCGATTTAGGAATTAATTTAATATAGAGCGATTACAGTCCAATGATCAAGAAATTTTTAAAACCACATTGTCTTAAACTATATTGGAAAATTTTGTATCGAGCAAAATCTAATACTGATTCTTACTTGAACAAACAAATGACGATCATAAAGAAAATATCTTCTAAAACATCTAGTATTAATAACAAACAAAAACAAAAATTGTAAACTATATGTAAATAATTTTTATCACATTTAGGGGATCTACGGCTGAAAAAGCTACAGAGGACGTAATAAATAACCAACTACCCGCAATCAAACGTCTTATGAAAGAAGGCCAGCTCCATGTCGATAATATTGACGTCTTTTGCGAAAAGGGTGTGTTCGATTTAGAACAATCCCGTGCTATACTAGAGGCGGGAAAAGCTGCCGGATTACAAATTAATTTTCACGGGGATGAATTACATCCTCTTAATGGCGCAAAGGTACTTTGTTTCTTTTAAGCTGGTTATTTTAGATGTTAATCAGTCGAGATGATTATATGTGACAATTTTGGACACAATCTTCTTCTTAAAAACGATGACAAATATTGACTGTGTCGTAGCCACAGTGAGGCATTTGATAGATACTGATTTAGCAGCAAGGGAAAAATGCTAAACAAAGGAAACGGTCATATGAAAATGTGCATTAATATGTATTGTTTCTTAATTACCGTATTCATATCTGGTTGTAATGCGATAATTAATTACTATAATGAATACGTACATCGTAAAGGTACGAATTTATGTCGAAGACATACATGTAGTAATAGTTCATGACTTCCTAGGATAAATTTGATTGTATTAAATATTACTTGATATTATAATAGCCGAAACTGCGGGTTAAAGAGCTTTAAGATTTTGAATGCCTCAGGAATGGGTTTGACGAGACTTATTTTATTGTTGTGGTGTTTTCCATAAAGACATTATTAATAAATTTTAGATGGGTGCAGAATTAGGGGCCCTTGCAATTAGTCACCTAGAGGAGATTTCTGAGGAGGGTATCGCTGCCATGGCTAGTTCCGGGTCAGTGGGCGTGGTGCTTCCTACCACCGCCTACATCCTGAGGCTGAGGCCCCCACCGGTCAGGAGGATGCTTGAGGCGGGGGTGGCGGTCGCGCTGGGCTCAGATTTTAACCCTAATGCTTACTGCATGGCAATGGTAAGAAATACCGGTGTTAGTGCCGGGGAGGGGCGTTCATTATAGAAAAAACAATGCAATATATGTTATGTGCAATTTAATTCGTAAATGAATGTGCCATAGACACCAGACATTATATATATTTATCTCATAATGAAAAAAGATATCCCGTACCTTATTGATTGGATTTGGATATATTTTTTTCCATTGCGAGAAAAAATGTGGTATGCGTCCTGGAATGGCGATTTGACAGTTCCCCTATAATTATGGTTACATAGAATATGATTAACATAGTTAGTGAAAACTCTATAAGCTTATTACTATATCTGTACTCTGTAGCCCACGGTGATGCATTTAGCGTGCGTGTTGCTGAGGATGACGATGCCAGAGTCGCTGATAGCCGCCACCCTTAATGCTGCGTCCGCCCTCGGCTTATCGAAAGATTATGGATCCTTGTCACGTGGAAAATACGCTGATTTGGTTATCATTGATGCTCCAAGGTCAGAAAAATTATTTTCTTCAAGTTTAAATATACAGAACCAGTCATAAAAAAAAAATTAAGGGTACCGGTACCTGCAACGACAAATGCTTGCATATGTGCATATGTTATCAATAGCTTTAGCAATTTTTAAAATATGTAAAATATTATTGAGAGTAAGAAATTTATGTCTATATTTTTCTGTATTTTGCAGATGGGAACATCTGATTTACCAGTTTGGATGTCATGACAAAATTATCGATTACGTCATCAAGAACGGTCACATTGCTCATACAAAATATGAATGTTGTGGTTAAATACGAAATCTTGAAAAAGAAATACATGATTTTTATTTTACATGTATTTGAAACTTCAATCAACGTTTTATTTAAGTATCATAATAAACGTTAAATTTCAAAGAAGCAGGTGTTTTGAAAATAAAGCTGGTAAATTTTTTTAAAACATATTCATATATCAATGACTATATTTGTTTCGTTTTCGTGTTTTATTTATATACATGTATTAATTGTTCAAAGTCTCGTCCTCTTTACAAACTAACAGATCAAACACAGCACTGTTGTTACCTCATTATTTATTGCTATCACAGACATATGTATACAAGTGCTTTAGATTGCGTTAGAAGCACAAACTGACAGTTCATCGTTCTTTATACACGTAGCTCCAAAAAAAGTATTTGCTAAATTTTCATCAAGTTGATGGCAAGACACCAATTTCCCACTGAATCTAAGTGACGATCGCGACATGATAATTTTGCTCAGTACTGGAAGAAATAAGCCAGCTCTTCCTCCTCTCTAGACGCTTGATCCGCTCCGTCATCCTCCCGCTTCTTGTGACGTGGAGGCTCGGACCGGAACACCAGTTTTCGACCCGTCTGTAAGACAAAAAGAGCGTTGCATTGAGGTTACTTGCTAACTTTCCAAACACTACTTGCAATTATACATGTAACTAGACACGATCTCGTTGCGAGCAACGAGGAGGTCTTCCGTCCGATTTTTAGAATAAGGAATGGCCTTACTCTTGATCTTCGTCAACGAAACTTATCCGGAAAAGGAGGCGGAATCTATGAGTGTTATGGGTGAAAGACGATCTATCCCTTTGGTGTCCCTTATTTAAGGGATCAGCTCCTTTTCATTCATTTTCGTTAAAAGATATTTTTGTGTAACGCTAATAAATGTTTAGAAATTGGTTACCGTTTTTGAGATATCTGGGAAAAATCGTTTTGGTATCCGGTCCTAAAACTCCTTTAGGGTCCAGATAACAAACAATATATGGTTGTACATTGTGAAGCACATTATTTTGAGCATCTTTTGTTAAATACTGCCTTCCAGAATTTTCCTCTATTTCGAGATATTGAAGATCAAAGTGTTGGACTTCTGGCCCCTTAAAATCCCTAATTACATAACATAGGACTAAATGATTACCATGTATAGGTAAATAACCTTAGAATGAACATTATTGCTTCTATAACGTATCACAAAATATTTCACAGTAAAAAGCTATCATTAAAAGACTTTAGGCCCCCCTCAGCCCCTTATTTGAAGGGCCAGTCCCTTTTTCTTGATTTCATAAGAACGTTCTTGTCAATTCAAACACATTTTGTTCAACAAGTGTTTACAAATTTTGTACCGTTCTCGAGATATCTTGAGAGGGTCGTTTCCGGGGCCGACCCTGTAACTCCTTTTAGGGACCGCATAACAAAGAAATTATGGTTGCAGATTGTTTTGCTCTATATTTTAAGCATCTTTTGTTCAATATTGCTTTTCAAAATGTTCCTCTATTTTGAAATATTGAAGATCAAAGTTTTCGACTTATGGCCCCTTAAAATCCCTAATTACGTAACATAGGAGGAAATGATTGCCATGTATATGTAAATAACCTTAGAATGAACATAATTGCCTCTAAAACGTATCACAAAATATTTCACGGTAAAATGTTATCATTAAAAGACTTTAGGGCCACCTCAGCCCCTTATTTGAAGGGCCAGCCCCTTTTTCATGATTTCAAATGAAAGCTCTAATCAATTCAAACACATTTTGTTCAACAAGTGTTTACAAATTTTGTACCGTTCTCGAGATATGTTGAGAGGGTCGTTTTAGGGGCCGACCCTGTAACTCCTTTTAGGGACTGCATAACAAAGAAATTATGGTTGCAGATAGTTAAGCTTAATATTTTGAGCATCTTTTGTTCAATATTGCTTTTCAAAATTTTCCTACTTTTTGAGATATTGAGCATCAAATTTTTGGACTTCTGGCCCCTTAAAACCCCTAATTACGTAACATAGGAGTTAATGATTGCCATGTGTAGGTGGATAACGTTAGAATAAACATAATTGCTTCTATAACTTATCACAAAATATTTCGCAGTGAAAAGTTATCATTAAAAGACTTTAGGGCCCCCTCAGCCCCTTATTTGAAGGGCCAGCCCCTTTTTATTGATGTCTTATAAAAGCTCTTGACTTTATAAAGATTTTTTCTTCTACATGTTATAACAAAATACAATCAAGGAAAAAGATATTGAAAGAAAACCACGAAAAATCACGACGCCTTTTTAACTGTAATTTTCGAGCTCGGGCGAGCTTCGGCGCTTTTGGTCACAGGAAAATATATATACCACATGTCAGATCTACAACTTTTTGTCTACAATTCCTGAAATTTTGAACTCAATATC
Organism: Magallana angulata; assembly: GCF_025612915.1. Taxonomy (NCBI): domain Eukaryota; kingdom Metazoa; phylum Mollusca; class Bivalvia; order Ostreida; family Ostreidae; genus Magallana; species Magallana angulata. The sequence goes on from NC_069118.1 coordinate 18,022,918, forward strand.
TTAAATCGTTTAGGAGTTTACCCCTGGACAAGCCGACCCTCTGAAAATCGTTAAATTGTAAATAACTCAAAACCGGAAGTAACGTCATCATTAAAAAAAATTTCCAATAAGGTTCAGATCATTATCTATCAGACCTAAAAGTTTCATGTAAATCGGTGGAGTAGTTTTCGAGAAATCGCGTACACAAAATTGGTTGGAAAAAAAAAGAAAAATAACTAGAGCAAAGCTCGTTGCAAAGCAACGAGTGGGTCTTCCGTTAATGTCGGAAGTAAAGCTGGAAGTTCCTGTAAGAAGCAGAGCTCTTAAACCAATAACAAGAGTAACCAAAATGAAAAGATAAAAAAATCGAATTATTCCTGGTACGACTTAACAAAATACGAATGATTTTAAGTACGACTTAACAAACACCTTTCCGATTTCAAGAACAACTTAAGAAAAAAAATCCGAATTGGTCAAGTACGACTTAACAATTATTTTTGGTACGAGTTAATATTACTTTGAACATTACGCTATTTTTTAAACCAAGGACGCGGAATCAAAATTTCCGGAAAAATCAATTTTTAAACCCCGATATCTCTGTAATGCATCGTCCGATTTTAAAACGGCTTTCAGTGTTTGATTCAGCTAATTAAGTTCTACAAAACACATATTCATTTTTCATTTGATCAGAAAATTTATTTTTTCGAAAAATTTGTTTCACTTCCGGTTTCGACCGGAAGTGACAGATTTTCATTTCCAGCCTTATTACAGAGGTAAATCGACCAAATCATCACCATTGAAATTTTCAAGCCTCTTTCTTAAAGCGTTTTTGAGAAAAGTCCGGGACAAAATGACTTTTTGAAATTTTTAAAAATGACGTCACGTCAAAACGGAGGTGACGTTCTTTCTAAAACTTTAACATTTTTGAGGGACGCCAACTTGCAAACATCTCTGAAAATTTCATCAAAATCGGTTAAAAACTTTTTGAGTTATGAAGCAAAAAAGGAGTCAGAAGAAAAGAAAAAGAATAATAATAATAATAAAAAGAAACAATAGAATAACAAGAGGGTCTTCCGTTGGAAACGGAAGACCCTAATAATAATAGGGAAAAAGAAACCGAACGAAAACAATAAGGTCTTCCGTTGGAAAACGGAAGACCTTAATTATTCACAAGCTAACGTGTTCAGAAAGATTTATCATTTTGGAAGATCATACATCTAGGTCACTATTGCGAGCAAACTCATTTTTAGGAAAGAAGACTTTAATATGCTTATTTTTGGCATAATTGCTTAGATAATATTAATCTGATCTTACATACTGATCTAACATTACTATTTTGATATCAACCTGATATTGTTACATTGATGTTCTGTTATTATTACTCTGATATAAATCTGATTTCATTACTAAATTGATATAAACCCAGTAGTATTACTTTGATATCAATCTGATATCATTACCTTGATATCAATCTGATATTGTTACATTGATGTTATGTTTTTATTACTTTGATATCAATCTGATACCATTACTTTGATATCGATCAACATGATAATTATACGTATATATACAGACCTGTTTCTTTGGCTCGGCCTTGGCTCGCTCTAGGGCCTTCCGCACCCTCTCCTCCTGGTGAAGCCTCTGCTGCTCGATCTTCTCCTCCCTCAGCTTTAACCGCCTCTCCTTGTCCTTGGCCTTCATTGTTTATAGGATGGTACACAATTAATTATCACTAACAATACTTGTGTAACTCTTGATGGACTGTATGAGTTTAATTTCTGTTGATGGTCCCCTTTGTTATTTGATATTTCATTGCCATATTAAGTCGACTGTATTTATTTTGCATCCAATTAAAAACAAAAAATACTGGCACGTACATTCAGTGTAAAGTATAACAATTTGACTGCAAAATTAAACTTTTCCATCAATTGGTAAAATATGTAACGAACCCTACTGCATGTATATTGTAACCATTATTGAGAAATAAATCCTCCCATCCCCATTCCACCATCAAGTAAACACTTCGATTGCAATCAACATTTAGAACCATTTTAACAAGACCTTGGACTTTTGCGAGAACTTAACTCTATCTATTTCTTGCATCAAAACAAGTTAAAAATGACGCTGGTTTAGAGTGAAATATGCACACATTGTGTAGTCTTAGCTCAAAATCCAGACAAATCTTGTTAATTTCAAACAGCCATGACTGACAGTATTCCCTGGTACACCCGCAATGAAATAGACAGGCCTACGTCACATTGCTGTTTGACACAACTACCCATAGTCCAAGCTCTTGTGTAAATGGTTCTACATACCTTTTCGGCGGCCTCCACTTTGTCTTGTGGCATTGTTTCTATCATTTCAAATAATTCCTCTAACCTATTTTCTATATTAGTTAACATCTGTAATGTGCTACAATATACAGTAAAGAGATATGCAGTTACTGAAATAAAGAAAACAAAATTAGATTAAATATATCATATATACCCTTAAAGAGCAAACATTTTGTATCTTGTGGCCAATCTGTGTATCGCATTTTGTTACAAAGTAGAAATAACTTGGGTACATATCCATGTAAAGGCTTAAAACAAATACACGTAATTCTCTACAGATTTTTTCACTTGTACAATTACTGACACTTGTATTGAAATTCTTTAAAGTACTGAAATTTCTGACAAAAGAAACTGGTTGACATGTAAATGCACATTTTCCTTCACCAGCATGTCCCTTCCACCTTCCTGTTATATAATACACTTAAATACTTATGTTGTGTCAAACCTGCACCTCGTTGTATTAGAGGGACCATTTACCACCGGGTTAAGAGTATAGTAGTGTCAAGAAAGCATAACACAGTAGGATACTGACATTCTGTATAGGCAACCTTCCCAAGGCCTCCTAGCAGAGAGGCAAGCCGTCCAGATATGTAAGAGTTATCTCCCGTTTTCAAAACAAAGAAATAAATTCATATCTAGCGCTATTAGTTTTTGATTAGTACTGCACACACTTCTATTAAATTCAATATCAATGCTACGAACGCAAAACGCTAATCTATATTTTCAACACACATTTTTGATGTTGTCAGTTGTAGGTAATTCATTTTGTTGGGAGATAACTCGATATCAAGCAAAAGCTAGGGTTTTTAGCGCAGGCACAATTATGAAGTAAATGTATGACAAATAAAAAATGAAATGAATTAAATAGTACTTTACAATATATTAAATTTTTTTCTTAAAATCTTACGCTACAAAATAGAATTTTTTAAATATAAAAATAGCAAAATTAAAAAAAAAATCTTCAGATAAAAGTGCAAAACTATAATTACTAAAAAATAAGAGTGCATGTAAAGAAATGATATTTATGATCAACTAGATGAATTTGAACATATGTAGTAATTAAGAAATGAAGCACACAAATCTCTAAAAAAAAAAAAAAAAAGTTTTATAGAATGGCCATTCTATTAAGTTAGTCATACAAGTACTTTACAACTCTGGACTAATCAACCAATACTCCCGCCAAACAGAGACCTGTACAGAAGGTTGCCATGGTTACAGAAAGTGCACTAACCTAATGTTTGCCTCATTGTCACCGATACAAGATCGATAAACTTCCTCTACTCGAGAGTTCAGTGAGTCCAACATCTTCTGCTGATCTTCTGCCTTGAATTCACCATAGGAAAATAATCTAAACAAAAAAAAATTAGAAATTAAAGAAAGTTTTAACATATTATCCAGAAGAGATGATGTATTTTTTTTACAATTACATCTCTATAAATGTTATTAGAAACTATAACAGTCAACATCTATTGTGCTTTTAATATTTGTGATCATAAGAAAATGTTTTATAATTGAGTTGGTTACATTTCTTACAAAACCATAGGCTGAGATAGTTTGGGGGTAAAAGAATATAAAGAAAGAATATAGCAAGAGATGAATATGTTTAATTCTATATATAAGGTAATCAAAATTTGATCTTTTGGTATTTCTCAGTATTATAGTTAAAATGATATCTATATACTAGTACATGTATTTTATATGCAATGTGGAGGCATAGTGAAAGAAATAAGTGACAATGGTTGGTAATGTGATTGTATACTTGAATTACATGGTGACCATATTATATGTTGGATCCCATGAAAAATACATGTGAGAATATGGCATTGATAACAGAGATATCATGCTGTTTGCAATACTATAAATATGTTGGGGAATTCCTTAAATTAACTTGTATTATACTGCATGCAACACCAATGAAGTACAAACCCCCAATCCTCAATTGTTTTAAGCATTTCACTGAGCAAAATAATGACATTAACAGATTATAAAAACTACAAAATAAAAACTTTCTGTTTTAACATTAAATTTTCAATGAAATAATAATATCATATGATAATGTGCAGAATAACTATTCATCAAAATATTACTGCAAGTTTTTTTGGGTTTTTTTGGTTGCAAACATTATAAGGTTCATGTTATAATTTAGATTACACAACTCATACATTAAAATTAAGTAAACTTTATGTATTTGTTGTGTAGATATTCAGAATTTATGAATTATAGACTCCATGCATGAAAGCTAAAATTCTTAATTAATATTTCTATAGATTTTAAAACTGCATGCTACAATATGAACTCCATAGAACCATTAAATCATCAAATAAATACAGGTAGTTAAAAAGGAACAAAACATACAAACATTCTACATTATCTTTCTCACTGCTGTAAACCAACTTTTAATTGTGTATAAGCCGGTCCTTGTCGTATGGGTGAAATAATGTGTATATGCGACTAGATCGCGAAAGTAAGTTGAATAAAAGTTGGTTTACAGAATGTTAATTGATACTTTAATGACTGAATTAGCAAAAAGGGTACAATAATGATGATTTAAAGAAAAGTTGATTGCTCAGTGCATTGAATAAAGTGAGTAAACAGAAATCAACATGAAATGGTTACCTGGCTTTGGTTTTTAATTCTGCTGCTTTCGTTTCCTCTTTATTAATCTGTGAGTTTAATTTGTCAATTTGTTCCTTCAGTATTGAAGTCTCTTTTTCCCTGAGAATATATTAAAGTACATATGTTTTTCTATGCATTATACTTTTCTTCATCTTTACTATTGAATTTTAATTCATGAAAATGTACATGTTCTATAAAATGATTAAACGCTCATGTGACTGAAAGCAAATAATATGCATGCTTCAATTTCCTCATGAACATATACAGTATATTAAGACAAAATGCAAGTTAATTTTCCATCTTTCCCTTCAAAAAAAGCTTTTAAAGTTATGTTATTGACAAGTATAAAAGCAATTGCTAAACCCTCGCATATTGTATAACTTAAAATATCTAATATCCTTTGATTAGCCTTTACCCTCCTTACATTTTGACTTTTGTTTGTTTAATTGTTTGCTTCATTTCTTCTAATGCCTCTTCAGTTTCTTGACTGTTTTGGATAAGAGATAAGTTTTGTTCTTCTAAATCGGCAAAAATGTCCAACAATTCTTGAGGATGTGAAAAATATAACTCCAAATCCTATAAGAAGAAAAGCACTGACTCATTATAAAAATTTTATTCATCTAAATTGTTTGCAAAATCACAAATTAATAAAAAGTTCATACATTACACATGACAATATATATTGAATTTTGAACAAGGAATATTTGTTGAGCACCAATTTTTGTGGATTTCGTTAATTTTAGTTCATCCACAGAATCAAATGTCCTTTGACAGACTACCATGGGTATTTCTTTTATTGTACCATTGCCAAAAAACTTGCCTATTATATATCCTTGAAGATGAATACTATGAAATACAAAAGAATATTAATGAATGTATAAAACTATATATATATAAGCTCTTTGTTTGCTTTACCTCATCACTCTCATCATCTTCATCCTCCTCGAGATCCACTTCTTCTGGCCTAAGAGAAATAAAATGTTAAATAGTGAAATTTCATTGATACATGCATATAAATTACAATAAAACATGCATATTAGAGCACCAGGGACAAACAACTTTGCTGTTACCATGTTTTACTGAATTTAAATCTGTATGATAGAAAATGTTGAAAATATTTAATTGAGATTTTAATTGGTCAATTAACTTATAAATAATTTGTTCTTTTTCTCTACATCCCAATATAAAAAGCAAGAATTTAATATCTTATTTGAAAAGCAAACTCTATTCTTATTATTTAAAATTTAAAAGTTAAACATACCAAGTGTATCAAATATAACATTATTAACTAAGCATGACAGATTTACTAGTATATAATGACCCTCCTTACTTTTTACTGGGGGGACCTGCTTTGCCGGGAGGGACAGGGGCAGGTTTTGGTGCCATCTTCTTCTTGGCTTTGAAGTCCTTTGGGTCAGCCTCCAGTAGACTTTTCTTGTATGCAATCATCTCTTGTTCCTTTGCTTTCTTCTTCTCCTCCCTCCTTTTTCTTTTCTGCCTTTCTTTCTTATCTCGCCAATCCTGTAATTAGAGTTAACTCATGTGTTAAATTAAAATATCTAGACTAAAACATCACAATACTTTAACTGATGTTAGCATTTCTTTGAAAAAAAATCAAAATAACTTTTCATCTTGACTTATTGATTATAATAATGTTTCATGTCAAAATGTAAAAACCTGGGGTGTAAGATTGTCCAGAAATTTCCTGTACATATGGTATTCCTTTAATGTGTCCTCATATTTGGAAATTTCTGATTTGATGGCCATCATTGCTGCATTGACCTTCTTTATTTCTGCAACTTTTTCTAATTTTGCTTTTGTTTCATTTTCGGCCCTGTGATTATAAAATTTGAGATGTTAATAGCACGATTCATGTCATATTAACATTTGAAAAACATATACCGGTAATCATGAACTCATCATAAAACCATGCATATAAGAAGCATTCAAATATTCAACCAAATACATTATACCAGACAGTTACAGACATTTCTTCAAATTTCTACGTACATATATAATTGTTGGAGTAAATGTAAACTGTGTATCAGATTTCTCAAATTTCACTACCCCCACAATCTTTATTTGTGATGGTACATTTAATGTCTCTGAATTTTAGCAATTTTAAAAAGGCTGGATTCAAAATTATATACAATAAAAAATCATGCTGGAGATTCTTTTATCACCTTATTTTCTGCATGGTCTTATTTCATTTCTGGCATATAAAGAATGCATGTGTATTAAACAATGCAATGCCAATTAACATATTTTAATGACATGAATGTTGGGTGTTATCCACTTGATAGGTAAACACACACAAATGAAATGACCTTTATTAGTTAGCTGTCCTCCTACTTACTCTCGGACTGCCTCATTTGAGCCGTGGTCATTTTCTTTGAGGAATTCATCAAACATGGCTGCATCTTCCTGGAGATACAGTTCTGCAAGGTCCAGTTTCTTTTCCTCTGCCTGGGAGATCTCCTCCAGCTTACTCATTTCATTTCTTTTCACTCCCAGAGAATACTAATAACATTAGAAATTCATAAAAATCAGTATGCACACAACAGCAGATGAAAATAGAGGTTGTAAACACATACCTGTTAACCCTCCCGCATTGCGCGGGAGACTCCCGCAAAACGGCCTAAAAATCTAAGATCTCCCGCATCCAACCTATCTCCCGCGCGGGGGACAAATTTCTCCCGCAATCGTCGTTGTCTCCCCCATAACCCCCCCCCCCCCAATTCTGAATCTTTACATGCAAATTTCAACAACCACTGCGGGGTTTTCTCTGATTTTAAGCTCAAAAAGCTGCTGTGTAGCTTGAATATATCAAAATACATCCAAGTACTGTCTACTGTGATCATAGTATGACATGTTATAGTCCAGTTTACTTTTTACGATTACTTCCGGTTTTGACTTAAATCAGTTACGTATTTAGTTATGCATAGGCCTTATAAAAAAGTAAGTAAAAGCTTAAAACATCTTGATTTTACTCTGTAACACCAAAGAAAACAATACACAGCCAGTGATGTCACTTAACAGGTGCACAGGTAAAGCACCCAAGCCACGTGCAGTGAGTCGTGACTAATTCTGTCTGGCCAGCACGGTCGGTAAAAATCAAAGTGAGTTTGGAACACTGAGTGTTTATACAAGCTACCGATAAAAGTGAAGCTCGAAGAAAAAGTCTAAAAGCATTTCACAAGAGTTTTTAAAGTTTATAGTATCGGTACTATGAATGACAGGGATGCTATAGACATTACAACAGACTCTGAGATAATTTTTAAAGATACTGGAGAAATACATGTTGTTTTGTAAATTAAAAATATATTCTATATATAAGGCAAAACAATTTTTTTAATGACTATTATTTACTGGGTTTCACTGCAAATTCAAAATACGCAAAATAAATTTTCTGTGTTTACCCTAGATGTCAGCATGCAGTGATGGTTCAATACTGAACAATAAGAAGACTTAATATAAAAAGTGGCACTGCACTATTGACTTCTTGTATTGTACCATGCAAACAAAATAATAGTTTTCTGAACATGTACAGCAACACAAGTTGTAATTGCACACTGGAAGTCATAGAAATAATAAAATTTAAAACGATTGCAAATGCATTAATAACAATGGTAAACTAAGGTATTTAATAGTATTTTTAATATATATATTTGCATTTCACGTGAAAAAACGTTGTTTACGCAAAATCTCCCCCTTAGCCAAGTTGGTAAGGGGGAGATTCTCCCACATAGCAGCTTTGAAAGGTTAACAGGTATGTAAAACATATTTTCTGTTATTTCTATTCAAATCCTTTTAAAACAAAATAATTACTACTGATATATTAAATTGAAATAGGAAGTATTTTGAGTCAATTACATTTTATTCAATTATTGTTCATGTTTAACTATAACTAATTCAAATTTCCTTAGTTTTTATTTCCAACATAGTTGGAAACGAGAAGGGGAATACATCACATACTTGAACTAAGAACATCTCTCTCTTCTTGGCAATGTATTCTGCTAAAGATTCTTTTTCCACATGCCGATCTGTTGAAAAAAAAGTAAGGCAAATTTTTGTAATGAATTATTAAATGGCATAAATCAAAAGTCCACAACATCAGATCCCTTATATAACTAACAGACTCATATGAATAAACAAAAAAAGATGTATATGGAGTTATATGATATCAATTATTTCTAACCTCTGGTGACTGCAATTGTGTGTTCTGGGTCATCTTTGACAGCAATAGCTTTGTCTGAGTCCTCCATCTCCTTTTCTTCATCTGAATCAGCTGGTTTTATCATTGAGGCTGTGCGAAAGTTAACTTTGGATGCGTATGTGGTCTTCTCATGGACTCTTAGTTTTCTCTGTTTTTCTCGTTCCTTTCAAAATATATTGAAATAGCATTGTGGGTGGTTTATGGAATTTCCCCTTCTTTACTAATCATGGGACAAGTTTATCTCATTGGATTTTGATAAAAAAAGTTAACAATAAATTGATTGCAAATATAGGAAAAAGCAAATGTGTTTTTACTAATTACTTCATTATTTCAATATTGAAAGTTTTAAAAAAAATCTTACCAGCTTTTTGCGTTGCCTCTCTTTGTCTCGTAAAACAAAAATATCACTATCTGCTGGCATTTTGAAAGGGTTGCCCTGAGAAACAAGTTCATCTACAACAGAAAATTTGTTTTAAATCTAGAGGGAATACAAGCTTTTTGTTTTTTTTCTTTTCTCATTTATCAACTAATTTGGTTTTGGGAAATGTGCATGAAAGATGAACAAAGAATAGAAAACTAATAAAATAAATGAAATATAGGCTTATATGTACCTGACAGAACTGTTGATACTGATTTAGCTGAGTTGGGAAAAGTGACTCTCCCTGACTGTCTTGATCCATCTTGTCCTTTAATTGAAAAATACAATTGACATGAATTTATACTGAAAGATTCTTTTAGGACTTGTTAAATCAATAATAGTGTATGTGTATATATTGTACATTTGAATAGCAAAATGATATTTAGTAAAACTCTACTGTCTTTATCATGTAAGTGCAAAATTTGAAAGTCAACGAAAAATTATACTGTCTTCATAGCAGATCAGTGTTGCGCTGTTTCATATAATGATGCAAATAAGAATACAGCCCCTTTGTTAATTTGCAGCAATTAGGGCATCTGACATTTTTATAGACAGCATTCAAAATGTTTATTCATAACCAACTCACTAGATTTCTTTCCAGAACCCTCTGAATTTGGTGAAACCACGTTAGACCTATTTGGTGAATCTGCCATGACTGATTGTAATGTATGCACCACCTATAATGAAATATTAGCTTTTTAGAGGAAATTCGAAATGTAAACAGATAGTCGAATTAACAATGTTGTCTACACCATGAATTAATTGTCATGACATTTCCAAACACGTCTTCCTCAAAAAATATATATGCAATTTCAATCTTATAAATTTAAAAACAACAAGACATAATTTATCGCATTTAAACTTGCCGACAATCTCCACAAGTATCCCTCCTCGTAGCCTCACTGTTTACAATTTCCGTGGTAACACAGCTAACGCCACCTATTTCCGCTAAGGATAATAACTCGGTTGTTTACATCCCAAACCCGTTGTGAAAATGTCGTACGCCGATCTGAGTGTGTTAAATTGCGACAGGAAAACATTACTGGAAAAAGTTGGCGTGGCAGTAAAACGTACGTATATTAAGTGTATATAGTACTTCAAACGTTGAAAATATTTGAGTTCTACTGAACAATAATTATAAAAACACATCTTCCGAAATATTCCCACGTTTTCTCTGTGGGGGTTTGGTTGCAATGGTTTATCGATCCCGATCTTAATGTTTTTGTAATAACTTTTTTTCAGTTGGATATGAAGTTATTGCGTTAGACATCGTCCATACACCGTCAAAGAATGCTACAAAAAAGAAGAAAAAGCAAAAAGATTCCAATCCACAGGTTCAGAGCCTTTTTTTTCTTTTCATCAAAATTCAATACATTGACAAACTTAATAGTAATACTTTTTATTTAAGTAAGGACAACTGATTACTGAATTTTTATCAATATTTGAAAAATTTAATTTGGAATGTGTTAAAAAGAATAGCCAAATGATTTTTTTTTAAAGTGTGTAATCTAGCTAATTTCTTAACTTCTTGTTTCTATTATTGAAAGAAGAAATACATGTATTTCAAGAAATTACAATCTCATTTAAGTTAGATCCGCTCGCTTACTCACTACATAAAGTTTTTGTAGCGAGTAAGCGAGCGGATCTAACATCTAATTTTAATTTGATTGAAGAAATTAAATAGCAAGCTATAATATGAATTCATAACCTTGTTCTCTTACATGTATATATCTGCTAGCAGCTAATACTTGTATGCTATTTAAAAAGATGTTGAAAAAGTGGTATATATGTATAGATGAAATTATTAATTGTACATGACCAGCATTTGTCTCTCTATGACAGGCTAGCGAGGGAGTGATAAAAGCAAGCACATTGAAACTGACAGAGGATGAATTAAAAGATCTCCAAGTAAAGTGATCGAAAACAACCTTATCATATCCTTTTTTACTTAAAATGTTTTTAAATTATCAACTAACCATTTTTAACGTTTAAGCCATACACAAAACCTTATTAATTGAATTTTATTTAGCAATACATTGAACCCATATGTTTATATTTGTTTTCTGTAAAGTGAAACATTCAGATACAGATAAATTATCAATACATTTAGGGTTGTCCTTTCTCTTTGTTCAGATTGACAGCAAACGAGTAAAGATTCTGAGCCGGGTGACGTTGAATGTCACAGATAGTGAACAGCTGCAGTATCTGGTGAGAGAGGGTTGTAGTCTTGTCAATCATGTATTCCTCCATCAAGGAGTGAATGTTATATTTTATACCAAAAAATCTGGGCATAGCTAACTCTTTTTTTATGACAATTTCCTTGCTGAAAATTGCTCCAATACTGCAGTTAAAACCATATAATTATTAAATGAGTATTTTAACACTTTGCAAAACTGAATGATATAAATTATAAAGCTCTTCTAAGTGAGGGTACTCTTTGTGTGCTGTTGATATTACAGACACTGATTATGATGTCGCTGTTTTGTAGATGTCACCCGAGGTACAGGAGTATGACATTGTAGCTGTTCGACCCACATCATCCGATATTTTCACTGTAAGTCAGTTTCCCAATATCTTCATTTACCAGTAACTTGTTTCAATGATTCATATGGCACCAATTATATTCATTTTTTAAAATAAATTTTTCAAAAGAAAAGAAATTAAAGAAGTTAATTTTGTAAATATATTTTTTGCAGTTTTGATCTTCATATTGAACTGAATATATAAAATAAAATAATTATGAAATTAGTTTTAATTTTTTTTTCCCACCAGAAAGTTACAAAATACATCAACTTAGACATCATTCAACTGGAAATGGATAAAAATGTTAAAATCATCACACCTGGAGGCCTGAGTGAAGTAAGAATTTTCATTATACTTTCATGTTAAATACTGAAATCTGATTGGTTTAGACGCAGTTGATAATCCCTTCCTTTACCCTCAGCGTTAGCAACACACTTAGCAACGGGTAACACTATATAAATAGTGCCTGTTTGGGAGGGTAACAGTTGAAATTGACACCCCGAGGAAACCATTGTCAACGGGCACGAAGCGGAGGTTGAAAATGGTTTTCGAGGGGTGTCAATTTCAACTGTTATCCTCCCAAACAGGCTTTATTTATTTTATTATACTGAATGTCTTAATTTTAGAGATTTTTTTACTGCTTTTATATAGAAATGATGTGAATTCCAAGGCGAACCGTACACGCATAATTAACGCGCATGTAACAATTGTAGTGTTACCCATTGCTAAGTGTGTTGCTAATGCTGAGGGTAATAGAATGGATTATGAATTGCATCGAAACCAATCAGATTTCAGTATTTAACATGAAAGTATAATAAAATGAATTGATACATGCGCCGCGCGTTAATTATGGGCGTACGATTCGCCGTGGAATTCACATCATTTCTATATAAAAGCAGTAGAAAAATCTCTAAAATTAAGACATTCAGAATAATAAAATAAATAGTGCCTGTTTGGGAGGATAACAGTTGAAATTGGCACCCCTTGAAAACCATTTTCAACCTCCGCTTCGCAACGGTTGACAATGGTTTCCTCGGGGTGTCAATTTCAACTGTTAATCATCCAATCAGACCCTATTTATATAATGTTATTGCAATGACTAAATTAATTCTTTACTATTTCTTTTTTAAAACATCATGAAATTATCCTATCTATTCAGCAGAGCTGGCAACAAGGAACATTTCTTATTTGTTGTTATGAAGGGAATATTTCAAAGCACCTGTTTAGCTTTAGAGGGTCACATTAGATTTACTTTTCATATATGAATAAACTTCTTTTTTCAACAATCCCAATTAGAATTTACCCACTGAGAGATTGGGGTTCACTTTGTGAAAAAATGTTGTAGGTATTTTTTATTTTCATTTTTTTTTTGTACTAGGGAATACAAAAGGGGATTCATTTTGAGATTCAGTATGGCCCCGCTCTCCGGGACAGCTCTGTCAAGAAATATCTCATTTCTAACTCACAGCTGCTTGCCAGTTTTAGCAAATCAAAGGTAGGTGAGATTTGATGGCCTTCCATAATGTGATAATTTCTGTCTTTATTCAAAATACAATGGAAAAATTTAGAGATTTCCTATTTCAACGTAAAAAAAATCATTTAAAGTAGTCCAAGAATCGCACTACGTCATAATACGTATTTTACAATATTGGTTCGACTTTTACAAAGCGTTTTAGATACCCGGTATTGATTTTGCTCTACATCGCTGTTGTAAACAATGGCAATAATAAGCAATTAGAACGGTGATATATGTATTCTATGAGAGATAGAAATGATTAATGTTGAGAAACTCGATTCTGTTAAAGTAAAATGAAAAACGAAGTTTCTGATTAACCAGGATATCAGGTATGCTTATATCTTCTTTGTTTTGACCTCCCCCCCCCCCCCCCCCCGAATTTTTCTTTTTCTTTTACTAAAACCGGTTTAAATTTAGAAACAGAGGCTATTTCGAATTTAATCAGTCGTCAATTAATTAATGTTTACAATATGATATCTAACATTGTTGACAGATCTAGGCAGAAAACTAGCAAAATGTGATTTTTTTATGGATTTTTTCGTCAGGGTCTACTTGGTTTAGAGCTTATAGCGTGAAAAGTAATCCGTCAACATATAATTTATTTTACCAAATCTTTTTTCTAAGATGACAATCTATGAAATAAACACCATGAATTTAAGTTTGAGTCCATAAAATAGTAAAAAAATTACCAAACGCGATAAAAGCATTGCATTTTTTGTATTCTATTTTGATACATCAGGTCTATAAAGCGTACTTACTTACAAAAATTTGCGCAAAATTATTGATGAGATATGGCTTAAATAAATATCTATACTCTATTTTGTATGTTCAGTTCTAATTTTCCCAACATCGGTAATTATTTTTAGGAAAGACGGACGTCTGGCAAATTTCATAATTGTCAATAATTTTCGCAAGGGGGTACACCCGTCTGAGAGGTGATAACAAACAAACTAGCATGTAAACATACAAATTTTCTTTTGTATATGTATTACTAGAATGTATATTTATCATTTAAAGCTTGAGCCCATTTAGTGCCGAGTATAGGACTACCTTAATGAGAGATGTCACCATTTTTTATAAATATGGCAAATGCAAATTGAGATATGTGTACAATTTATTCTAAACTCAAAATTGAGCTGATATCCAAGTCAACTTTTGTTAGCCTGGCTATCTCTGTAGTGGGCTATACTTTACTTAAAGAAAAATGCATATTCACTAATGAGTTCCCTTTCTTTTTTAATTGAAGAACATCATTATTTCCAGTGGAGCTGAGAGAGTAAGACATGCTTTCATATTTATTTAGATACATGTACCATAAAACAAAACCCATATTTTATTAAGTGACTCATGTATAAACTGAAAGTTTTTTAAAAGTAGTTATCGATGTGAATAAGCTAGAGCCAAAAAAATGTTATCAGTATTTATTGTTGTTTTTATTTCTTTTTATAAAAGCTCTAAATACTTGATTTTCACAGGCAATAGAGCTGAGAGGACCCCATGATGTTGCAAATTTGTATCCTTCAAAATTTTAACAGAAATAACTGCTAGCTACAATTCCTATCATTCATATGTACAGTGTTTTTCTTATGATTTACATGATATGTATACATTATTAAAGTTGTACCAATTGTTGATTAGAAAAAAAATAGATTTACTACTCCACTTTATTTTGAATGTGTTGATCATTAGGTGGATTGTTGAGTTTCAACCGATATACACTATAATACTGCTTTGTTGCTTTTGATTAACTTGAACAATTATTTATATTTTTCCATGGGATTTATTCCCCTTTTTGTTACTTGCATAATGCATAATTTTGTAATGAAATGTATTTTGATGTATAATAAATACTTACGCAACCCCAAAAAAATTCCCTAAATTGTATTGTTACTATAACCAAGATCAGAAATTTCCCTTCCAAACTTGAACAAATGAATTTAAGTTTGAGAATGTTTCCCTTATCATTGTGTAGAGGCCTACTGTTTGGACTGAATGAGGCTCAGGCCAAGAACTGTGTCAGCAGGAGCTGTAGAAGTGTGCTACTACATGCAGGTAAGTCAGACACATGTAAATATACTACCTGTGGGGAGTCATGTAGTCAGTGAGTAAAATTGTTTGAAGTAAATCTACATTTGAATACGCAGTTTCATGTCTAAAATGGATGTGGTCTCCTCTTTAGATATTAACGAATGAACTTATATAGACATAATGTTACATGTATATATTTATATCACTGATTCATAATTATCTTGACAATCATATTTTGAAATATATTTATTTTCAATGCAGAAGAAAGACGAGCCTTGAAAGCTACAATAGCCCTATCATCAGGTGACCTTCCGGACGATCAGAAGTGGGTCAAAGACAAACTGAGTGAGGTCCACTCCCAGGATACAACTGGAGAATCCTCCCCAAAGAAAAGGAAGCTTGAGTGAATGTCGGATTTGAAACTTTAAGATGTTGAGTTGTTACTTGTGTCATTTCATGATTTTTTTTGTCATTAAAGTTAGATTACTCATCTTAGTGCTTTAAAAGATTAATCATCTGGTTGTTTTAAATTTGAAAAGAAAAGTGTTGATTAATTGAGCTGTATGCACTAAAGATATTGAAAGATATAACCTTGCACTATGAGTTGTAACCTGAATTTTTACTTAAAACAATTCATACACTGTATATGCATATAAGTGTGAAATGAAAATGGGCAAGACATCATATATGTACACCAGGAATGATGCATCTTCATGGCTTTAATCTTACACCAGTGATTTCTAAACTCCTTGCCCTTTAATTACCAAAGCTACCGATATGATACGTATTTTTTTCTGATGAACTACGACCCCGGCGGTGTTCGCCGCCACAAGTCCACCGGGAACGTTCTCGTGTATCATCTAATTTCAATAGGTCAACCAAACTCCAGGTCGTGGTTCTTACCCCTCAAGGGACGATTCACTGCTCAAGGTCAATTACTGCGCCATCTATCATTCTGAATGTCGGTGATTTAGGAATAAATGCATTGTATTATCGAGAATGGTTTCCCAATATCCTATGAATTAAGGATTAAGAGTTCTTAGAAATTCGAGGTCTTTTTATTCTGTAACACACACACACAATATGAGACAATTACATTTAAAATGATTTATTTTATTTTATTCAAGTTTTAGAAATTCGTTACATAAGATACAAACGTTGTTAATTTTAAGTGGAAAAAAAATACATTAACACGGATCCAGATAACTAGAGAAAGTATATGTTTGAACTTAAATATATCGATACATATTAATTAACGATTGTTTTACTTTTATCTAACATTAAGACTTTTGGAGTTTTTCTTGGAAATAGTTTAATACATATTGGATCTAGATATATGAACTAATTATACAATTTATAGAATTTTCAAGCGACATGCAGACTGATGGAATAAATTAACGCACAAGTCCTTTTAAAACGATAATGTCCAAGGAATAATTAATAACCTCGCCAAAGGACCGTCTCGTCACTCAAAATTACGGTTCTTCAACGGCAACGCCACTCGATGTTTATCATGCATGCCTTTTGGATTTCCTAACAACGATACAAAAGGTGGAACAATTTACTTCATTTGTATTTTGGTCGCGAATTTTTTTCGCCGCTAACCACCATTATATATTTTTTAATTTATTAGGATAACGAGCTTAAATTAAACCAATCCAGCGGCGACAACTTGCGAAATAAACTTTTTGCGAAGAAATTGATTTACCATTTCATAAGCTGCGGGACAAATGCGTGAACAGATACTAGTGAATTAAAATCAGCTTATGTATACGTATTTTGACAATATTAAATGTAGGAGCATGTAGCAAAACTATAGATATTTCAAAGTCCTTTTGTGAGCTGATTTTATTAGTCAGCTTTAAGGAGGTTGTGTGTTCCACTAAATAACCTATCAAATCTACCTTAAAATTTTAAAAAAATATGATTTTTTTGCTTTAAATTATAAAATGGTAACGAAAAAAACCATTTATTTTAGCTTAAACTTTTCAATATTCCCCATTGTCATTACATACAGAGCTTTCTTCTCGATGATATCAACATCAAGTCTTAAATATGAGTGTTCGAATTGGAAAAAAAAAATGAAAAAGTGAATGACCATTACTCAGAAATGGCTAAACAACACTGCGTCCAATATCAATTTGAATAACAGTTTGGAGGTTATCGACTAGAAGTTTCATATGCACACAGTCTCCAAGTAATACCAGTGATGGATGGGAGGAGGCCATTATTGGCAATCAGAAGGGAACCCGATTCCCGCTCAGGAAATAACATGCCATTTCTCGCCCCGGTTGTTTCAGTCAGAATCCCAGCGATAATCACGACTAATTATTGTTCAATACAGTAGCCAGCGCAGAGGACGTACGCCGATCGAGTAAATCCGGACGTTTCTGTGTCTTGTACAATCCTATGGCTATTTGGAAATGAAATTCATTTCTTATTTCGTGTTAACACGCGAGATATTAGTACCATATATTACGTACAATTACATTATTTTCTATGAAATTATGATATTAACTAATTTCATGAGGCTTAATTTTAAATGCGTACAATGTATGAACAGGAAGGTGTAATATGTGAGGATCTAAATAAAAATTTCCACCGGGGGGGGGGGGGGGGGTCGAGGGATATCTATGTTTACTGGGGGGGGGAGGCCCATTTTCGGTAATTTTACTATGTAACTTTTAAGGAATTTGAATTTTCCAGAGGGGAGGGGGTCCAGACTGCTCCTCTCCGTCTACCGCGCATGTATGATAGCCATGAAACTACAACTAATGATTTCATATTGAATTAACTCAGAGCATTCATATATTTTATCTCAAAGGAACTATATGTTCTCCACTCAATGACATTTGCCTCCAAATACACTAGAAGGTACGAGGAAAAAATGATAATGATTGAACGCTCTACGCTTTGCTAAATCTTCTGTGTGTATATATAGCTGTATACTGGTACGTTGGGGGACGTTAACTTTTCAGCGTTTCCAAATAATTTTTTTTTATATATAATGAACATTTGTGACAATGTGAATATGGAACACAAACGACAAAGTGTCGTTTGAGCTGTGAAAGACACATTTTGTTTTATCATTTTTGTCTCTTGTCGCACTAACACAATTAATTTTTGGGGGAATTCGCAATACTGTAAATAAACCACTTCTCGATAGTTATATTTATATACGATTTGCACCATGCGATACCATGCAGTTGACATTGAAAAATGACTTTTTGAATTTCTGTCGTAATAAAAATCCTGATAACAACTTCACATGCACAATTTCTTATCGTGCAGTTATAGGTCAAGGCAATAAACGACAAAGTGAAATTTGTTCCCCGCTTATCTGGACAAGGGGCCCACTCCGTGTCATCGCCCTGATTGATAATCTTCATCAGCTTTCTATTACATTCTAGGCTCTAATAACCCCTCTCTCTCTCTCTCTCTCTCTCTCTCTCTCTCTCTCTCTCTCTCTCTCTCTCTCTCTCTCTCTCTCTCTCTCTCTCTCTCAGGCCCCCTTTCTGTATTGCTACTCATGTCAGTGTGCAAAATTTAAATTTTTCTTAAAATTACATTATAAAATTGCCAAAAATATGCCTCGGACCTTCCCCTGGCCAACTCAAAGAACCTTGGGACCCCCCCCCCCACCCGAAAAATTTTCTGGATCCGCGCATGAGCTGGAAATTAAAACTCTAGATAAGTGATCCATTTTTTTATATATAATATCAACAGATTGTCAACTTTCCTTCTTAATGCTCATAAAATATGCTATTTAAATGTGTTCATAATAAGTTCAATTCTAATTTAACAAATAGTGGAACACGAAATTCGCCGTAGAATACACTTCATTTTTATATAAAAGCAATAAAATTTTCTTTAAAATTAAGACATTCAGTATGATGAAATAAATAGTGCCTGTTTGGGAGGGTAACTGTTGAGATTGACACCCCTCGAAAACCGCGTCGGTTGACAATGGTTGTCTCGGGGTGTCAATTTCAACAGTTACCCTCTCAAACAGACACTATTTATTTAATGTAGCATTAACCATTAAAGGTGTTACAAAAATCAAATTATTTAATAGAAAAGTGTTTGTGTATCATGTTACACGACTAAGTTTTATATTGTTATGTATTTATTTGTATCAGCACATTGCACCACAACGTGTTCTCGGGTAAAACGAATATGCCTTTCCCTCAAAAGGTTTTATTCCACCCGGTCACCAGTAAAGTTCATGAGTATTAATTTCATTACAAATATTATATATATAATGCTACTTTCAACACATTAATAAATGCCTTTGTTACATAAACTCTTCACCGTTGTTTATCCATTAAGCATGCACTTTTCAGCTCAGCATGTTTTCACGTAAAACATTTACACAATATTATCAACTTTCCCTATATCACAGTGGAAGCTGGGGAAAAAAGAAGAACTTGTAACACAAAATACCTCTGAGTGTCGTAAATAAATCCCTTAATCGGCGCCTGGAGACTTATTAACACGAGTGAAAGAGTCTGAACAGGAATGATACAGCTTAGAATATTTTAACAGTTGCAATATGATTACAATTTCAAGTAATGAAACACCTAGTCTAGTATTAACACAATGATACATGTACATATCGGTTATTGCATAGCTTCTTCATCAAATTCACAGATACAGTCTACTAGCTACAAGCATCAACACAAAGGCCTTATATTTCGTTGCCGTTATATATCAACGCAAAAATTCTTATCGAAGTAAGACTAATGACTGCAGGTATTACCCAAAAGGCCGATGTATTTCAAAGTTTTTTAAAGTGGCATGGTCACGATTTTGGTCAAATTCTATTTTTCTGTTTTTATTATTTACGATGCTTAAGGAATGCATTTCTGATAATCAAATGAAATCATAGAGTTATAACAAGATGCATGGCTCACAAGGCTCGTGTACCGTTGTTGTTTACATAGATTCAATATACCTGTAAAAAAAAATGTCATGCTGATTTGTCTATCTTTTTATTCATTTTAATTAAGCATAAATAAAAAGTTCCTAGCGTTCAATACATTCATTTTACGTCAAAAACTGGAATTTTCAATTCATCATTTAAAATTCAAACAAAAGCCTTGTTTACATAGCAAAAAAGTATAAGCTCTGTGACTCGCTTATAACTCAGCGACTGACACTCAAATCTTGGTTGCCTATTAAAAATGCCGTACTTATGCATTGTGAACATTAAAATCAGAAAAATCATTTTGACCAAAATCGTGACCATGCATGTTCCTAATCATTACTTTGATATAGAAAGAGGAAGAACCCACAAATAGGCAGTAACTGATATAATTTAATTGTAAATGAAAAGTTCCTTTGATGTATAAAGTGCTCTTATTTGCTGCACAAATTGTCAAACGGTATTAATTGTACACTAGAGATTGGACAACAACATGAGATTATTACTACTTGCATGACCTATGATACTCGCCATTTATTTAAGGCCGTATGGTAGAAATCTATCTCCCATTGGATCTGATTATTTTGGATGATTTTGTCGCCTTGAAATTGATTTGGTACTTTTTTTAGTTGATGAGCACCCCCCCCCCTTCCCGCTTAAATGAAATATAAATCCAAGCTTTTATCTCAGACGATCTCAAATCTCACTTCTGCTCATCAATGAAAAATTACAAAATGTAAATTGTGATCTTTTATAAACCACTGGCATATCTATTTTGGGGTTTTAATCATTGGTTCATTTTCCTCCATTGTAGCATGTATAATTGGCAATTATATGATTGACTCAAGAGTACCGGTACAAAGATTGACATTTTCACTTAATAAAGACCAATCATGATTGTATGCAATAAAATTTAACAATTAATCACATAATATAAAACAAAGACCCTAAATTGAATTAAAAATTAAAAATAGTTTAATTAATCAAAGATTGTAAATCTCAGTTGTCTAAAGGTCACGGAATGAATTTACAATGTCGTAGGCTGACAAATACGATATATTTATCTCAGTGGAAATATAAACTCAGCAATAACGGGTGTTCGAAATAATATCCTACGTTTTAGAGAGGGCATTGGTTTTCATCAAGTTCACACATGTTGGCCGTCATTGGTTTCAAATTCAATTGAGTCCTGTGATGACAATAGCTAAAACCCGTTCTATGATTAATTCTGTATTAATTTTATCGTGTATATAAACTCTTCATTTTCTTTCTTTCCTTCCTTTTTTTTAAATATAGACCAATATAATTTGTTTTCTCGCGTTCTCTTATGAACTTTAAATTAAAACACGCTTGACACATAAACAAGATCTTTGAAAAAATCGTGATGCATTGAGCACATTCTATATAGTTTTTAAAAGTTAATGTTATGTGCATTTTAAAGGGGCATGGTCACGATTTTGGTCAAAAATTATTTTTCCGATTTTGTTATTTACAATGCTTCAGAAAGGCATTTTTAATATGCAACCGAAATCTGAGTGTCATTTTTTTTAGTTATAAGCGAATTGCAGAGCTTGAAATTCTTTGCTATGTAGACAAACTGTTTGTTTACATTTTGAACGTTGAAGTAAAAATTTATGTTTTAAATCTAAAACAAATGTCTTAAACGTTAGAAACTGTTTATTTTTGCTTATAATAAATAAAAAGATAATTAAGACAAATAAGCTGGAAAAAGATTTTTACAGGCATATTGAACCTATGTAAACAAAAACAGGGCATGAGCCTTGTTTACATGACAAAGAATTGTGAGCCCTGTATCTTGCTTATAACTATACGAATGACTCTCAAATTTTATTTGATCATTAGAAATGCTTTTCTAAAGCATTGTAAATAATAAAAGAATAACAATAGAATTTGACCAAGTTCTAGACCATGCCCATTTAAAGTTTTCTATTGCTGAAAAAAGAATGTAGTTAATCATAATCATCGTCATTTTAATCATCATCATCATCATCGTGGTAATAAATAAGTGACGTCAGGCGACGTAATGATGAATATTATTACCTGTTTCTAGTGTCACAATCTGCGAAGCTACCTGGCATTTCTGAAGAGAAATTTCAACAATTTCAAAACTTAAAATATATACGTTTTTATAACTCAGTGTATACGAACGTTGAATGATGGTGCACATTATCATCTGGTGCGAACTAAATACGCAATGTTAACCTTCTCATTATCACCGTATCAAATATGCATAAAGATAAATGTACAGTGGAAATATTCCTGGCATTCTTTCTTAGCTTATGTCAGAAGCAAATAAATGTCTCGGGAAGCAGCGTTATTTATAAAATATAGGGGAAAAAAGAAAATCTACACTAGCAGTTTCTTGCGTGAACATTGAGTGCTGCGGAGATTCATTAATAATTCTTATGTTTAGACGTCGTTATGATATGGCCTTTTTAAAATAGAATAATTTCTATTTTAGCATTTAGTTTGAGTCATCAATGCTTCTTATATATCTACAATGACAACATAGGAGATCTAATAATACCACAAACACTACTATTTTAAAATGACAGTATATATCATTTCTAGTAATCTAAAGCATCTAAATACAATGCAGTGACAACATACAAAAGTTCTTATAATACTACATCTGAAAAGTTTGTGACCTGGAATATTTGACTTCCTGGTCGTTTTTTTGTTGTTTTTTTTTTTTTACATCTTTTTGACTATGCATTACATTTTTTTATACACTTGCATTCGAATTCATAGACAATGCCATGTTTTTCACCGTATTGAAAAATTATAAATGAGGTACTTGATATATAAGTGTATTAGCGTTGTATTATATATTGAGTAGGAGAGACGTTTCGGTATTATTCGGAATAACGACGCAAACACCACTCCATGCACATTACTTGATGAACGTTGTTTCCCAATTAATTCCTTTCTGCATTTGTTCCAATTCTCCATTTTCAAAATAAATCTCTAAAATCGCGAATCTGTGTATAACGTAAATAATGAATGATTACATGTAGTATATGGATATGCGGGTAGAGGCGATAATGGGTGATTTACAAGATAAAGAAATGTCATCGAACTCGCCGTAATATTGCATCACCACGTGATCAATAGAACAACTAGCATGGCGGGAGTTACATGGAAGGGAAATAGATTATTTACGACTGTCATTTAGTAAACAAATTCCCAGAGAGCTTTTACACACACCCCAATACTTCTCCATCCCACTTTAGAAGGAAATATATGCAATCAATTACACTGTAAGTATGTGGTAAGTGTACAGATAATTTCAAATGCCCTTATTGATATTTCAATTAAGATGGAGGGAATTGCTGGATGTGACGTCCTTGAATACTAATAAACACAAATGAACAGAAACTGTTCGTCAGAAGGAATTCTACCAATGCATTTTTAAAGGGGCAATTTTGCAAACGACCCTGTTTAAGATTTCCTTCGATGGATTCAACTGGTACATATGGGGAAAAAAACAATAAGATAGAATCGACACTAACATGTACTCAGTATATTCATATACATAAAACAAATATGTTATTGTTATCTATTTATTGTTATCTATTTATAGTCTTAAATTCTTTCTTTTCTGAGCATATTTCCTTGTAGTCAATGGAATATATTTATTTGAGAAATAAGGAATCCTTTTTAGTATCATGATGTGATTATATAAGATCGGGGGTGAATAAATCCAATGAAGCCCGATGGGCTTTATAATAGTTTTGATTACTCCCGACTGTATTTGACCACCTCATGATCTTCAAAGTACGATTCCTTTTTACTTTATTTATATAATTTTCAGAAAATTTACGATTAAATATTACAATAACCATTGATGAAATTATTTGGATTATACATTACAAAATCGATTTATAGTGTTTTCACAGACTAAGACGCTGGAAAATGTAAGTAGTGTTGGATCAAATAAAAATCCGTGAATAAAATTGATGCGTAACTGACCTATCAAAAAATGCCTAAGCTTGCCAGAGGACCTCCTCCTGATAGCGGCTATTTCTGTTCCTCACGCTGCCTCCAATATACAACAGATTCTGAACTTCGGTTTCTTTCGTTGTTTAATTAGAAACAAGCTTTATATCTTGTAAATTCTTCACGAGGTCTTGACCCTTAAGTTATGCAATAGGAGGAAGATAATGATGCAGAAAATAGTCAGGTTTTTTAGCTACAGAGATTAGTTTTATTCAGATATTTCCCCCAATTACACATTAAATAGAATAGTTTACCTTTTAAACAGTTTATACATCCAGCTAAATTTTAAATAACAAAATATGAATGTGATTCAAGTAAAGAAAATGATTAAAGAAAGTTTCATAGATTAACAAAAACTAGGTGCACCTCTAGTTCATTTCCAGCGTTAATCAAGATATATATTTTTTCATCAATAATTTTAAGTTCAAATTCTTCTATTAAAGATATTTTTAAATCAACAGAAACGCGGCAATAGAATTAATCAGAATAAAATAGGAATGTGTATAAACGTATTAAAATTGTTAATGTAATGTTTTACAATTTCAAATTCTTTAAAACTTTGTAGAATTTAGAAAAATAAATGAACGCATAAGTTTTGCAACCCGATGTAGAAAAAATATGATATCAATGCTACAAATATCTTTGACAGAGTGATATGCTGGTATTCAATTCAAAAAATTTCGGAATGCTTTATGTACCGGTAAAAAAAAAATTGTATCTTTTGAAACCTAGTATTTATGATCAGAAAACTCGCCACTTGTTTTAAGCGATACTCTGGTGGGATTTTAAAAAGAACATACGGGAAACCCGTATTGGGTTAGTCAATGAAACAGGGGAAGAAATAGACAGTATTACAATCTGAAGCTGCTTAAAAAAGTCCAAGATAACGCATTTGGATGCGATGGTTAACCAGCCTTGAGACTTAATCATTACTAAATACTTCAAATAATTAAACTATAACTCAGATCAGCTATCGATTTTTGGAAATAGTTTTCATTTTTCGTATCACCAGTGCACTTTTAATCTTCAACGAAACATATATAGATCTATAGATGAGTGTGGAAACTTCCAGGTTTCCATGAGAAATTATTGGAGAGAAAATTATACTGTTGAAAATATTGGTTACTCGATGAAGTAGTTTTTGACCGTCAATGTAAAACAACTCCAAAGTTAGCAATAATTTAACGAATAGAGAATTAATATCAATAGGTAATAAAACATTGATATTAATTAATTAGAGTCGGTTACAAGTGAAACCAAGGCTGTCACAACGACACAAAAAACTGACAAAGGGTCCTATGTTATTGCTGACATCGACATGAATTGAACTGTCAGGGGTCATGTTAGGGGTCGTTCACCTAAATTTATAGAGCTTTGATATTTTTTTATAGCTTTATGACAACTGTAATAGAAACATGTTACAATCTGAACTACAATTTCGTCAAACGAAACATTCAGGTTCCATATATAATGGAGTAAACAAAAAAGTATAAAGAAAGAACACATTTATTGATTTGTAACATGCTGGTAACATGCAAAGACAATTGCGGAAAACAAGAAATTTCTAATAGATATGGGGAAAAAAATCCATTATATATTTGCAGAGCAAACTTAGATAAAAATATACATTTCCTTGATTATTTATTGTCAGATGGACAAAGCTTGGAATATAATACTGACAAGGTATTGAGAACAATGCATGCACAATACTAAAAGCTGATTACAATGATACAATTAAGTGTGAAATTAATTGGAATTCAAGGAAATATTTGACTTGCTGGGCGCTGGGAGTAATAAACTACCGGTATATTAGACGGTGTCGATATCAATATATTGGCGTTCCCCGTGATACTTGGGAAATCATTTCTGTTTCATCTCTGGATGGTCAAGCAAGCCCAGAGGGGAAGGCAGCGATTTGTTTCTTATTTATCACAGACTTATTTCATAAACCACGAGAGAAAGAGAGAGTAATACTCGCGCAGATATTTAACTTGAAGGATGTATGTAAATTTTTTGAATGAATTGTAAATTTGTAAAACCGCCGTATGTTTTATAAATCTGCAGAGCCATATTAAGAGCTGGAGGTGTGGCCTCGCTGTTTCATTGATGAAGAGGAGTGACGAACCGTTTTTAACATTGCAGGAATTCTTCAAACGTGTATAAAAATTGGGTTTTAATTGTAATTAAGTCTGTGTTTATTTGTTTGAAGAAGAAGGAAGAAGCAGTTTATTGACTTGAAAATTTTTACCATTTATTTCTTTGCTGCAAACATGATTCAGACTGATGTTACCGTTTTCTTCACTTTAATCACCTCTGGTAAGTAAAAATTATTTACATAAGCAATTATTTCCTTTCGTGATAAACTTTTTGCATGGATATTATTTTGCTTTATTTGGAGCAAATCATTTTCGCTAGATTCTAAAACTTTTTTTATTGGGATTTTATTTCAAAATATTCTTACGGATATTTCTGTTTTAAAAAAAAAAAGATAAAAAGACGGGCTCTTATAGTAGATGAGGGAGTTACTTTTAAATTACAGATTTAAAGTTGATAAATGAATAGATTCTACTTTCATATCAACTGTTTCAGAGTTTTGTTTCCCATTATAAACAATTATTAATGCTATTATACAGAAAGAAAATCACTCGAAAAGCCAAAAGGTGCAAACAAAGGAAAACCAATGTTAATGCTATTATTTTCGTTGACCCCCTCATTTCCTTATAAAACAAAGCCATTTGCTCAATATATATTACCTTGTTAACAATGTCAGTCAACTTACAAACAATTGTTGACCTTTTGCAAAAACCTTGTTGATGTCCTAAATATCGCATCCTGCTAAAAAAAAAAAAATTCTTGGTCTACAACGCTTGTCAGACTTTTATTTTCTCGTCAAAGCAATTTTGTTGAAGCCTAGGGGCCAACTTGAGACTTTTTAGAATGCTCAAGAGAACTGTTGTCTGATTTTTACTATATCAGTAACATCAGCAACGTGAATTTTTAAGCTGCATCGAGTTGATTTATTTTTGAAAATTTTTATTTTCAAAAAGACTAGATTTACAACTTTCATTTATCTTGACGTTTTTATTAATCTAAATATTATCCTTTTTGAAGCACGGCATTATTTTTCTAATACCATGATTGTAAGAAATTAATTCTTTGAAGAGAAAAAATTAAAAGTGGTTTATCAAATTTGATAAAAGTTGTCACCTGGGAGATGTAAAACAACATGTTCGACATCACGTTGGAGGAAACATGTTTTTTTAATTTGTATCATTTGTATTTCATTATCACCGCTAAGCTAGCGGTCTCTGATTACCGAAGTTTACCTTGAAACAATGCAACGTAAGCTTGGATTGTCAAGTTCGTAAAATCAATGAATATATAAGCCAGTAACCGTGGGAGGAAATGACGTCATTGTGTAGTTTATTCCTATAGAAGTGTCTTCTTGCTTTAGTTAGTAAACAGCATATTAGTATTTGTAAAATTTTGTCAAACACAAATTTTGTCAATTTCAATTTGAAAATATATTGCATCAAATTTTGAATTTTAAAACTTTCATTTAACAAATTTATTGTTAAAACTTTGCTAATTAATGAAAGTAACATTTGAACATAGCGTCATATAATGTTGAAAAAAGTATACTTGTAATTAATTAATTTCGTCGCAAGTTGATTCTGCCATTTAGAATAAGAGTCGTACAATAATTAAATGATATCTATAATTCGTGATTCATAACATTACACTGGAATTGTGACATGCAATGAATTTTTTATGCAAATATGTAAGAAAATCATAATTTTATCAAACCAAAAATAATCACTGTATTAAATCCTTTTTATAGTTGTATATTTGGTCAAAATACTTCTAATTCGGGAAATCGGCAAAACGAATAAAACAACGTTAGATTAGCATTAATAATAATTATCTTAAGAACTTTTAGAACCTTTTAATATTGCTTGAATAATTATACGATCTAAAGATTTCGATGCAAGGGGAAATGACAATGGGCCAATACATAAATAGACATTCGAGGCGACTTAGGATTAGATACAATAATGAATTTCAAATTCATCTACGAATCTTGTTTTTGCAAACCGCAGTTTTCATTTTTATAAATAAACCATTACGGATTGTGACCAGTATAATTATCTTTAATGCAATTCGAAAAAAAAATTAAGCGAAGCGTTAGTCATAATACTTTCAAACCTCACGACAAAACATGGTAATTTTCCCTATATTTATTTAATTACCAATCTTAAAATGTAATTGAAATACAAATTTTTCACGCTCATCGTGAATAATATAAATTTTAGGGGAAATACCATCATTCGTGAAAAGTACAATTATATCGTAAAATAATTTTACGGCTCGACTTATTACATAAATAGTGACGTCGCTTATCAGTCAAACATACTGCGCATTCTCGCGATGTCATAATAATTACCAAATAAAAAAAAAAGGAAGAGGCTTCGGCAATTTACGTGTCAAAAAACGTGTGCTTCGATATAGCTTCGATTTTATCGGGAAATCCCAAGGTCAGTCCACATCTGTGGGCTCCTATGGCGGATATTTTGGAGGTCTTATCACTCTATCTGATTAAGAACGATAGATAGGCTATTTTTGTTGCATTCCGAGGAAGAGTTGTGCATATAGCGAATAATTGGGATTCTTGAGTGAGGTGTCTCATCATATTGAAATCTTACTGTACATGTACTAACGTACAGATGCTAGTATAGGGTTTAAACATCTTCTACATGGACTTACTAATAAATATATAACAACTAAATCAAGAGGCTGCTAAAAGCAATATTTAAAAAACCAAATGAAAAAAAAAACCCAATATATATCTCGGAATACATCGTCGGGTACCACGGGTGACCGCGTCTTTTATTTATCATATCATGCTCAGAATAAGGAAATTTACTTAAAACAAAAATACTGCAATGATTAAAAAATATATATTATAAACATGCACTCTAATGATATCTGTAATTAACCAGAATTTGAATTAAAAAAATACAAATTTAAACAATTAATTTCATTGCTAAAATATTTAAAAGACATTGCCACTGTATATTGTTTAAAATTAACCAATTGCAAACTGACAAAGCTAGGGTATCTTACAACATCCCTTGGCCTTTCTAAATAGAATAATCGAAAACACACCTGAATAGCGTATCGAAGCACGGGATTCTCTTTACCAATTAGCCAATTCACTACAAGAAAAGTTATTTTGGGCACTGTCTGTTTCTGGAACATTTTCTGAATGAAATTCCAGAGAAGATTGGTTCTCATGATAGCGCGGGGTGTAGGAGGCCTGGGAGAGAATGAAACTCGAGCAAATGAAGAGCAAATTGATTCCCTCGTAAAACACAACATTTGTGGCTCAAATTTTCATCGATATGATAAGATAACGCCAAGGAGTCTTTTTTTTCTTCAAACAAACCGTCTAGTGTTTATTAAGCGCGAAATGATACGACGGCTAAATAGCAATCACTTATTCCAAGAATTTCATACCAATCTAAGTTCGCATTGCCTTTCAAATTAACTTTGGTAACTTTAAAATTTCATGTTAAGAATTAATTTTTACACAGTAGACTGAAGCCGAATAACGATGGCTTTCATAATAAAAAAATGTGTGTTGCAGAAAATCCCATAAGAAGTCATATTTAACAAAATACAAAAAGTTGAAATAATTGTTATTTTCACTTTCAGTGCTTTCTGCGACAATAAGGACAGAGATATGTCACTATTTACGAGGATCGTGCGACACAACGTGCGAGTTTGAATACATACACAAATGGGGCATACCACTATGTTCCGGGGTAGGAATGAAATGCTGCGCACCGGATGATGTTGGTAAGTATAGGGTTAATTGATATCTGGGACCATGTCATTTCTTTAAAGATTTCATTTTGATGAACTTATAATTTGCAATAATGATCAGTATTTGTTTTCTGAAGCCTCTATTTTTAAACCCTTTTTTGAAACTAATTTGAAAGTAAAAAAAAACATGTTTTTTCGTGACAGCAACCCAAAGAATGCAATTGTTCTAGCAAATTGAAAAGTACTTATACACTGACAACTGTCACGGTATAGGCAAACATTGTACCATGATATACAGTCTTGTATGGTCTTCTTTCAGTGCAAATGATGAAGAACCGCAAAACCACCACTACAACCACCACAACTACCACCACCACCACCACCCCCGCACCGGCACCACCAATGTATGACGTGCTGGTGCTGGACCAGCCCCAGTACATGTCCAACAAGATACCCAGCAGTAAGGGTTCCATTGTTTTCTTGTTTTATCATTTTCACTATCCATAACGATTACTGAGCATACTTTTTCTTGAAAACTCTTTTTAAAAAAAACAAAAAAATTATTAGATATTTCGTTTACTAAACCATTGTTTAATCCTTAAAGATAATTGATCAAATTCTTACCAAGACCCAAATTTAGCAGAAACTTACTCTCCATGATTCAATGTACTTTCCATTCTAAACAAAATTTCAATTTTTCCAGGAAATGATTGCGGCAAACCTTACTTCTCCCATCGAGCCAAGAGAATTGTGGGAGGGACAACGGCTCCCAGGGGGGCATGGCCCTGGCAAGTGTCCTTCCGCTATATGAGTGGGCTCTATGGTTGTGGAGGCGCGCTCATCAGTGACCGCTGGGTTCTAACCGCTGCCCATTGCTTCAAAGGGTCAGTTGACAATCTGGCAATATGATTCTCTGCAGTATTATACAAAGAAAACTGAAATTAGTGTCATTACCATGATAAATTGCATTGCTAAGTCGAACATAAAATTTCTAATGATTTTTTTGTTGTTTTTATAGAGAATACAACAGTATCCATAAATGGCGCGTGACTGTTGGAATGCACGACACCAAAGCAAATGAACCTTCCAAACTGGACATCCCTATCAGAGCCATAATCAAAGTAAGAATCGATTTGACCATTTAACAAAATGTAACAGAAGGTGTTATAGAAAAGAAATGATATACTTTATTTACATGTAACTCTTGTCACAGTTTTCGTATTGTTATAATTGGTAATCTTAATTTTTCCCAGCATCCCCTATACATAGCTTATAACGAGGAGGAAGAACAGAGGAGCAACCAGAGCACACCCCTCCACAAACGCTACGCCCACGATATCGCCCTGGTGGAGCTAGACAGGAGCGTGGACATCCAGTCCCCGTACACACGCGCAATATGTCTGCCACCAGTGGGCGACGCCATCTTTGGAAACGACTTCGACAAGAGAGAGCCAGGATCTCCACTCATGCATGACAACACCGTGGATCTGTTTGACGTGGAGAGAAAGGGGCAGTGCTGGGTGACCGGATGGGGCTACACTGCAGATCAAGGTATCCATCTTTGTTGGTTTATGGTTTTTTGAGATGCTGGTGCCACATTTGGGGGATTTGTTTGAAAATACCTTATTTAACGTTCTTTGGATGCTTCTTTTAACTTGTTGCTAGATTTGAATATTTCTCGAAAATAACATGTCAATGTGTCAATGATTTGAATCGATAATCAAAGTTTAAAATAATTTTATATTCATTGATACTTATCTAGAAAAATATTTTGAAAGGTTCTTCAAGTGTGAATTCAATAACCGAAGAGTTCTTGATAAATATTTTCACCCTTAAAATATGTGTACTCTTACCTTTCCGTTATCTTTTCAAAAATAGTTTGGGGAATCTTTATTTACAGATACATTGTATTTTTTCTTATGATATTTATCAGGAAATGTCAGAAACTGAGAAAAGAGATAAAAGCCGATAGCTGATTCTAATTTTAAACCATTATCTGTTCAATACACTTTTTGCAACATCCAGATTGTGTATTCAAAGCAAGAATTTCGTGCTCAATTTAACACCTTATCTGAAAAATAACAACTCTAATCTTTATTGCAGAGGAAACTGATCGCTCACGCTTGCGCCAAGTTCGCGGTGACGTC
The DNA here is from genome assembly GCF_025612915.1 of Magallana angulata. NCBI lineage: Eukaryota > Metazoa > Mollusca > Bivalvia > Ostreida > Ostreidae > Magallana > Magallana angulata. Next base: position 18,055,464 of record NC_069118.1, read on the forward strand.
ATCAGTAGCACCCAGTGCAAAGAGTTCTGGCAGTCTGAGCTGGAAGAGGACACGTTGTGCTTTGGGGATGGAACTCATGGCCCTTGCAAGGTAAACTTGAGAAAAATATTTTGTCATATTTCTGTATCCCTTTAACAACTTGTCTAGGTTTAAAAGAAAGCCAACTCTTAGGACAAAAAATAAGTTTGTCCCATAAATGTACAACAAACTGTAACATTGTGTAAAAAATATTTTAAGAAGGTGATTGGCGGAGTGTTATATTATAATAAAGCAGACTGTTAAGTGGTTGATGCTGCAATTTGATGAAGTTGAATTAACTTCTTAATTATTGTCATGATAACAGAAAACTTATTTTGTTACAGGGCGATTCAGGTGGGCCCATGTCTTGCAGTTATGACGGCAAATATTACATCACAGGTGTCGTTTCATGGGGATCGGAAGACTGCAAACAGAAGGGATACCCGAGTGTATTCACTCGTGTGACGTCATACCTCAATTGGATCAACAAGCACGTCTCGCGTGGTTAACGCTACAACTTGCTGACGTAAACAAAATTGAACCCAAGTTTGAAGAATTCCAGGACGACTCAGGGAACATTGTATTTTTTGTCCAACCAAACAAACCCAATCTATTTATTGTTAAAAAAGAACTGTGATACTCCTAGTCGTTGATTCTCTTAGCGTCAATGTTTTGAACAGAAATCCAAGACATTGTTACTAAAAATAGTAACAATTTCAAATTGCAAATGGCGTGTTTTCGAATGTCACTGTATGCTCTATCTGAGTCTTGTTATGTTTTTTTTTCCTGTTTGTGTGTCTTTCTTTGACAAAACTTCTCGAATTATATCAAAAAGATGAAGTAGCTCTCTTTAAGCATGTTTAAGGTTTATATTATATTTTTGTATATATATGTTACCTGTGTTGAAATTAACTTAAAATTCCACTCTTGATTCTATATATACTGACAGAATGTGATGGTTAGAAGTGTTGTTTACAAATAAACCTATGTCGGTGAGGGTAAAACTGAGTTGTTTTATTTATCTATTCTTGCTCAATTTTCAAATCTTTTACATAGGCCAGGTGTTTGGTTAAAAAAAAGATGGTTACATGGAACTCAAAATTTATTCTAGTCCAATTTTTCAAATCCTTTACATGGGATAGCGGTTTGGCTCCAAAAGATTCCTTGAACACGTGGACGCTAGATGGTCAACAAATTGACCATCAGCTCTGTCTTAAACTTTTAAACACAATATTTTGGCCATACCCAAACTATCATGTTGTTAAAGGAATCCCACTCCTCAATGTTCTTGTATCAAGAATTTCTTGAGAAGTATATCATTGAAATCTGTACACAAAACAAACTTGAAAAATACAAAGATAATTGGGGGTCAGTGTTCATTCTTCTGAGTTATGGCCAATTTAATATGACCTTTTTGCACCTAAAATGCGATTCAGCCTGGTTAGGATTTGTTGTCAGTATTTTTGTTTAAGCAAACTTCTTAAAATATCGTTTTTAATTATGCATAATGGTCACACTGAATAGAGGGATTACGAAAAAAATTTGTTCGAAACTGCATAATTTTTTTGTGACCATTTTCCACTTAAAAAGGACAATGTCTATTATAGTTACAATTTGATTTGAAATAAAAACATTTTGAATATCAAGAATTTTATAAGATTAATCCAGTTTACCTAGATATGTATTCAGTATCATTTTGACACAATAAAACATGGGGGTCAGTGATGTCAAATTTTAGATACATGGGTTCAAAAGTAAAATTCTCGCAAAATTTGGCTTTAAAAAATTCAGACATTTTATATTTGCATGATTTTATGCTTAACGTCTATCATTCTCTCAAAATTTAGTTTTGTACAAGTCATACAGGGCCTATAGAACATGTCACAAACTTATCAAATGTAAAAAAGTGAATAACGAATAAAGTATAATAAAAAAAAGTATATTTTGCTTGTTTCTATGATTTTCGTCTAAAAAACCTTCCGCAGGAGAAAATAGTTTCCCCCAAAACTTGTTTGTTTCTTGAATTCAAATGGATTTTCTTTATGAATGTTGTGTAATTATGAAATGATGGTCTTTCTGTGAGGATTTAATTAATAAAATCATATTTATTTAAAGCATAATGAACATCTGTGCAATGAAATCAAAACGTAAGGAGTGAGATACCTTAAAGAACACTTTATAATATTAACATTTTAATACAGAGCTCTTCGTCTATGACAAATGTAAAGCCTAAAACGATTGCAACTATCCAGTGCTCTTAAAAATACTTAATATGTAGAAATGGAAGTTAAACAGATTTATACGTTAACAAGCAAATTCATTCTTTATCTAGGTCAACATGTCAAAGTTCAATGCATTTGTTTTTCTTTTGAGAGGGTTTTTGCGTTTTTAGCTTGTTCTTGGTTGTCTACATTTTTTTTGCGAACATGATTTCATTAGTCAAACACTTTTATGATGAATTGCAAAATGTACTAACTCAAAACAAGATGTCATTTACTCTAACTTAATCGCCACACTGGTATAGAAGTGTGATAACTAATATGGCTTAACAGCATAAAAATAATGTGTGAAATTCAATCACTTACATCTGTTATAAAAAACGAATTGCGTCTATAGCAGAATAATAACACAAAGTGCGACTGTTCTAAAAATGACAGTATTTTTCCAGTTACGGGGAAAAGCAGGAGATATGTGTTTTCTACAATTGTTTTCTTCAGCGTTAAATTTACAAATCATTAATGGCAATTAACAATTCGTTTTTTTAATTTCTTGATTGCAGTCACAGTGTTGAAAAAATATTTGAAAACATAATACAATAAACATTACAATAAGACATGCACTGAACACAAAAAAGGCTGCAATGACAATTGGCACGATTTTTGCGCTGGTACTTTGAGGTAAATTGTTCCAGAGACAAATTCCCATGAATACCTCTTTTAAAATATATACCCGTGTTTGTGGAAGTCTTGATAAGCCGTGTGTTCCCCTCTGTAAATACTATACCAGCACATCGATTTTAGCAAAACAGCATATATTGTAGAAATCTGAAATAAAGTTTTCGTGCCTCAAAAATATATTTCAAAAATGATTCTGTCTTCTTCATTTTCATGAAAAAAAAACATACTGGGGATTCTCAATGTATCAATAAAATAGCACTCAAATTTTGGGGGAAACGACCAGCTCTAGATACAATATATATAATATATATACATACACATTTAACCCCTATTTACCGTTGGTTTGCGATATAGATTCTAATTGAAGGATTAGATATAGTAATATAGTTACAGAAGTTTTTACCTGTGAAATGTTTATTTTAATTGACAAACTGACATTTTTTTCAACTATGATTACATGTAGAAATTAATCTTACTTCTGTAAACACGTGGAAACTCGATCTGAAGATGAAAACCTCAAATCCAACAAAACCACAGTTTTATGATGGATCGGTCCCGGCCTTGTAAGACATCGATTGATTTTCTTGTTATTAAACGCATTCAATTGTATGAAATAATTAATGTCTAGTTAATTACGGAGATTTCTTCAAAAGTTCGTTGACACTTTTCTGAAATTGGTTAAACTCAACCAAGAAACTTAAAAATAATAGGCAAATTAGTCAGATACAAAAATACATTCAAGCTCTCGAAATGTATTGGTTTTTTTTTTCCTTTTACAGCAAATATTTAAATAGAATTCGTAAGACATTTCATCCTAGGATTTGGTGCTCAGTGATACATAAAGGTGTAAATGTCTGTACAAAAACTAAAGAGCTGCAGATGAATAATTTCAAAAATTGCTACCAAATAATCGTACTTTATTCAAGATGTAGCTATATATGAAATCTGTTTTAAATATTCATTTTGAAAAAATAATGGATAATGTAAAAAAATAAAAATTATTGAAATAAATGATCTTAAAATCTTAGATCAGTGGTGTACAAAAAAGTTTACTGATATTGGATTCCTCAATGACTAAAGTTGTTTTTTAAACAGAAGAAAAAACTTAGGTCTTCTTAACATTTTTCTAAGATTCAAACTCACAAGCATTGAAGAGTTACGTTTTCATTTAATTCAAGATGGTCATCTCACACTAAAATACAAATGTATGCTTATGTAAACCATGCAACAAAATTTGTTTAACTAAAAAAAAAACAACTGAAATTTTAAATAATTTATCGTTGATCTCATTCACTCATGTATGTCTCATTTAGCCGACCGCGACTGCAGTATGATTCAGTAGAGAGTTAAATTTTCTAGCTACTGATTCAAGTTAAGTAGGATTAAGTTTGATTAATTACCTTTACTATAGTTTTGCAATTGAATTTTTAATTGCTTAATTCATTGATTTAATGTAATATTAAAACTTTTACACATTAAAATACCTGTGCAGAATTTACATAACCCATGATGTAAAGGTTATATTTCTCTCACTAGAAACTGTGTAAGTTAACGCAGTTCAATTTGAATTAATTTATTTACGGTATATGCAAGGAGAGGCCAAGTTAATTTTTAGACCTCAATTATACCCAAACCCATTGTATTAAAAATATGTTCAAATAAAACTAAATGGGTTCCACTAAAGATAATGCGTATTTTGCAAAAAATGTGACACAAAGCAGCTCGCGACACAAAAAGATTATTATTATTATAACAACCCAAAATTAGAGGAGGGTCATATAACATAAATAAAATTCAGCAAGATATACTGCATATATTATTTCACATCCGACGTGGTGTCAAAATAAACTGCACCAAACTGCAACGTAAATAATAAGGCTATTCTTCAAAAGTTCTATACAAATAATAATAAGTACTTTCCTTAGTATTTCCGGTCTTGGTACACCCCTATGTTGTCCACACAAGAGAGTATATAAGTTTCTGTACTTTACTTTTTAAATAACATATTTTTGTATGCTGTATTTTGATGCTTACATAGAAAGGTTAGTTTCTATTCTTTACTAATTTATGAATTAGACTTATTTATGCTATCCTATGTTGTTCACAAAGAAATGGTAAGATTTTTAGGACAGACTTTTTGCATGTTGCGTTATGACGTTCACGCCCATAGAAAGGTTTGTTTCTGTTCTCTTATACTATATTACCAATCTGACTATCGCATGCAATCTTAGTAGTTAACACAGGCAGGGCAAGATTTTGCTTTTTAAATAAGGTGGATATCAGAATTTTTGCATGGTATTTGCATGTCATATTTTGTTGTTTACGGTTTCTGTTCATTATTTTTTGAAAATAAAGCTACTTTGGGAATCATTCTGTTTAAATATACTTTCTTTTGTTAATTGTTCACACAAGAAGTTTGTTTGGGTTTTTTTTTTTTGGTGGTGGCGGTTGGGGGGGGGGTGTTTTGTGTTGCTTTTCGGAGTTTTATTTTTATTTTTATTTTTGGAAGGGGGGGGGCTATTTTTGGAGTCATCTGAAATTGTTTACACAGGAAAGGTTAGTTTGGGAATCGGGGTTTTTGCATACTATTATAAGTTGTTTACATAGAAATGGTAAGTTTCTGTAATTACTGTTTTTGGAAACGGACTTTTTTTTTTACATCCAGTCAAAGTTGTTCACACAGGAATAGGAAGAATTTACTATTTTGGGAATCAGACTTTTTGCATGATATCTATCGTATTAATGAGTCTAGCAATACCTAGTAGTCCCTGACCTGTGTAACTATAGAGTTAATAAAGTAAAAATACGTATAGTATATGTATATACAAACGATATGAAATCAAAGACATACTGTCGATCATTTTCACTGATCTTTATTTCTAATTTAAATTAAAATGAGCCAAAAAGAGAAATGTCCTGAATTATACATGCATTTTATTACAACCTTGATACGATGGAATAATATATTGTAATTATAAACGACAGTCTATCTTAAAGTTGAAGAACATTTGACATTTATATTTATCTATCAAACAAAATACCTATATTAGTACTTGATCACTTTAAATACACCGTGTCGATAGTTTTCCAGTATATAAATAAATCACATGTCTAGAGCAGCAGTTGCTTTAAAAAAAAAAACAAAAAAACATATAGACTTGCTAGAATTGAATTCAACACAACCTCAGATATCGAAAAAGCGTACAGTGATTAGCAAATGAAAAACCAACGAATTCAAAATAAACATTTTAATTTTAACATGACAGAAAATGGTTGGGTTTCATAATTTCAATGCGGCCATCTAAAGGAGGGCGGGATGGCCGTGGCCAATTTTAGACTATACAAATAACCTTAAGAAAGACGCAGAGCTCTGTATTAAGAAAAATGAAAAAAACCCAAAATGAATTATAAGGTTAAAATATATAAAAATTTTCGAAACAAATATTTTTTCTCCTCTAAATAACAGTATATAGAAAAACGAATCGTTTTTTAAGAATTTAAGGTAAATCTGATGGTTTATTTGTTAACTACCTAGTCTGGGCATTTGATCTTATTGTTTAGATGGCAGGGATGGTTAACTTTTCAGAGATGTACATACTGCATTCATCATGCTATGCATATGAAGAATCATATAATACGATCGAAACCAGGAACGTTTAAAGACGTCCCTGGTGAAACAAAGAGGAAAAGGGTTAAGTAACGACTGCAAAAGAGCAGTAATTCAAGCTGCTCATGAAATTCTTTGGATTTACCTCCCGTTTCTCACATAGAAATAGCTCTATGTAATATGTACGTGTTGCATGTTATTATATAATAGTACATACGTAAGTACGTAAATGTGTATAATAAACTTTATTATAATATTCTTCAGGCTCTACAGACCATCGGTATTTTTAAACATTATAATACAAATCCCATACATATTAGCAAATTAAATACGTAAGAGACAAAATATATGTTCATTAACTGGAATTTCATAATTTAATATTTTTCTAGGATTGATCAAAAAGTAATGTCACAGATGCGATAACATCGTGAAAAATCTGCGTAAAGCGACAAAAATTTGTGCTTTGAGATATTTACATGTACCTATTTCAGTTCAGATCTGAAAAATTTAATGCATTATGATAAATATTTCTCAAAAAAATTTATTTTGAAGAGCGTGAAGCAGAAGCAAGGATAGTCGCCGCACGCTAGCGACGTCATTTCTAGATCTTTGGCGTTCTGGTAGAATTTCGTAATCTAGCTAGTACTCTATAAAAATTGGCCACGATGCTCTATTTTACATTTTTTTCCCCATAAAGTAACTGTTTACTCTTTTTGTAATCGATAGGGTAGTATGTTGGAGATTATTTAATGTGCGATCAGTTTGTCGAGGTCTCTTAGCTTCAAAAAGTCATGAACGTAGCTTTTTGATATAGCTCATGACGTAAGTGTCTAGTTTTAACGTTTCTTCAGAGCGAATATCTTCTGTTCTGTCTATTTGATTTTTTTTTTATTAACATGACATATACTTTTATTAGACATTGGAACCACGTTAAGGGTACCCGTTCACTCCCTCTCGATTTTAGATTGATATGTCAATTCCAGTACATTTTCTAGTGATTTCTATCCATCGAAGCAAAAAATGCCTCGTATCACTATTCGCATATCCAGTCTTTTTATTCCTTGATCTAGAGGCAAAAGGGATTGCGTATATATGCGTATATATCCGAAATGGATGATAACGTTTTCTAATTTTTTAAAGCAGTTAGAAAAAGTCAATGATATATCTGTTTCAAAATATCGTGTTGTTTTGGTCTTTTTTTCAAATTTTAAAACATGTAATCTATACAAAAATACAAACCTATTAAAAGACGTAAATTCATGACGCGGCGATGTCATGTAGCCTATATATCATGCTATAAACATCTTTATACCATTGCTTTTTGTTTCCCACCCAACTCCCACCCACCCTTTTTATCGATCAAATTCAACGCCCCAGTATGATATAACCTCCGGCACCCCATTTCCAAAAAATAATGTTTGATCTATATTTTACAAATATCTCTCTCTCTCTCTCTCTCTCTCTCTCTCTCTCTCTCTCTCTCTCTCTAAATCTGTGCATGAGCGTTTTCGTAGTTCAACAATGAAAATGTTCTTAAATAAGAATACATTTTGAAATAGGGTACTCGTCCACTCCCCCCCCCCCCCTCCACCGAATTTTTACTGTAAACGCCGCAAAGAAAAAATCACCAAAAACACCGTATAATATCACTTTGAAGTGTACCCCCCCCCCCTTTAAAGAATATAAAATATCATATAGAAAAATATGCTGCTATCCAAAATCAAAAGCTGCGCAATTTTGAAAAATTGTGGCTTACATGAAAAATTATTTTAGATTAGTTTATGATATTATGATTATTACTATTTGTATTATTATTTGTTATTTTTTTTTTGGTGTTTTGTTTTTGTTTTTTGTTTTTGGAAGCAAAGTAACCATTTACCACTAATATTGAAAAATGTATGTAAAAATACTTGTGTATGAGTGAGTATGCATGTGTCAAAAATTTATAAAAACTGAATTTATTAATGTCAACATTACATGTATGGAACAAAAACAACAAATTATAAAAAAAGAAAAGAAAAAAAAGACCGTTATAAAAGAAAACAAGCTAAAAGAAATATTTAGGAATGTAATAAGACAATATTGAATATAATTATGTATTTTCCAAATGCATAACGTTATATTAACAATATTGAAATTTCTGTATGCAGTACCCTTTTTGATCGACAACTTTTTCTTTTATAATATCATCAAACACTTTGATAAAGGATTTGTTGTTTTTAAATGGTTAACATTATAAGCTGTTAATTAGGCCTAGATTATTTAATTGGTATTAAAAAATTCATGAGGGTCATTTAAAAAAAGAGAAATCTCTGCCGATGGATAAGCTAAAATCTCTAAAGCCAAGAATGAATGAGTCACGTGACAGGAAGTTGATATTATGTGCAAATCAAAATGGCGACCATTATGTTGAAGAAAATGAGATATTGTGGAATTAATTCAACAACATGAAGGTAATGAGAGTTGATTAACTTTATATAAAGATAGATCAACGTACTATTAACACTGCTGAATCGTAGTTTTCAGTTTTTTGTTTATAATGGATAAAAGTTAGTACAAGACAGAAAAAAGATAAAATTTCAGCTTTTGTAAATTTTCAGGATTTCAGTTTTAAATTGATATTGTCTTTAAAAAATCTATAAGAAGATATGGTAAAGAATGTCCCTTTCGTTTTAGTAATATCATTTACAGATACAACCGTCAATTACTTAACAGAAAACAATATACCGGCTTTCTATTACAGTATAGTGGTCCTATCCAGATTCAAGATTATGACCAAAAACTGGGATTATTGATCTTATTTTAAGATTAAGAAAAAGATCTTATTTTAAGATTAAGAAAATGATATATTCGATTTTTTTACAACAAATTCTTTCTTATCAGTTGTGCTTTTATGATGAAAACATATTAACTGTATATATCAGTTGTCATTATGAGGAAACTAATTGTTGATGTAATGACAAGATGTCAATAAGATTTGTTTAACATTTGTTTTATCTTTCTTTTTCAGACAGGCATCAAATATAGAGAATATCGGTGAGGAATAAAAACCATGTTTCGGTTTGTGAATAACCATGCAGTGTTTTGCTGGTTCAAGCTACTAGTTATTTGGAACTTTTCAATTCATGGCAATCTGATTGGTAAGTCCTAGAAAAAGCCAGTGAACAGATGCTCCATAACTAAGTTTTCCTTGTTTTAAGTGTATTTTTGAATGCTCATAAGAAGGTCTGTTAAACATATCATATCTATGATATCACATAATAAAGGTGTGTAATGAAATTTACCTAGCAGTTTTCTCACCACAGAATGAATGAAATCTCACCTCATTATAAACTTGTAAAGGTAATAAATTGTAGTGGGAGGGGATCGTTAAATTTATTACTGATGACATAATCCTTCAGGCCTGTGGCAAGACCAGTGTGATTTAAATGACTAGACTAATTAATTACTTTATGGTACAATAAACTCATTAACAGAAATTTAATCAATGGATTTTCTTGCCATTGATAAATGATTTCCTTTGTATTGATGAATGGTGTTGATACTATTATTTTCATAAAATTTGTGCTTACTTATAATCACAAAAGGTATACATTTTAGATTTTTATAAGAAATAATGGGAGTGAATGTGTTTTATCATATCATCGATCAGAATTTCTGGATTTGTGACGAGATAATATCATGTGGAATGTGCAGTAATAAACTCGCAGACTGCAGACGATATTGGAAATAGAGTTATGCAATATTTGTACAAGAGCAATACAAGGCTAATTGAGCAGTGAACACAGTATTTTCCCCAATAAATGTTTTGTAATAAATGATAAAAAAGAAATAATTTGTCCAGGGAAAAAGTAGGTTCTAATGCACATGATGCACAAGTAACAGGTTTTCTGATATATGTTTAAACCTATGAGATTTTTTTGGTTAATCTTCAGTCATTTGAAATGATAATTTCAAATAGTAGGTTTATACATATAATAGTTTTTTTTTCCTACTACACATACAAATTACCTTCACTGAGCTCTCTAATTTGACATAAAGTATTTGGGTCAAGTTTATATTTACATGTAATATTATATTCACTGATAAAATTTTATGTGTCGATTGAGTTTCCTCTATTCCTATCTGGGTTTTTTCCTAGTCAATAAAAAACATGAAACACTTCTGCTATCATATTAATGTTATCAGCAATTTTGATCGTTAAAAAAAACACCCTTCCTGATTTTTTCCAAAAAAATCATATAAACGAATAGATTTATTAATGATATTCATGGCAATATTTTGCCACTTCTTCAATTTTTCAAATGTTTTTTACCAGATAAGTACCGGTATTCCTGAAAATTTAATGCCAGAAGTAACAAAAATAAGTTGAAAGGTTTAGTTATTAATGATTAATGAATTAGAAAGACATTTTCTATCATGTCTATTGCATGTGACATTGTGTTTTAGAGGTTCTTGTAAATTTTAAGACAGTATAATATGTATGTGTTTTAAAAATGCATATTATTTAGGAATTCCTCAGCACTTCAATTCAAGCATTGTCAGTGCATGGCAAATATGTCAGGGGTTCTTAAATACATTAAGATACTCAGGGGCAGATTTCTGTGAAAGCTTCCTGAAATCTTGATCAAGTGTTATATTTAACCAAACAAATAAGATTTACGGCAATACAGCTATTAGCTTGTGTACCTGTTTATGATAGTCGACCATTGTAAAACTCCACAGAGGCCTCAGTGAGACCTTTCAAAGTCTCCTGGTTGTCTAGAGATCTATAACAGGGCTGAATGCAGACAACATCAGGGCTTGACTCAGGGTCCCTACTTGTATGTGACCTGTAGAATATCAGAAAATTGGTGTTAAATGCAGGATCTGAAAAGGCCATTCAACAAGCCTCATTAAGAGACCATTGTTAATTATGACAGTTAAGATCATTTTTTTTTTCAATTTGAACCTATTTCATTTGAACCCCACTGTCAGAGAAGTAAGTAAACAAGGAATTCTCGAGGTTGATGACAATTATGGACTGTGACAGTGCAGAATTTTGATTTATTATCTGGAGACCATCTCCACACACACACTGCTGTCTGCGACTGAGGGTAGTTTCTTCATTAGTCTGGTCGAGTGTCTTCTTGAAAGTCATACTGAATCTTGAAGGGCACTTGTTTTATGAGAAAAAAAATGATAAGAAAATTTTAAATGCACCTTCCTGTGGTTAATATGATTCATGTGCAAGGCCCAGGGTACATGTGTGCACTATTGCATTCAGTGTGTGTTTTTTAAAGGGATTTTTTTTATTTTTATGTCGTACAGATTAGATAAATTGATTTAAAAAAAAAACCCGAGGGATGAATTACCTAGTATGTTTTTTCAATATAACAAACAAGTCCTTTAACTGATAGGTATTAAAAATCCTTTATTCAGCTTAACTAGATATTTTTAACAAGACGAGTCTCTTTTCATGGAAAGGTAATTTACCTATTACACCTTAGTGGGCTCTCATTGTTGTCATTTCTTGCCAGGTGTGGTAGATAATTACAAGTGCACTCGCCATGAATTGTCCCTGTCACACGACGCCACGGTAAGGTGTCACTGAACCATTCAGACATTGCAGCTAGCAGCATTCCTGTGGTTTCTACCATTACTGAAGTTACAGCTAATGTAAACAAATACTGTCTTCTCTTTTCATGCAACCAATTTCAACTTTTATCTTTGGTTTTGTACCAAGTTAGTGGTAATAGTGTAGGCAAAAAGAAATGTTTTTTTTCCCTCTTTTTCCTTATCTAATGTATATATATACCTACACGATGTTTAATTCCTAAGCTTTGATATCAAAAGAAAGGCTGGTGTTAGTTACACCTATGGTTGTTATTTTGAAAGACACCCTCGTAATGGCCTTTCTTCTGTCACACTATCTGTCTGTTTTATGAATGGATCTTTCGCCGAGTAATTGTTAACATTAGATGATTACTGGTAAAGGAAAAAAAAATGGATATAGATTAAGGTAGAGGAACTATTACAAGCTAAGAAAAAATCCACATGTAGAATTTTCTCTATAAAGCTGATTGTGGGGCTAAAGTTCTGGAAAAGTGATAGGGATGATCAATGAAATAGCAACTGTGTTGTTTTTTTTAATAAGTTCAGAAAATCGACACATGGCCTTAATTTATATTGCACGCTTCTTGGCCATGTGGAATGTTTCAAGCGGATTTCATGAGGCATTTGAAAAGTAAAAAGCTGTCTGTTCATCAATGAGTTGTAAGGAAGATAGTAGACCTGGCAAGAATTTAATTCCTTTTGTAAATCTTGGCAATATTTACATCAACATTGCAGCATACATCAATGGACGTGAGTCTAGCCTCAGAACATTCACCATTTTCAAGGTGGAAAAGTATACTCGTGAATTAATTATCAGTTTGTACGTGTCAGCTATGATTGATCTCAAAGAAATCATGGCTGCAGACTTAATTTGTTCTGAGCTCGTGAGGAAGTCGAGTCTCGTAAGACAAGGGGGATATTGATCCGGAGGATCAGCGTGTGAAGAGTGGGGGGATTAATACTGCTGAGAGTCTTCAGAGCCATAATGCAAGCGACCTACAAACCCATTTATAGACTCTCTCATTAACCAAGGCCATACATTTGGACCTTGTAATTGAGTGACCTGTAAGATTTTCTTCCTGCGGGCTATAAGGGAAATAGAAAGGCCCTGTGGACTAGTGAGTCATTAATGATTTTGGGGGGATATAAAGTCAATTAGACCTGGAGCAATGACAAGGTGTCCCTGGCTGAACTCTTCACCCAGGCTTTTGTATTGATTGCTTGGATCTGAGCATTGTAATACAAAGAGATAGTGGTCTTCATCTCTCTCTATCTCACTCAGATGTTTACAGTTGCTAAGGGTATCAAGTGCATGATCAAGGTATTATTTTACCCGGAGTTGCCTAAGCAGTGTTAGGTGGGTGATGTGTCTTTAATATATCGTCACAGAATGCATTAGGAAGTTACATGCATCAGAGTGGGATTGTCTGATGAAACAAAATATATTATAGGATAGGCATCTGTAGAGATCTGTGTGTGGCTTATATATTAGATCTGTAGGGTGTATGATCAAATCATTTTACCCACAGTATGAACATGATCCAATCTGCATAATGAAGTGCAATATGACCTTTAATACTGTATATTAATCTTAATTAGTATACATCATAAATACTTAACCCCTTCAATTGCAGTCACAATAAAATATGTATAATAATGTTAAAACTATCATTTATCCATCAAATTAAATGATGATGATTCGTGTTATTATAATTGTTACATGGATACTTTAAAATGGCATCTTGTCCGAGAAATACATGCTGGTTACTTTAACATGTTTAATTTATTTTTTGATAATTTTCTATTTCAGTTCAGGGTCAGATTATCACCACCCAGACATCAGATAATGCCAGTATCATTCCCACCTCGTCCCCCACCCCCTCCCCCACCGGCCCCACCGCTAAACAGGTCACCACGGAGGCAGCCACGACACCACAGCTCAGCCCCCAGACCACGGCCCCACCGCTGAACATTGTGTTCGGACAGGTGGGTAAGAACGCCTCCGTGCCCTGCTTTATCGACGCCCTGGACAGGTATCCAGACAAGATGTTCTCCACCACCTGGAAGAGGAACCAGATGTTCATCGCCAACGCCGCCATGGATCCGGACGGGAACTTGTCGCTGACGTATCTGGATGAGGGGCTGAAGAAGAAGTTCCGGGTGAAGGAGGATTACAGCCTGATAGTGACGGAGCTGGAGATGAAGGACTCGTCTAACTTTACCTGCACTGTCATCAAGTTTCAGACAGATCAGCGCCTGGTACATGATGTCATCTACACCAATGTAACCTACCTGCTGGTGCAAGGTCAGAAAACATCAATTGTCACTAAAGTACAGCCTATGCACCTATAAAAAGTTTTTTTAAGGTCAAAATGTATTAAAGGTTCCAGGCTGTCTTTTTGGTGCTAGAACCATTATGACGTCATAATTGATTTGATGAATCTTTTCCGTATTATATGGCTTTAAAGGAATTATGTAGAAAATAAAACAATTTTTTGATATGATATAATTAATCATGGGAAAAGTAGTCCTGGTACCTATCATTTTAAAGAGGAGGTCAAGAGTTTGTTTAATGCCGTTTTTGGAGAGGCTGTAGGCATTCTAGATATATTTCATTAGTCAAAAATGGACAAAACTCTGATATTAGTTACTTTTATCCTTCATATTTCATAGAAAATGGTTGTTTAAAACATGATTTTTCATTGTTTCTGCCAAAATTTTAAACCTCGGTACACCATATGAAACAAAGATATTGTTATGAAGCATCATTGAAAGAATTTATATCTTGAATTTCATAAACCTGTAGGCACCTTTCATTTACTAGATCGTGAAGCTCACAAAAAGAACATATTTGTTAATGATGATCAAATAGTAAGACAATTATTTCACGTAACACCTCATTGTCAGTTACCCAGTAATTGTTGAAGAAGAGATGTTTATTTGAGAATTCCAACTTAGCTAACATTTTAGCATGTACAAGTACTTTCTTTTATATAGTAACTTATCATTGAATACCAATATATGACAAAAACCAATATTCAGAGTATATATGGCAGGCATATTGATTTAAATTACCATTTTCTTTCTTGTATTTTGCAGATGTGCCTTCTCCCCCTGGGCGCCCCAGCATTCTAGAGAAATCCTCCCGCATGGCCAAAATCAGCTGGCCGCCCAGTATGGCCGACAACAACAGTCCCATAATGTATTACTCCGTCAGCGTCTTGTAAGTCATTCAACAAATTGTTACATTTGCCGCTGAACAAAGAGTTGAGACTATTGTCTATTTGTTGTTCTAAGAAATAATGCATCAGTTCAAAAGTTGCATCCAGATTCTTTTAACATGGTTATGGCTATGTTGAAAATAATTAACATATTCATTCTTTTGTTTTGTTGGTTAAACTGTGGTATGAGTTTATTCATGATGCATTTCAAATTTTGTATGGAAAAGGAAAACACCTCAAAATGGAAATTGCCAGCAAAAACAGAATTTAAAGATAGCATTTAGAATGCAATAAAAGAATTTTATCCAAGTTAGCATATTATAACATTATGAGTCTGGAAAGAAAAGTATGATGAACGTTAGTGTGTCATCTCTCAGTAGCAATCACAGTAAGCTGGTGCCAGAATGCTGTAATGCTGCATGTTTTATAACCATAATTTCATACTTGAGTTTTCACTATAACTAAGCATGTGATTTATGATGTCATTATCGACAGAACTTTGCAATTTCACTGCTGTTGTCACTGTTCCTCTGGAGCCACATGGTAATCAGAATAAAGTGCCGCTTATCTGACATGTCTATATGTGATTAACTGCATCTTTTTCTGAGGTGGTGCCAAATATTAACTTTTCATCCTAGGTGGTGCCAATAACTTTTCAATCCAAAAGCCATTCTGTAACCAAGAGTGATAATGTTGACTAATATAAATTTTTATTATGTGCTTGATTCTATTATAGTCAAACTTCGTTATCTCAAACAAGATGGGACTGTTTAAAAATTTCGAGTGTAAAATAATTAAAAAATAAGTGGTTGTGACTTACAAATCACTTTGACATATCCATCGTATTCGAGATTTCAGTGTTTGAGATATCGAAGTTTAACTGTAGTTATATTCTTTTACAACTACTGCTTGTTTCAGACTTAAATTTGATTTCAATTTGATTTTCAAATTATTTACTTGATGACTTTGAAAATTGTAATGTGATTATTTTTAGGAATGACAATGGAGTCAAGGTAAAACAAGTGTCTGTTTTCACCAATGAGAATCCGTCGGCTGTGTTAACTGATCTCCAGCCCTATAAAGCATACCAGATCACAGTCTCTGCTGTAAACAATATAGGAACCAGTTTAGAGAGTCAACCAAGTGATATTTTCTACACCGATTCAGAGGGTGAGAGCAATTTTAAGTGTCATAAAGTATTGTAATGTGGTTACTATGTATAGTATGCTGTATTTTGTCTATAACTCAGCTGCATCATTAATAGGAAAACTAATACAGTGTCTGAATTTTAATGTGGTGATATTTCGTATAATATTGACATTTAATAAATTTGCCTAAAGTAGGTTTCAAAAATATATCCTAACGGTAAATTTCAATTTCAAATTGACCCACTAAAATTTGTCCAGAATTGGTCGGAGTGAAAAGAATGAAAAACTCAAATTAAGTCAGAATAATGATATTAATAAATGTGTTTTCTTTTAATTGGTTAAAGTAAGATTCTTATAGTAAACAAATCTTGATTTGTCTCCCTTCCTTCCTCCAGTTCCTGAAGCCCCTCCCCAGCACCTGGTGGCTACCAGTAACGTCAGCAGTCGGATCCACCTCTCCTGGGACCCCCCACCCCCAGATAAGCACCACGGTAAGCTTGAGGGATACAGGATCCAGTACATATCACAGAGGGACCTCATCAACAGAGTCATCACACTGGAGGATCCAACCAAAACTGTAGGTGTAACAGAGTTTACCCTTATGGTTGGGTCAGTGTAAAGGGAGATTATTCTATTAACAGTGATTCTCTAGCCAAAAAATTCAAAACATTATGTGACAGACACTTTAGGTAAATTTATATAGCAAGTTAAAAGGGCCAAAGGTCATTCCTTGATGGCCTTTCTTTATTTTGAATTAAAAATAAAGTAAGTGGTAAATAAAATTTTTATCAATGTGGCAGAATTTGCCCAAAGTGGCAGTATGTAAGAATTTAAACATTAATCTTTTTTGGCCTTAAAGAGCATAAAATTTCATCTGATATCAATGTGCAATTTTGTTTGACTTTCACAGAAAATCACCCTGTTTGGACTTCAACCATTTGAGGAGTATGAAGTAGCAGTGTTAGCCTTCAACAGCGTAGGCGAAGGACCGGCTGTCAAAAAGCTGATCCGAACCGCAGAAGGAAGTAAGATATTTATACACAGTACACACATACAGATCACCAGTAGAAAGTATAAGACTTGGCTTTGTGATGTGAATTTTAATCACACCTGTATTATTGTAGATAGAAGACCAGTAGAAAAGTATCTATCTTAGCTTTGTAAAATTTTTATTACACCTACAAATTTGTACATAAAGTATAAGTCTTAGCTATATATATTCTTTATCACACCTGGAATTTTTTTGTTAGTTCCAGGCAAGCCCCTGATGATCCACACCAATGAGCAGCCCAAGTCGACGTCCTTCAGCGTGAAGTGGCTGGCTCCGGAGAGAGTTAACGGACACATCATGAGTTACGAGTTACGCTGGCAGCACGACAATGTCACCAAGACCAAGGTCATCTCAAAATATCTCAACAACCCCATGCAGGAACAAGTCACAAATCTCAGTAAGTCCCAAGGCAGTTCTAAGAAATTAATGCTATTTGATTGAAAAATTTGTTTCTAGTTGGAATGTTTTAGCCTTATGTTAATTAGAATCACTTTGTTAAACAACACAGGCTTCAAAGATGATAGTTTATGTAAAAATTTCTTTAATGTATTCTGTTTAATTGTCTAGTACCTAATTCTAAAGATTGCATGTGATTTGTTTTTTTTTTTACAGAGCCATTTACCCAGTACAGAGTACAAGTAAGGGCCATAACTGGGGGAGGAAAGGGGGACTTCAGTGATGTATACCCTGTCTACACTGATGTTGCTGGTAAGAATGATAAACAAAAGGATAAAAAAATATTTTATTTCTAGATCAACTATAACCTCGAATGGGAGATCAATTAATACAGATATTGCTTATAACTCCATGTATAACATGTTAATGCTTCTTCATTATGAATGGAATTGATGAAAAAAATTGGAAACAAAATGAGGTATTCATAATGGATGTACATAATTTTACAGTGAGGCATGTGTCCAAAAATATTGATCTTGTGAATACTTTTTCACAAATACATGTTTATCATAGACTTACTTTGATATATGATTTTTTATGTCTCTGTATTTTGAACTTATACATGAGGTGGTATGTTTGTATGTTACATGTTCTACATTATGATGTGGAATGCCTGTAGGTCCCAGCCCCCCAGAGATCACCAACCTGACGGTGCTGGGGTCGCGGAGTATCTACCTAGCTTGGGAGGCCCCCAAACAGTTCTACCGCACCATCGACCACTACTACATCGAGATCAGGGACACCAGTACTAACCTCAAACAGAGGAGAGCCCTTGAAAACAACGAACGGGAGGTCAGCTTCAACTCTTATGTAATCAAACACAGGGTCTAATGCCATGATTGTAGATTTCTAAGCATTTATCCACAGAGACTTCTTATACTGTCAGTTGTTGACTTAAAAAGGAATCAGTCTTGTGAAGAATACAGTTACATGAAGATATGACATGCGCTTGTACATATTGAGGGATTTATCTTAATGATTAGAAAATACATGTATCAGATGAGTGTATGTGGTACTCAATGTGTTTATGTAGTGAATACTGTAAATTCCGTGTAAAATCGTGAAAATCACATCTTGCAAATTTTAAAAACTTGCTTATAAGATTGGACAGATGAAACTAAATGAAACCGTGATAAAAATGAGGCATTGTAGATTTCATATTCTTGGGATTTGATGCAAAACGGTTGAATCACGGAATTTAAGTATTTGCGTATTATAAGGAATCTACATTAAATGTATCTCAAACAATGTATGATCTGTTATGTTATATTGCAGACAATTGTGACTGGGTTACCCACCAATGCTGGATATTCCCTCCACATTGCTGGAGTGACCAAAAGCCTACATTCCAACATGCACTACATCGGGGAATTCTCTAAACCTTGGACGTTCATCTTATATGGTAAGAAAGACTCTCTATAGCCTGTTTAATCTGTAGATTAACTTCTGTACCACCAGACCATTTAGTACCCAGAACACTGATATCAAATAGTCGGAATATTATCGCTATTACTGTATACAGGGTTATTTTTGCCCCTTGTGTTTTTTTTGCCCTTCTTTACTTGCAGATGGTTTTGCCCCATCTTAAATTCGCCCAGACAGTTGTGTATAAAGTGAAAAAAATTGAGACATTAAAATTTTCCCAGTCTTTAAAATTCATCCAGACAACGAGGGCGAAAGGGGCGAACATAAAACAGGGCCAAATATTTCCCAGTATACAGTATATCATGTATTCTTTGTTCAATCATACTGATCATTTTATTATTATAATAAGATATAAGATAACATTGAAATTAATGGAAATGTGGTTTTTACGTAGCATTATGAAAAAGGTGGGTGGTTTTTTTTTGTCATGCAAACTATGGATGATCTCTAAAAGAAAACTTTTATATTGATCCACTTTAATTTGCATTTTGTCAGAATTTGATACTTTGTTGATCAAAACAAAGGGCAGTATAATAAAGATAAACTGACTTGTTTCTCTTACAATGAATCATTTGTGCATGTTCTTGCTTGAATAAGCTTGCAATATTTACCAGGTCCTGGAAATACTGTTTTGTCAAAATTTCTTTCGGAAATTAAGGACTTTAGACATTGTATGAGAAACCTTGACATCTTTCTGAATATTTACTTCGTTCTGAATTCTGCTTGAAATTAAAATAATCAGATATGTTCAGATGATATCCGACAGTGTATTTCTATGCAATGCTGAAACTATTTAATCAGCTTTATGAACCAATTCCCTGTGTTTTCTGTATAGACTTTTCAGAGGATGGTGAGAAAAATACTTTTCATACTTTGAAGGCTTAGTTACATTTTCTTTTGCATGGTATTAATCTAAAACAGTGATTTTATTTTTATTTTTCGTTTATGTACTGTACATAACAGCTGACTTGTTTTTAATGTTGATACATATGGTGTAAATATGGACATATGTACATGTAGTTTAGAGTCACTTAAATCACTGAAAAAATGTAAATCTATATTGTGTGTTTGATATTCACTAGTGTAACCCCCCAGGTTTGGGTGCATTGTGGTAGTACGATATTTACAAAACAGTATATTCACTTTCTCACTGATCTTTAACACAGGGATCTTCATGGCACATTTTGATTGGGAAGGATATCTAGAAATGTTGATATTGTGAAAATATTTGGTAATTATTTCTTAAAATCTGTTTTTTAGAAAGAGAAATTAGAGTATTTTTCACAAAATTGACTGCCTTATCCTAAGGCCCATAAAATTTGCCAAATTTTATCACATTGAATTATCAAATTTGCAAAACTTGTATAAAAAAAAAAGTAAGAATTTTGTTTGGGTGAAAATGCAGTTTTCATACAGAATGCAGCTATTTATGCATTTTTGTGAACAAACTTTTGGTAGGAATTACAACAGCAAATACACATTCTAGTATAAAATTGGCAGTTCTATTGCTTTAATTTTTAAATTAGAGAATAACATGTTTTTACATATATACTATATATATTTTTTACTTACTTTAAAATACATGTAGCCTAACATTTTTGTTTGACATGTGTATTGTTGTATATTTATACATAGCTTTTGAATTATTATTAGAGGTAAAATTTGTATGTTTATGTGTAGATGATTTATCATTTAATTAACTCCTGTGGGTATTTGTATATTTTGGGAGTCATGTAATATTACAGGTATATAAACCTAGTATCAATTTAATGTACTGAGCGGACATAAATTAATGTTGATATCAATGATGCTTTGATACCTTTTATTTGGCAATGTAAAGATTTTCTGTATTTGATTTCTTCATACGTAACTAGATAAATGTTTGACATCAGTATATTAACAAGTGAAATGGTACACCAAACCGTGTAAAAGTCATGTACACATCAAATGCACATACTCTGATCATTTTACTGGTCAAAACAGCAGGAGTAATGAAGGTCTAACGTACATGTATGTAGTATTTGAAATGATTACATTTTTTTTGTCCCAAAATATAGTCATTTAGAATATATATTATTTAACAGTACAATATACATGTAGATAGGACATCGATATTTCTTATGCATATGTATAACAAAAGAAACTTTTCATAAATAGCAAAATAATTCTATTTTGGATAATCTTGTCTGAGAATTTTCTTTAAAGAAGGTCAACACTGCTTATGTTATTCTGGTAAGTGATGCACCAAGGGTTACAGTTCTAAGCATTTCACATGTATTACGTATAATGATAACTAGATAAGCAGGTACATATAAGACTATTAATGTGCATGTAGTACCCAGCTATATAGCCATACTGATGCAGAAATCAAAGTACCGTAGTCACAGTACTGTTGATGTGGACATTGGTTTGGTGTACCATTGATTCTATGTCTGTGTATTGACACCTGTCTGTTGATTTAACAGTACCCCTCAGCAATAGGTCCAGGAGCATTTTATCCTTTGCTAACATGTCCTCCACGGCTGCAGTGACTCATGAGTATTATAACGAGCCAGGTGATACATGCTGATAATCCATCGCTGTTGTCCTTGTTGCCTCTGCCTTATTCTGTTTGCTGTTTATTTGTTTAGATGACAGAGAAAAGAAGTGTGTAAAATCATTCTTATCACATTAGGATTTTGAATTTATTGTTTTTTTAGTAGATCATCAATAAACTCAGAAATACTTATAGAAAAAAAGAACTCCTTAAATTACGTATTGCATATTTTTTAAATGGAATATGTTTTTCATGCAAAACTTAAATTTGTAAAATAACTAAGCATTGTTCGACTGATAACTTCAAGTATTTGTTTGAAAACAGAGGAATAGTTTTATAACCTTGGGGGCCTGATCTGTATGAAATATAAGATGATTTTACAGGGCTTGTAATGGCTACTATTTGTTTTGTTACAGTAATCGGCATACATTCAAGATGATATTTATTTTCTGTAGGAATGCAGTGATTTTTGGTTGCTGTTAATACTTGCAATGAGTTCATTTTGATCAGAGTGTATTCTTGTTTTATTTTAATACAAAGATGCTGTGCCACTATTCAGTTCAGATTTGTATTTGTGACAAAGTTGAATTGATGCTTGCTTCCTACATTTGTTTATTCTTAGGGAAAAAAAATTAAGCATTGCATTTTGTCGTTCTTTCAATATTTGCCATACCAAAATGTACTCTGTATAACGCTTGAAGAGCCTACTACATTTTGTTGAAGTTTGATTTCTAAAAAAAAAGGATAATCAATCCCGTAATACAAGGGCTGTTCTGAAATAAATGACACACCCTATTTATTCTCCATCAGATCTAATGAATGGAATCTTGTTTATCTGTCTTTCCTTTTGTCTATCTTTCTATTCAATAGACAGTTCATGTTTTTTCTGTCTGTCTGTCTGAAAAATGTCTTTTTGTCAATCTGCTGGCGTCTCTCTTTATCTCAGTAGTGTTGATAAAAGATGTTAAAACTTTATAGTACTGGTTTTTATTATGAGAAAGTTCAGAGAAACTTCTTTCTTACACTCTACAAGTAGAATTGTACTAATATGGAGTGCCAAATGAAGAAATATTTTTTTCTAAAACTGAAGCAAGTCTTCAATAATGACAGTTTGTTGATGAAATTCTTATCAATTAATGATTTAGGCAGAATAGCAACAGCATGCTTTCTTGAAGCAATGCATACATGTGTTTTTAAGCTTAATTTAATTTGAGTAATATATAACGTATCGTTTTATGGTCATTAAATCAAAGCTGCATATGTTTTTTGTCTGCTAGTTTCCATTTTCATGTAATTTCATTTATAGTTTAAAACTGCACTGGGTGGATTTGCTTTTAATAAGAACTTCATATTCTCTTTCATCATATTAAGCTTAACTAATATGAATTATTTATATCATGCTTTTTCAAACTGTACAGTAATCATGTCATTCATTATAATTAACAATTCATCTCTTGCGTATCCTCATGGTTTTACATGTACTAACATGTATTTTTCAGAAACGAAAGCAGTGCAGAAAAATTGGGCAGGCAATCAATCGCTTGTCAATTTCACTTCTTTCCCAACACGCCCACCTGAAATTCAGGAACCAATCATGGAAGGTGATTGTGCAACAAATAATTATATAAAATTGGATGTTTTGAAACAACATAGAACTCTTTTTGTTGTGTTTAGGACACCCCCTTTTCTTTTTAGTTATAATAATATTTTAGTAGTTTTGTGTTATATTTTTTGCATGCCGACTCTTGATTTAAGCACATTTATTTCTCTCTATGATAAAATTCTCAAAACGATTGTTCTTTTGGTACATGTATTGTACAAAATCAAATAACTTGAAATAATTTGATAGTTCTGGACCATAATTGTTTTATGCGGATGCATGCAGTTGAAGATTAAGAAATTAATGATATTAAAATTTTTTTTTAGAGAAGTGAATTGATACTGTAAATTCCTTATATTTCGCGAGAATTTAATTCCGCTGTTTTGTATCAAATCGCGAGAATATAAAATAACGAACGCTGTACTTTTATCCTTTTTTCTAATGCGGAGATTTTTAAATTTGCGAAGGGTACCTCTCTCGATTTTATGCTGATATTAATTCCTCGCGTTTAATTAGGAATCTACAGTAATTAACACATCACTGTCATCAGCTCTCTATAGTTTATATGCCTTTATGTCTGTATATTGCATGCTGTTATCATGTAGTACCACTCTGTGTTCACGTGCTAGAAATCATGTAGTTTCACTTTACCATGTATTTCACATGCTAGAAATCATGTTTCACTTCACTTTATATTTCACATGCTAAAAGTCATGTAGTTTCTCTCACTGTTATAATCTCACATCATTTATCAACATTACCTTGTATTCCTGTAAAATACCCCCATCACTTCTTACTCATCCTTTTAATTTCCTAACTTAAGGTTGTTATCTTAATTATGAATTGAATGTACACATATTAGCCACTGTTGAAGAATTTGTACACTCAAACCAATGGAATATGCCAAAAACACGAAAACTTCCTCTGTGAATATAGAGCATGTGATGTATAACTGATATACTTTTACTCGCATGTATGATTTTAAGAAATGTAAACTATATCCACAAGTTGAATAATATACTTGTGTGCAGGTTTGTAAAATTATAATAATTGTAAAATGATTGCGTGTTTCTTATCCAGTTACAGATCTACATAAACCTTTAGATTTATATACATCTAAACCTTTCAGATCCAACCGCCGTGAACCAGGCGGAATCAGAAGTGGTGAATGCTGGGATAGTGGCGGGGGTCGTCTGTACGATCGTGTTCATTCTGCTGGCTGTACTAGGCTTCATTGGATGCAGGTAACAAGTCTATATTAAATTATGAAATAAACCAAAAGTCTGGATAATGAATACACTGATTTATCTTTTGTATTTTTCATTTAAATTGAAAGTTATTTCAAACACATTAAAGGAAAATTAAAAATTAAAAAAAAATGTTTTTTCATCTGTTCATGAAATGAAATTAAATCAATTACCTGGCATCGCCTCCTTTATTCTTGGACAGTAATGCTTAACTCGCTTTGTTATATGTGTCAGTACGTTGATTTTTTTTAATGCACCACCTGACCTTTGTAGGTCCCTGACTTGTAGAAAATATTACCAAGCAGCGTACAACTACCTGGCTGTTCCAACAAACAACAACTCACCCCCGTCTACTGTTATAGTGGTGCCTGACGCTTCAGGTGGGTCTCACTGAAAAATTGTCCATCCATCATTCTTTTCATCCAGCCTTCGGCATATTGGAGTATCAAGTAGCATTATTTCATGGCTATTATGCTCGGGATCGCCCTTCAAAAAAAGCTAAAAACCTACCTGGAAGTGACGTCACATACCGTATAAATAGTGCTTCCATTGTGATAAACACTCATATTTTTTCTGGCGACATCGGGACATGAGCCCTTGTCGGTTATATGGTTATTGCGGTGTCAATAAATTTTCTAAGACATGGTCTTAGTTGCAAGGTTTGTAAAGCCTTTGAAAACGAATTAAATCTACCAATGACGAAGTCTTGGTTTGAAAGGATTGATAATCCATGCATTTCATTTTACACATGGTTCATGTGGTTTTACAACTCAAGTTGTACAATACACATTGTGTATTTGTTGAATCCACGATTAGAACATTCTGTGTTCAGAATCTTGTCTTGAATATATTTTATATCGCAAGTTTTACAGTACACGTTGTGTATTGGTTGATAGTACGTTTATAAAACACGTTGTGTTCAGAATTTGGACTATATTTTACATCGCAAGTTGAATAATATACACGCTGTGAGGAAAGGTTCAGAGTAAAAGAGGATCAATGTGATCAGAATGAAAATCCAGAAATAATACAATGTTCACTAAAACCCTAATTGTTTATAACATTAAAATTTATTTCCAAAGTATGGTACATGTTCAATTAGATTGAAATGAAAGAGTACGGTATATATTAAAGAAAGAGACTATAGGTGACCATCTTTTATTCCTATCCTAAAAATTTGGTGAATTAAACATTTACCATATGTCATATAGAATTAGATCAAATATAAAAGCTATATATACTAGCCTGTCTAGATGATGCAATGCAAGCAATTTTCTACCAAGACAAATTGTCAATGGAGATCAGTTGTTTTACAACCTTCCTCTGTAGGGAAAAATCTAGTGATAAGGATTATAAATGTAAAAATACATTTGTAATAGAATATTGCAATAGAAGAGATATAATTGAATGGTAAATTGGCAATATACAGTTAAGTTATTGAATAGAGTATTGAATATAAGATATGAAACATGAGATTATGTTTGATTATATATTTAGAGACACTAAAATTTGATTTTTTGAGACTCTCTTATTACAAGATGGGTTACATGAGTAACTTTAATTGGAATTATGATACACTAGCACCATGTTTACAATGTTCATATTGAGAAAAAGCAAAGAACAAACTGATTTTCATACATTTATTATATACTTACCATATATGTATTCGTTGATGCATTGGAATGGTTTTCATTATCTGTGAATAATTATTGTTTATCTCTTCAGAACTTATTATTAGAACTGACGTCTTCATGAAAAGACAAATACTTGCTAATGGTGTTTAGTATATATGATACTACAAATTTGAAACAGATTTTAGAACGTTTCTGGTAATATTCAGAATTTGAATCAGAATAGAAAATATTAACTTTACAGATATATGTGTTAAGACATTGTGTTAACATTAAGGCTATGTAGTAGCTGCAACAGAAAATTAAAATGATGGGGAAAACTTTTAAATATTAAAGATGATTGAATTTCTTTTGCAAAATATTGAGAAAGTTCTCTTTCTGTATTTTCTAATTGTGTCATATTGATTGAATATATAAATTAACAGTAGTAAAAAGTTAATTTATATTTTTGCTTGAAATTTGATTATAATAAGTTATTTCAAGATAGTGATTGTGTTTAATCATATCACTCAAAGGACAAAGATATTATATTACAATATTTACTATTGAAATGTTTACTCATATTTAGCTGCTGGCATATATGTAAATAATGTTACCCAGGATATAATATATCTGATTCATAAATTCCAAGAAAGATAACAGGGAACACATTTGTTCCTGTTTTATTTTTTGTCTCTTTGCCAGTGAGTGAATTAATGAAGACTAGGCAAATTACAATGCCCTACATTGTCTCTCTATAAACAAAGCTTTGTCTGGGCAAGTTTTAATTGGGACAAAACTGTTTACAATCTAAGAAAATAACATGGGTAAAAAATAGTCCTGTTTACAGTTCATAATTGTTGGTCTTATTGTGATTACATGAATATAGATATATTGACGACCAAAAAATGACATTACAAAGAACTTTATATTAGATTTCATATCTTGTTGTAAATTGTTAATACACAAAAAATTAATGTCATACAATGTTCCCACTTTATAGGGAAAAGTTATATATATTCCATGAATACACATGTATATGTAAATAAAAGATTGTTTATAATGATACATATATTAGATTTATGGAAAAATGAAATATGAATTCCATATTCTTTAAGAGAAAACAGTACCTAGCTAGAGGTTAAAATCTTTACATAGGTCATTTATATTAACTTATTTCATATTTAAGATATAATAATCAAATTTAGAAAAGATTGCAAGTTTTGAAATTAGTTTTCTAAAAACTGATTAATTCATGCAGAGTTTGGTTGTACAGTGTATTAAGATATCAAAATGGATGTGTTATGAAGGATTAGCATTTTGATTTTTATATAAATACCACATACCAGGAAAGTCATAAATACTGATTTAAGAATTTTCAAAGGTTCAAAGACATCAGACAAGATTATACCTGACATCCTTCTGTACACAAGTGAATACTATTGCTTTTACTGATGATATTTAAGTTTCAAAGAAAACTTAACTTATCCTAATATATAGCTATATGAGCTAGACAAAATAGGACATACATGTATATATGAATATGATTTTAGTTTATAAAAGAATGATTGACATATAGGTAATTCATTAAGAGTAAATATTTTTCTGAACAGAGGGTCATTGTACCTTAGTTATGTTGCAAAACTTAATCATACATGAATATGATACTTTATATTCAAGGAAGAAAACATTTGTTTTCTACATTACATTGGAAGCTAGAAGATCATACATTTAATTACAATATAGCTGTATTATATGTGTATATGTACCCTATATATCAGTCAGTAAAATCTGACTTTTCAATGAATGCAATTCATTCCTCTTTCTATTAACATCTTACAGACAGAAAATTAGATATAGTTTTGGATTTTACAAACAGTGTATTTTATTTATATCACAGAGAAATGAGGCAGAATGGTTGTAAAACATTATTTTCTGAGAAAACATTAATCATGCAGCCACAATATGGACAATTATTATAGAAATTGGTGGGGAAAATAATTGTTACATTTTATGTGTTTTGTGGCTAAGATGATCAAGCAATTTTGTGTTTCCACATGATGAAACCAAAGTTGATTTATTAAAATGGTCTATGTTTATGTATATCATTGATTGAGAATCTTCTCTATTTGGAAGGATTTTAATTTATTGTCAAATACTATGAAGATGCTACTTGATACTCTGATATGCCGAAGGCTGGATGAAAAGAATGTCCCCCTCATCCAAGCATTCCCCTGGGTGTGATGGATGAGGGGCATTCTTGGAAGACAGCCTGAGGCTGAGGAGTATCAAGGTTCCCTCCCTGTATGGGTTTTGAGAATTGTTTATCCCACCTCAAATAAAAATACATATTTGACAATAAATCGGCTTTAAAATTATGAATGTTTATCACAATGGAAGCACTATTTATACGGTATGTGACGTCACTTCCAGGTAGGTTTTTAGCTTTTTTTGAAGGGCGATCCCGAGCATAATAGCCAGGAAATAATGCTACTTGATACTCCTCAGCCTCAGGCTGTCTTCCAAGAATGCCCCTCATCCATCACATCCGGGAGAATGCTTGGATGAGGGGAACATTTTATGCTAGAACTTTAACCACATTTTTTTTTTTTTTATAAATAGTTTTCAGAACTTGAATTTTCATTGTACGTCATAAAAAATTTGTTAAATCTCTCATTATTCATATCAAAATATTGATACAACTTATTTCATTTTAAAGAACTTACAGTTTTATGCAAGGTTTTGACCCAGATGTACAAGTAACATTGTATGTGTTTATTTTTATGACAGAAGAGAAGTCGTTTGGTGCTGTGAAGGAGGACATTGAGAAGAAGTTCCCCACAGTGAAGAAGGAGGATTTCTTACAGCATGTACAGTCCCTGCACGCTGACAGCGATGTGGGCTTTTCCCACGAGTTTGATGTAAGTAATTGGCTCTACTCAGATTTTTATTTGGAGGCAAGGCAGGAAACTCTCTCTAGACAATATTTACAAATATGTTACTGAGTAGTTTATGAATAATCCCCTAGTTTTGTGGAAGTTGAGGTATTTTTTATGAATGTTCAGATGAATTTTTGCAAAACCTAAATTTACAGTGAAGTAAAATGAAATGATATAAAATAATTGAAAGTACATGATGTATGAAAATATTTGTGCAAAATAAAATCAACAACAAAAAATGAAAATAGAATTAGATTTTCTCCTCTTTAAACTAGAATTAATTGATGTGCTTTTTGGGAGTTGATTTTAATCAACTCTCCTATGCACTTACTCGGGCAAAGCGAAAGTGAAGCAGTGTTTGGACCTAAGTACAAATCATTGCTACTGACAAGACTTAGTTCTTGAAAATAATCGATAAATTCGATGCTATGTATTCTGAAGCATTGTTTTTCAAGAAAACTTATTTATTAATACCATGAAAATAATAAGATTTTAAATTGTACAAACAGTTTAGATATTTTATAAAGTCGTATGTATTCCTATGCGAGAGTTCAGTGTAGTCTCCTTCAACCAGACGCTTAGCTGTCTCCGTTAATATCCGACAAAACAGAGTCTCTCTTGCTTGTCGGAGATAAACGGAGACAGCCGAGGATTTGGTTGAACAAGACGAGAGTTCAATCTTGCCTGGATCCATACAAATTCTCAGAAATATTTCGATTACTGATACTACTTGCCATGCAAAATCACATATCGTTGGTTTTGAATATATGATAATCGATAAAATCAACTCCCGTCAGTACTTCCGTACTTTGATTAAACAATGTCATCTTTCTTTTTTTTGCAGGAAATCAATAAGCTTACTGCTGTGGCCCTAAAGGCTGATGTAGGGATGTACCCAGAAAACAAACAGAAGAACAGATATGTCAACATTCAAGCATGTAAGAACACAAAAAGAAAATCAGTTTACACTCTATAAAAAGGTTTATTGTATTCCCTTAATTTCCCTCTAATGAAATAGGACAATAAAACTACCCCTACGTCGGCAAGTAAAACGATACATTTTCATGAATTTTCATATAAACAGTATGTATGCCTTTCACAATTACTTATCATGTGTCTATGACTCTTCTAACCTGTACTTTTGTATGAATTTTTCAGATGACCACTCAAGAGTTTTACTTCAGCGATCAATGCAAGTCAGACAGAGGCAGTCTGATTATATCAATGCAAACTACATAGATGTAAGGAAACTAGCTTACATGTACAGGACCTATATATAAAAATATGGTTGTGACATTCTTTAAATGCAGTCAATAAGATATTTATAATAGAACTCAGATGTGGGAGAAATCTTATAATAGAGTACCAATTTCATGAAAACCAACTTTATACCAACATTCAAAGATGTGCTCTCAATTCAATAAGTGCCTTTTGTAGATTATTAAAACATTTGTTAACAAGGGAATTGAATTATTTGTTACAGTAGCAGTATGCACATCTAACAATTTACAATTTATTTGTGTTTCAGGGGTATATGAAGCCCAAGGCCTACATAGCCACCCAGGGCCCGATGCCCAACACCTTCGCAGATTTCTGGAGGATGGTCTGGGAGCAGAACTCTGTCGTTATAGTGATGATCACTAAACTGGTGGAGAGAACCAGGGTAAGTGGGACAGGACACATACTGTATAATAGACAAACTTTACAAGGATGTATACAGAAAAAAATAAAAATTGAAGTGAATATTCTATTAAAAGTTGAAATCAAAGCCAGTGTGAATGGTATCTAAAATAAACCATGGTATTTTTACGCTGTAGAAATTAAGCCTACAACTGTGTGAAAGAGCCACTCTTCTAAGTTAACGCTGGTCTAGAGTGGCTAAAAATGGTGCTTGAGCATGTCTCTGAAATTAAAGAAAATGGAATAGAAAATTCTTGGGTTTAAAAAGAGCAATGCAGATATTTGATACATTGATTACATGTATTGGAATTTAGACTTAAAATTTATTTAACACAGTAGGAAGTTCCAACCACTGTTTATGTATATTGGCCTATAAATAAGCTTTATTTTCTCAGTTATTTCAAAAGTCCAATCTAGATTTGAGATATCCAGGTTTGACTGTATATGGACATTGGTATATTGTTAATTTCCATCTGTGTATGTTCTTTACAGAGGAAGTGTGATCAGTATTGGCCGGAGGACGGGATAGAGACGTACGGACCTATACAGGTCAAACATGTCAACACGTTCTCCCGCGCTCACTACACCGTTAGGATATTCTCACTCAAAAACGTTAAACTTAAAAAGGTCAGTAGAGGTAGTCAATAACCCCAATCATTCATAGCACTGAGGAAGAAACTACAGCAACTGTGCCTCAAGCTTCTTACTTACAGATGTTATGTAATTTACATGCCATCATTGTATACTTAAAAGTTATTGAAATAATGTTTTATATCCATTTAAAACAACTTAATTCCAAAATCAATGAAATAGTATTTTCAAAACAAAAAAAATTTTTTTTTTTGGCTGATACAGTTTTAAATTTCTTTCTTTAGAGAGGACAACTATGAAATAACTGTTTCTTTTTTTAAAGATGTGTTTTAATTTGATTTTGCAGCAGTTTTCCGAGCGAATAGTTCACCAGTTCCATTACACCGAGTGGCCGGACCATGGGGTGCCAGACTTCACTCTCCCTGTCCTAAAATTTGTACAGAAATCTGCTGCCATGAACCCGATCAGAGCGGGGCCTATTGTAGTACACTGCAGGTATAACATAGAAACCATATACTCTAAAACAACTATTATTCGTGACAACTTTATTTCACAACCAGAGATAAACTGGTTTGCAGCAACTTATTTTGGTGAGCAAGCCTTATCAACATCCATTTTGTTATAAGAACTATGTGACGATAACTGGTTTGTGGCGAGAAATTTTCGCAACGACAAGGCTCTTGTTAATCTCAGGAAAATTTCTCAAACTCAAATAAAAGTTAGTACATGTACAGTGAGCACCAGTGATTGTTCTTTTAAGTTAAAAGTGGACTACATGTATAGTGTCTAATATGTTAATTTGAACGTAAAATTGAAATAATACAGAGCATGTGGTTTAGAATAGAGTCGCCATCTTCAATTATTTTTTATCATTTTTCATTCATGAATGTCAATGCTCTACTCCACCATTTGCTGATTACACATTACTTTGCATCCTGAAGTTGTGCATAGGCAGCAATATGTTAAAACATATGGAAATTTTCAGGGGGCTCAACTGCCACACACTTTTACATGTAAAGCATTTTAATCGTGCTGACAATTAAACATTATCAGTACGGTAATTATCAGTGAGATTTTTGGCATGATAAATTAACCCTTTTGTTTGTTTTTTTTTACAGTGCAGGGGTTGGGAGAACAGGAACCTATATTTTGATTGACAGTATGATAGATCAAATCAAAGACCTGGGTACAATCAATATACCCGCCTTTCTATTAAAAATCCGTCAACAAAGAAACTTTCTGGTGCAAACCGAGGTGAGAAAATCTTAATCATATTTGATAAATTTATAACTTCCTATTTAATTTTGCTTTCAAGCAACTTATTGATAAGTTTGATTATTTGCTCATGCTGATAGTTACAACCCAGAAATGTATAATTATTATGATGTTTATAATCAGAGACACCATTCTGTGTAAACTCTACACATGTCATTTTAGCCCCCAAAATTTAATGTGGTGGTTCTAGGGCATGCTGTATTGATTAATTTGAATGCCGAACTAAAATAGGATAACTAAATTTTTAATAAAATTAAATTATGAAACGTGAATCATTTTGCTTTGCAAATCTTACTATTGAAAATATGAAAAAAACTCCTTCCTGCCTGCTACAATATATTTTGAAATTTACGGGCCAAGAATCAAAGTATTAATTTTTTGGGGGGCATAAAACTGCACATGTATTTGTATGTTCTGTAATTTGCATTATAAAGGACCAGTACATGTTGATCCACGACGCCCTGGCCGAGTATCTGCTGTGTCCCCTCACCGAAATCAGGCAGTCCGACGTCAAACTGTACACGGACAAACTCTCAGAGACGCCGCCCGACATCATGCCCTCTCTTCTACAAAACATTTTCCTTGTAAGTGCTTTGTACTTTCTTGCTGGCTGAATTCTGTTTCAAAGAGATTGAGGAGGAGATGGAGAGAATGTATTTTATGTATTTTGAATTGCGTAGTCAATCAGATATCACAACATATAGATTTTTTTGTCATTTCATAAATGTTTTATCATTTACATATTGCAGATTGTCACATCCTACAAACCCAAAGACTCAGACAAATCTCTAGCTCTGGATCCCATTTCCATAGAGAAAAACAGAAACACCGACTTCATTCCTCTGTACCCCAAGCGGGTCAAACTGCCCTTCCTGCCCGGCGTGGAGGGCTCCGACTACATCAACGCCACCTACTTACAGGTAACACATCCTAGAGGGTTAAATCGAAAAAACTATTTCTATACCTAAGTGTTAGATGGACTATGTAGGCCATTGATATTTTGGCTTGGGAAGTAAAAAGAAGAGTACCTTATCCTCATTTAAGGCTACTTTGATCAAGGTGTAGCCAAGCCACTAAAGCAGTGTAAAATCTTTCTTCTGGCTTGAATTATCAAGACCTGCTCTTAGATTCTGTTAAATGTATACACCTTGAATGAAAGATAAATTTGAACTGCAGCTTTGTAGTCAGTGAATTGTGGTTATTGATAGAAATAAACAAAGTTAAGTCAATGAATTGTGGTCATTATCAGGGTTACAACCACACAGACGAGTTCATCCTGACCCAGCACCCCCTGGAGGCGACGGTGGGTGACTTCTGGAGGATGGTGTGGGACAACAACAGCTCCGTCATAGTCCTCCTCTCCAGGGTCGACGACCAGGTGAGCTAAGATAACCTAGATATATTAACGACTGTACACAGGATTATTTTCACCCCTTGTTATTTTCATCCTTCACTTGCAGCGCCTTGAATTCGCCCTGACTCGGTTGGAAATCGATACTCTTTCTAATTAATACAATTATCTAAAAATTGTTTTGAATTAGCCCAGTCTTAAATTTGACCACTGACAATGAGGGCGAAAGAGGTGAAAATAAAACGGGCGAATATTTCCCTGTATTCAGTGTATTTAGAGTATTTAATCAGGAATCAAGGATATTATTATATGAATACATGAATAACATCCAAAATTCTTTGAAACTCATATGTAACACATGTTGCATTAAACAACATTTCCTCAAATATTTGGGGTATTAGAAAGGGGCAGTTGGGATTCTTTGGGAATATCTTTTAATTAAATCTTTAAAATTAAATTCTATGAACTTCAGGATTTCATGAAGTTTTGGCCAGATGAGGCGGATTCTGTGGGGATGGACACGGCCAATTTTAAATTGGTTTTCCAGGAATCAGAGGAAGGAGCCAATTACTCAGTCCTGACGTTCTTACTGGAATCTACGCAGGTAGGTCAAGGTCATGTAAAGGTGACCTCATATCTATATCCTCTTTTCTGTCTTCTATTATAAAGAGCTTACGATTTCTTAGTCTCTCCTACACGTGACATTTTTTCTTTTCTGTAAGATACATATGTCTATTGATAATTTTTTTCTGTTTTTTTTTTTTAAATTCTGTTCTTTCTGTAGCTTTTATTGTTTAAGTATTAGATGCTTTGATTGTTTGTTTTGATTGACAGACCTGTAGCTGGGTATGATACTAGTTCTATCCTGCTTGTTTCACTGTTTGGGTTTGACTTTTAGCTTGTTAAGGTCTTCCGTTTCCAACGGAAGACCTTGTACTGATTCTGTTGGAAATTCTTCATTATTATTTTTCTTCTTCTTTTTCTTCTAGACGTTTCTTTAAACTGTAATATCTCGCTTGTTTGTCATTAGATTTTATTCAAATTTTCAGGGTTTATTGTAAATGACAATAGCTTACTATAGCAAAAAATATGGTGAAATTGCTACTTCCGGTTTTGAGTTATTCCCCTTTGAATATTTTTTTAGTGGGTCTCGTGTACCTGCAAAGGCTCCGAGTAGATCCGTAGCAAGTAGTTTTAATTTACAAATCTTTAATGTAGACATCTTCAACGTTGTCCTCCTAGTTTTACATGTTTGATTAACACACGTATACTGCTTAAAAAATTACATCGAAATTTATGTTTCAAAAAATGTTAAATTTTGCTTATATCTTTGCTCAATAACTTTTTAGTTGTAAATTTTTTCTAGACACATATAGAATAAAAGTTGTGCAGAATATCAAGAGCTTTCATTTGATACCATAAAAAAGGGGCTAGCTCCTAAAATGAGGGGTCTAGATCCCTTAAAAGTCTTTGCTTCATAACTCTAAAACGGTAAATTTTTCGATATGGGCGTCGCTGCAAAAAATGTTGCTTGTGACTTTATTGATCTCATAAAAC
Organism: Magallana angulata; assembly: GCF_025612915.1. NCBI lineage: Eukaryota > Metazoa > Mollusca > Bivalvia > Ostreida > Ostreidae > Magallana > Magallana angulata. The sequence continues at coordinate 18,091,268 of NC_069118.1, forward strand.
TGTTTTTGTGTTCGGGTAGTGCATAATATTCGGGTAAAAAGTAATACGTGTTGACCAGTACTCGCGGCATTTAGCCAAGCTTCCTCGCCCGCGGCCGAGAAAATCGGTCATCATGGTCGCGGCTGGGCTACCTAGCGGTCAGCGGTTATCTACATGTAATACACGAGAGTTGCGTCTCTCACAAATGAGTTTATTTAGTCGCGAACTCAAAAATTGTTGTAGTTTTGATTACACATAAAAGTTTTATGGACTAAACGATTGGGTGTCAATTAAGAAATCGTTCAGTTAATTAATAAAAGTAATGTCATTCTCAATCTAAAGCAATATCAGACATAGATCAATGGTGGGTTTTAGGTTTAAAATAAAGAACGTCTATTTGATAGAACATGGTCATTATACGGCAAACTTTTCAAATCTTCCTGGGTTCTGAGATGTGCGTGTCTGTGCGTTGTACTTTTACGTAATCTATCCTTCGTCCACGGCCGATCAGCCACGGCTGCACTACTAGCGGTAAGCGGTTATCTAATACACAGGATTCGCACACTTAGATGAAGATGAACGTGTTTGAGTTTATATAGCCGTAAATACAAGAACTGTTTTAATTTTATATTATAAAAGTTTGTCCATCTTGTATTTATTTAATTAAACATTTGAGTGTAACTGAATATTAATGAAAGATATTACTCCAAATCGGAAACATAGTTAGACATAAATTAATGGTTGGTTTGTATATCTAAAAAATTTTAACCCCCCCCCCCCTGATATTAAATGATGATCATCCCTCGCACATGGCCGAGGAGATCCAGCGCGAGTGGACAAGTGATCTGCGGTCGGCTCGTGTTCTTCTATATGTACCTTATCACGCGTTCATGTTTCATATTTTGCACGGACAGAACTATATTTTATTATGTTTTCAACTATTATATAGATTTAAGACGAAAATAAATAAATTTATTTTACTTGTACAGTTGATTAAGCATTGATTTTATTATACGATAGCGTACAAGGTAGTTTAAAAATCAAATCAAATTATAATCAAAGTTCCATGTTACATGTACATGTTTGCGGTAGGTGCTAGCACGATAAAAGAATGTCCTGAATTGTCCTAAATTGAGGCATTTGATGATTATTTAAAAGAATATTCACATGAGTTTTAAACAATTTAAGATTAATAGATTCTATCAGTCACATATTAATCACTCTGTAGTTTTTCTACATGGTTGTTCGTTTCAGTGTGGAAGCGAACTCAGTGCTGTGTCCCCCCTCCTCCCGCCCCTCTGACAAGTGCTCGCGCTGGATTTTTTTAAATTGGCGAAAAGATATCCAGATCTGTCGAAAATGATTTTTGGTGACTTCTTTTCTCCTCAACGTGTTTAATTTTCCCACCCGTGTGTTTATTCGGTCAGTCTGCGTTAATTCAATCGCCACGTGCGACCGAAGATCTTGTGTCGCTTCAGCGCACACAACTCAGAACATATGTAATTGAGTAACAACTGGAAGGGTGCTTTTATAAACAATAAGACTATTATTCTAAGTCAATCATCTTCACATTAAAGATGGGAAATCGTAACCTAAGAATGTGGCTAATAAATTAACCTGTTGATCACGCTAAACTTTTATAGTTATGAACATAATAATTCATGATATATTATAATTAAAAGTTTGAAGACAAAGACAATTTTTTTCTTGGGAAATACGACTACATTATGCAATGCAGTCGATCGCCATAGAAATCATCAAAGTACTGCAACTGTCGACGGATATCTTATTTCTTTGAAAGACCATGATAATTCACTTGACTTGCAGGCTATAATATAGCGATATATCTGCCACCCAAAAATATATGCGCTTCTCAAAGTTACACTTAAGTAAGATAGATGTGCGTTATTGGGAATTTTATTTATTGCTAATTGAATGGAAATTGATTAAAAAAAAACAACTTTTAATTGAAGTTGTGTATTATGAGGTTGTAATGCAACTTAATTTACTTACAAGGTAAGCTACAGCCAGTGGAATATAGGTGGCTTTTATGTGAACAATGAATACCCAATATATTAAATACAAGATAAATAGTTTCCAGAATTATAATACTAATATGCTTGTGTATATGAAGGTTGCACCCTCATTTGTATGGCTGTAGGTGAGGAGGTATAGGTGTATCGATGTACATACAATGTATGACTGCACATACGGATTCCGGACCATGGCTACAGACGATACCAATGATAGTCTTTTAATACATCAATGCACAGTTTGATCTTGAAACTGACCAGTTTCATAACTTCTTCGAATTTCTCTAACACGGACTGTCTAATTCCTTCCCAGAATTCCAATTTACGCAAGCGCAATTGAAGTTGTTAACCGGGTTTTCCAACGGAAAAATCCGGTTATTAAAATGGTGAAAATGGCGGGCGGGTGGGCGGGCGGGCGGCTGCCAAAAGGGTACCCTCATTGTACGGATAACTCCTCCTACAGTTTTCAAGATAGGAAGTTGTTCTTTTGCAGATCAATTGTACATATATCAGAGGTGTGCATATTGCTAGGATTTTGATTTCCGATAATTTATCGAAAAAATACCAGCTTTTGAACTTTGTCATTTTTTGGCAAAATTTTGCATATAGGGTACCCTCATTGTACGGATAACTCCTCCTACAGTTTTTAAGATAGGAAGTTGTTCTTTTGCAGATCAATTGTACATATATCAGAGGTGTGCACATTGCTAGGATTTTGATTTCTGATAATTTATGAAAAAAATACCAGCTTTTGAACTTAGTCATTTTTTGGCAAAATATTGCATATAGGGTACCCTCATTGTACGGATAACTCCTCCTACAGTTTTTAAGATAGGAAGTTGTTCTTTTGCAGATCAATTGTACATATATTAGAGGTGTGCATATTGCTAGGATTTTGATTTCGGATAATTTATGAAAAAAATACCAGCTTTTGAACTTAGTCATTTTTTGGCAAAATATTGCATATAGGGTACCCTCATTGTACGGATAACTCCTCCTACAGTTTTTAAGATAGGAAGTTGTTCTTTTGCAGATCAATTGTACATATATCAGAGGTGTGCATATTGCTAGGATTTTGATTTCTGATAATTTATGAAAAAAATACCAGCTTTTGAACTTAGTCATTTTTTGGCAAAATATTGCATATAGGGTACCCTCATTGTACGGATAACTCCTCCTACAGTTTTTAAGATAGGAAGTTGTTCTTTTGCAGATCAATTGTTCATATATCAGAGGTGTGCATATTGCTAGGATTTTGATTTCTGATAATTTATGAAAAAAACACCAGCTTTTGAACTTAGTCATTTTTGGCAAAATATTGCATATAGGGTACCCTCATTGTACGGATAACTCCTCCTACAGTTCTCAAGATAGGAAGTTGTTCTTTTGCAGATCAATTGTACATATATCAGAGGTGTGCATATTGCTAGGATTTTGATTTCCGATAATTTATGAAAAAAATATTAGCTTTTGAACTTAGTCATTTTTTGGCAAAATGTTGCATATAGGGTACTCCATTTCACTGGATACGTGTTGATAGGATTATGGATACAGTTCACATAAAAGAAAACCCGGTTTGCTGTCACATTGACAGCTTTTCTCTTGTTTTTTTATTAATTTAATTAGTCATCCCACTGACATAAAAATAAGGATTTTGCATATTATTACATCGTCGAGAGAAGTAATATTCATTTCTGTAAATAAGGTTATTTAATTCACATTACATAGCGGTGTCTCTATGAAACAGCACCATCTGGTGTAAGAGTTAGATGCCCGCCTTTGCATAAATTCTCCCGCTCATCTTTTTTATTAGCTGATTATATATTTTTTTGAATGTCCAAATCTACTCGTATCATTAAATAATATCAGACGACACACATTTCCCTGAAGAAAATCTCAAAGATGCCCTCAATTTTGACTAATTACTAAATTTTGTCAGACCGTAACAATTTTAAACTTGCAAATAGTCTTCAAAAATTTAGAAAGATTTAAATAAACAAGTTATCTTAGAGAAAAGGTTACGTGTTTTGTAGGCGGGTTAAGTTTTTAAAAAAAACTGCAATTCCTGACATGAATCATGAGTACATACTGTTTATAACAATGCTTGCTACCCTTTTAAAATTTAACTCGCCATTAAACATCTCACATTTTATAGAATTTTTGAAACGATTACACAGACTGTGTTCGACAAATAGTTTTCCTAAAACATTTTCTTCCTGTCTTGTTCAAAACACATTTTATATACAGGCTTTCAATCACAACACGTTTTTATAACAAAAGCAGAACTGAAAGTTTAGTCATATAATCGTTTGACACCATATTACATATATTTTTATCCCGCAGCAACAACGGAAGACCTACTCGTGGCTTTGCCACGAGCTTTGCTCTAGTTTTTGTTCTGTTTGGCATTTAGCGTCATTATCTCATGGTCGATGTGGGTTTTCTTTTCCCATGCTGTTTTGATTTTGATGTCTTGGGAAAAAATATACAAGCAGATATCAGTACATGCGTACCTGATATATTTATTTAAATTTATAGTTCATGTTGAGTTTCACATAAAAAGTAAACGTAAGATATATTTCACAACATACAAATGAACATGTGTTCATGTACTTTTCATGATCTGTGAAATGAGAGTCAAAGTATATTGATTAATGTACCAAAGAGGGAAGTCAATATACATTCACAAGATTGTTTCAAAGTACATGTATCAACAAATTTTTGGTTTTTTTTGTTTAAGAATTTATGTTGATAAATCAAGTTTTCGCTGAAAATGAAGCAAAAGGAAATTTTATTTTAATATCTAAACTTGCCTGCATCATACGTTTACTGGTACAATGTGCCTGGGTTCTCTGAATGTACTGAATCGTGGGAAAATTAAACGAGGCAGTGTTTTATTATTTACACCCTAAATATTTTTATGAAATTTCTGACATATAGTTTTACTTCTTAATCAATTTTTTTTTAGATCTAAAATATATGTATTTACCTCCCTGATTTCCTATGAGGTCAACTCAAAAGTTATTAATTTTTTTTAATGGGACCCTATAGGAATATGTTTAAAAAAAACTGCTAAATTTTCACATTTCTCCTTTTTTTTGCATTTCTGACCTAGGGACTTCTTTTTCTTTTAAATATATGAAAACAAATGTAAAAATTCACCAATAGTGAAATTTTAAAAAAAGTTAATGGTTTGGTCCAGGGATAATATAAAAAAAACACCAATTTTTCCCCACGAAAATTAGCATATTGCGGTATATATGGGCTAGCTTATAAAATTAATTTCTAACAAAATAACACTTTTATATGCTAATATGTTTTTCTTAATGCTCTGTGAAGAAATTCTTTTTTAAAAATTCATTGCCACCTTGAATAAATGAGCAAATCATACTTTTTCTTCAGCTTTCTACAGAGTTAATGCATACATGTTGTTTACAAAACCGGGAAACGATGATGTTTAAGCGCCATTTAAGCATTTTACCCTGTCAAAGTCATACAATATCTATTTCTCAACTAATTAAAGTTACAATTACACTGTAATATTCATTTTGTATAAAACCATAAGACAAAAGAAAGTTATAATTTTGCACCTAAGGGTGCTTAAAAATAAAAAAAATACTCAGTCTTGCACACTTGAACAGTTCTTGGCCTTTTTAAAAGTCACTCCCCTTAATTAAACTCTGCTTGGGTATTCTACTTAATACCGGTAATTCTTGTTCAGGTATCTCGCAATTTCAACAATTGTTTAGTTATGTAAATTTGTGAATTTGTAATCTGATATATACTCATTTGTACATTAAGTAATCTCACAAAATAAATAGGTAGTGTCAGCTTCGTATAAGTTAATGCACTATGGACCTCTTTATGTTTATGTACATTTGTAGTCCTTGCTGTGCTTGTTTTAACCTTAGTTGAAGGTTTGTAGAAGGGTTAATGGTGATTAACGTTCATAAAATTATGATTTTACAATTAAAGTTTAGATGTAAAATGCAATGATTATAATACATGGAATACATGAACTGTGTAAACATGTATAACAGTATTTGTCACAATAACTTACTAGGCAGATTTATATCATTCTGTACTTTGTATTGCAGAAGAGCATTATAAGATCTTATATTTTAAATTGTAAAACACAGCATATTTTTAGTCTTTAACCACCTTACTGCTTTGTTGAAGCATTATCACTACTGAATGCGAAACATTTTTATTTAAATTTAGTGACACAAATCTGCATTATACATGTAGCATATACAAATGTAACAATTTCAAATCAGCAATATTTTCATTTTACTTTCATTTAGGATGATTATGTTCTGGTGACCCGAATAATTTCCTGCCCAGACTGGCCTCCTGCAGACATGCCCGAGTTCAAAGCATTTGATCTTGTGGAGCGGGTCAAGGAGCTGCAGGCCCAGAAAGATGGTGGCCCCATCATTGTAGTGGACAGGTAAAGATACACGATGATTCCTGTAAACTCAGGTTACAGGGATCTTAAAAAGCATTGATCAAACATTGTATTTCCAACAAGAGAGAGAGAGAGAGCAAAACACTGGCATTGTATTTGTCAAAGAAGGAGTATATTTTTTTTTCAGTCACTTTTCATAATGAACGCTAAATAACAGTAATGAATAAGCCAAACTATTTAACTGATATCATGCACATCTGTTTAAGAATTTTTATTAATTTCATGTTAATATGCTGTCTAGATAGACCTGTAGCACTGTTCTGTGTAATGTTGACAGGTTTGGTGGGGTGGAGGGGGCTCGGTTCTGTATCCTGTCCTCCCTGTTGGACCAACTGAACCACGACAAGACAATCGACGTGTACCACCTGTGTAAACTGTACCACAAGAAGCGCCCGGGGATCATCGGCAGTCCCGAGGATTACCTGTATATATTCCTGGCCATGAACAGCTACATTCAAGAACAGTTCGAAAGAGAGACCGCTTCTCTGTCACACCACCTCCACCTGCGATCTTCTTCCGCCAAGAAAAACGGCACCCTGCCACGCAGTCCGAATCTCCAGGCCCGAGTGGAGACCACAATCTGATAACAAGGTGGTGCTCCCAGTGCGGTGCAGGATCGCCATGGAAATGATTTGTGAAATGACCCATTGGGTAGTCCATTTCTATGTGTCATAATCATAGGCTTCCCAGTATTTTATTAGGATAATTCCTGACATCTAGCTCATTTTATCAAGGATGCTTTTGTAGTATGTGTCTATGAAGTTAGATTCGAAGATCCCATAATAGGTCAA